>NC_048604.1:87978171-88578171 GCF_003668045.3 Cricetulus griseus
GTTAAGCAAAGGAGCCAAGACGGGGATGGAGAAACCTGCAGAAACAGTGGACCTGACCTACTGATAGAATGGGACCCTAGTCATAAAGCTGGGGAAACAGCATTGGGTTTTTGTTTCTTAAAAATGAATTTTGTGGCTGTTTCCGGTTCAGGTTCCACTGCCTGTGTCTTATCAGAACACGATGCTTTAAACTTAGAATTCAACAACAACATGAATTGCGAAAACCTACAAACTCATGGAAATTAAATAATGCTCAATTGCACAATTCTTTGGTCGAGGAAGAAATTTTAAAGAAGAAATTAAAGATTTCCTAGAATAAAATGAGAATGTGGGCACAACATATGCAAACATATGGGACGCTTTGAAAGCAGTGCTAAGAGGAAAGTTTATAGCACTAAGTGCCCACATGAAGAAACAGGAGAATAATCACACTATAGAATTAGCACAATTGAAAGCTCTAGGACAAAAAGAAGCCCATACACCCCAGAGAAGCAAATGCCAGGAAATAATCAAACTGAGGGCTGAAACCAATAAAGTGGAAACTAGGAGAACAATACAAAGAATCAATATAACGAAGAGTTGGTTCTTCAAGAAAAATCAACAAGATAGAAAAACCTTTATCCAACCTTGCCAAACTGCAGAGAATGAACATGAAAATTAATAAAATCAGGAATGAAAAGGGGGACATAACAGCACACACAGAGGAAATCCAGAGAATCATCAGTCATACTTCGAAAACCTATATTCCTCAAAATTCGAAAACCTAAAGGAAATGGAAAATTTTCTGGATAGATTTCACTTACCAAAATTAAATCAAGAACAGGTAAACAATGTAAATAGAAATGAAATAGAAGCAGTCATCAAAAGTCTCCCAACCAAAAAAATAAAAGCCCAGGGCCAGATGGATTCAGGGCAGAATTCTATCAGAAATTCAAGGAACAGCTAATACAAATTCTCCTCAAAGTATTCCACACAATAGAAGCATAAGGGTCATTGCCAAACTCTTTTCACGAGGTTTCAATAACCTTGACACCCAAGCCACACAAAGTCACAACTAAGAAAGAGACCTACAGACCAATATCCCTCATGAACATTGGTGCAAAAATATTCAATAAAATACTGGCAAATTGAATCCAAAGAACATCAGAGAAATCATCCACCATGATCAAGTAGGCTTCATCCCAGAGATGCAAGGATGGTTCAGCATATGAAAATCCATCAATGTAATCCACCATATAAATAGACTGAGGAAAAAAAAATACATGATCATATTAGATGCTGAAAAAGCCTTTGACAAAATCCAACACTCCTTCATGATAAAGATCTTGGAGAGAACAGGGATAAGAGGAACATACCTTAGCATAATAAAAGCAATATACAGGAAGCTGACAGCCAACATCAAATTAAATGGAGAAAAACTCAATGCAATTCCTCTAAAATCGGGGACAAGGCAAGGCTGTCCACTCTCTCCATACCTCTTCAATATTGTCTTTGAAGTTCTAGCTAGAGCAATAAGACAACAAAAGGAGATGAAGGGGATACAAATTGGAAAGTCAGAAGTCAAACTTTCACTATTTGAAGGTGATATGATAGTTTACATAAGTGACCTGGAAAAACTACCAGGGAACTCCTACAGCTGATAAACATCTTTAGCAAAGTGGCAGGGTACAAGATTATCTCAAAAATCTGTAGCCCTACTATATACGGATGACACATTGGTGCATAAAGAAATCAGAAAAAGTGAAAGACCTGTACAGTAAGAATTTTGAGTCTCTAAAGAAAGCAATTAAAGAAGATACCAGAAAATGGAAGGGTCTCCCATGTTCTTGGATAGGTAGAATCAACATAGTAAAAATGGCAATCTTGCCAACAGCAATCTACAGATTCAATGCAATCCTTATCAAAATCCCAGGACAGTACTTCACATACCTTGAAAGAACAATTCTTAACTTTATATGGTGAAACTAAAGACCCAGGATAGCCAAAATAATCCTGTACAATAAAGGAACTTCTGGAGGCATCACCATCCCTGACTTCAAGCACTATTACAGAGCTATAGTCGTGAAAACAGTTTGGTATTGGCACAAAAATAGACAGGTAGCCCAATGGAATAGAGTTGAAAACCCCGATATTAACCCACACACCTACGAGCACTTGATCTTTGACAAAGAAGCTAAATTTATACAATGAAATAAAGAAAGCATCTTCAACAAATGGTGCTGGTATAACCAGATCCTGACATGGAGAAGACTTCAGATAGATCCCTGTCTATTGCCATGCACGAAACTTATGTCCAAATGGATAAGAGACCTCACATAAATCCACCCATACTAACCCTATTAGTGGTAAATACCCTTGAATTAATTGTTACAGGAGACCGATTCCTGAACACTATACCAGTAGCACAGACATTGAGACCAACAATTAATAAATGGGACCTCCTGAAACTGAGAAGATTCTGTAAGGTACAGTCAGCAGGACAAAACGGCAACCCACGGAGTGAGAAAAGATATTCACCAACCCAAATCTGACAGAGGGCAGATCTCCAAAATTTACAAAGAACTCAAGAAGCTAGTCTCCAAACCACCAAATAATCCAATTATAAAGTGGGGTACAGAACTAAATAAACAATTCTCAATAATCTAAAATGGCTGAAAAACACATAAGAAAGTGTTGAACATTCTTAGCCATCAGGGAAATACAAATCAAAACAACTCTGAGATACCATCTTACTCCTATCAGAATACAATGTCATCTTTTCAACGATGTTCATAGCAGCATTATTTGTAATAGCTAGAACCTGGAAGCAACCTAGATGTCCCTCAATTGAAGAATGGATAGAGAAAATGTGGTACATCTACACAATGGAGTACTACTCAGCAGAAAAAAAAAACAGTAGAATCTTGAAGGAAAATTTACATGAAAATTGATGGAACTAGAAGAAACCATTCTGAGCAAGGTAACCCAATCACACAAAGACAAACATGGTATGTACTCACTCACATGTGGATTTTAGATATAGATTAAAGGATTACCAGCCTACAATCCAAACTGCCAGAGAAGCTAGTAAACAAGGAGGACCCTATGAGAGACATACATGGTCCCCTGGAGAAGCGGAAAGAGGCAAGATCCCCTGAGCAAATTGGGAGCATGGGGAAGGGGGATGGAACTAGGAGAATGAGAAGTGTCGACCAGGAGGGGTGAGAGGACATGAGTGAACAGAAAGGTTGATTGGCGGAAGCAGAGAAGAACACAAGAAAGGAGATACCACAATAGAGGGAGACATTTTAGGTTTAAAGAGAAATCAGGCACCAGGGAAATATTTAGAAATCTACAAAGATGACACCAGCTAACAATCTAATCAACAGAGGAGAGGCTACATTATAAGTCCTCCCCTGATAATGAGATTGATGACTGACTTATATGCCATTCTATAGCCTTCATCCAGCAGCTGGTGAAAGTAGAAGCAGACACCCACAACTAATCACTGAACTGAACAGGAATCCAGTTACAGAGGACGACTAATATGCAAAGGGGTCCAGGCCAGGCTGGTGAAACCCACTGAAACAGCTGACCTGAACAACGGAGAGCTCTTGGCCACCAGACTTATAGTTGCGAAACCAGCATGGGTCTGAACTAGACCCCAGGAACATGGGTTTCAGTGAGGAGACCTCAGAAATCTATGGGACCTCCTGTAGCAGATCAATACTTATCCATAGCATAGATGTGGACTTTGAGATCCCATTCCACATAGAGGGATATTCCTTGAGCCAAGACATATGGGGGTGGACCAAGGCCCTATTGCAAAGGATATGATAGACTCTGATGACTACTGAGATATTCCTTTGAACTTGTGTGTGTGTGTGTGTGTGTGTGTACTGGGAAATTGAACTGTGATGTAGAAAAGCAACATATGCTCCTAAATCTGAGCCATATCTCCAGCCTAAAGCAGTTCTTACTCTAATTAAATCCAAAGCAATTGCCAGATAGGGATTTGTACAGTGACTTTAGTAAAACTTTTCTATTTGGCTTTAGCTACATTTTGAAATTTATCAATGGATTAGCTGGGTGTGCTCAGAAGTAACCACATTTCCAGTTATTTCTGTCGGGGATATGGTTTGCAATTTTCTTCCAGAGATACTGAGTTGTTTATGTATTCAGCAGCTTTTTAGTAAGTGACACCTCAAGCAGTGCTGTCAGTAATTAGGAATTGAAGAATAAGTCATTTATATGTGTGACTCTTCTGGAGCCAGCCATCAAGTAGTGAAGAAAACAAAGAATCTCTAAGAGTGAAGCATTTTGACAGAGTAAAATGAATCCCTTATTATATATTATATCAAAAAATACCTTGTGATCTTATTGCTTAAGCAATGCTATCATCCAGTGTATTTGAGATATTGTGTCCTAGACTATAGTCTGGTGTTTTTGCTTACCACATATAAATTGGGGTCTGAAATAATGAGTGAAATGATGAGTAATATCTTTCTGGACAGAGTCTAAAGGAGGGGGAAACATTTCCTATACTCATAAACATCAGGAGAAGAGGCAATTGCAGAAGTGATGGCTATGGGCAAGGAAGTAGAAATGACAGCATGATTTTACCAATGGTTTATAAGAGCAATAGAGATGCATATGGATTAAGTGTTTAGCACTTGGATTCATAATTATTCCTCACAGAGTATATTCCGATGCAGACTGCAAGCTTCATGAATTTAAAACCAATGAAATGAAGACCCAGTTAGAGATATTTGTATCTCTTGTTCAAAACTCAACAAAAGCTAATTATGGAAATACATAACTTAAAAATATTTCTGTGACCCTGAAAACTAGGAACATTTAGAGTTGGACAAGAGTTTTAGTGCATTAGGGCATCTGTACCAGATATACCATAGATTGGATGGCCTTTGCAACTAATATCTATGTCTTTTTCTGAAAACTGCAGAATCCATGATCAAGATACTGGAACATTTGATGTCTAGTAACCATTTATTTCATGATTTATAGAAATTTTCCTGGCTGCTGTATCGTTTTAGAATTTTCATACACCCCCTCAGTTTTTAGAGAAACATAGACATATTGAAAGTAAAATGAATCCAAAATTTGATTCTCTCATACCATCTCATGATGCAGAAAAACTAGATTTGAATGTTGTTGGCTACTTGGCTTAAATCAAACCTTGGATATTTGCCATAGAACAAAGTCATGAATAATCTGATAAAAATCTTGGTAACTCTTGCACAAAATACTTGGAAGTAGGATAAAAACCATTAGAGCTACTTTTTCAAGTTCATCAGACAACCAACTCAATGACATTTTGACCCTTCTAGATTGAGAAGAGCTGTATACCAGTACTGAAAGTAAAATATGTCATTTGTCCATATTTCTAAAATAATTTTCATTCCCCTACTTTCATTCACTAATGAAGTAAGAAGAATTATTTTTTGATCCAGAGTTTGTAAACAATTTATCTGATGGTATTTTCCCCAAGATTAGAAAGCTTTCAAAATGCTCCTCATGAAACGTCTCTAGCAAGCATCCATGAATAGCTATAAAAATTTGAAAAGGATAATGTACCATTAGTAACAAAAAGGCAGGTGAGATACTGTTTCTTTTGTCTTTGGGCTACCAAGACACTACTTTTGTAAAACAATGGTCTTTGTCAATGAATTTCTAGACTTGTGAGCCTAAGTATAAAAGAATTTTTACAAACCCTAAAATTTTAACCAAATTATATTCAGATTTCCCCAATAATCATAATACTTAGCTTCACAAGAATGTGAGACAGGTTCCTAAATCCTAAATGTTTTCTGTCATTATCATAAGCAGTATGCGGATCTTATTTGAGTTAAGAATATACTTTGTGGATGAGACAACTTTCAAATTTCTCCAAAGGATTTTTTATCATTTTTTTCAGACAAAATGCACAAAAGAAAAGGGATATGAGGCTCAGATCCATATACTTTTCAATGTACTATGATAAAAATGATTGAAAGACTAGAGATAGCAAATATTGAACAAAATGAAGCTGTAGGTTATCTGTGGTTTTTGATCTGTAATTCTGCTTTTTTCCCATTATCAAAGAGATGACAATGGAGCCATATATGGAGAAATGAGACACAATCTTTATTATGATTTTCATTTTGTGTATGACCTATATTTCACATGAAAAATATCTAGCTATTGTACCCAGGACAGCCTTAAAATTAAAGTGTCTGTCAAATGCTCAAATTACACAAAATATTAAAGGTCCTTTACTTTTTAACAGAAGATACAGTACTTACATTTCCTTCCAAAATGTGTATTAGTAGAATTAAAGCACAGAATAAATATAAAAGTGAAAAATAACATCAGTAAGAGTGTGTTGTTAAGAAAATATTATTCATAATATTCAAATGGAATTGAAAGAAATGTAGGTATTTATGATCAGTTTAATTAGAAATAACATTTTGCAGGGTCAAATTTAGATGTATATCTGTGAACTGCAAATATTACTTCATAGCTTAGTGATCAAAATAACCATAAATACTAACAGAGAACTTCTATGGGTGAAGTTTCTGGCTCTGGAATACCTGAAACTTGTAAAGAGAGACAGTTGTCTCAGATTATGACTTGTTCTGTTATTTCCATAACTGCAACTGAAATTTTATGACTACTATGTGTCCTACATTTATAAAAATAGAGCAAACATGCAAATAATTAAACAGTTTTTTTCCCGTAGAAAGGAAATTTGTTCTACAACTACATTTGAAGAGAATTTCTATTTAGCCCTGAAATGTATCCTATTTTTGTTTCACTATTTAAAAGTAAAAGGGGAACATTTCAATAATATTTATAAATAATGTTAGACAAATGGGCAAATAGTCCTTTGATCCCAGCACTGGAGACACAGAGGCAGATCTCAGTGAATTACACACCATCCTGACTTATATAATAAATTGCAGGCTAGGTAAAGGCTACATAATGAAAATCTGTCTCCAAGAAATAATTGAAAAATGAAAATTGAAATTTTTTTATTGTTCTGATTTTTCGTTTTAAAACAATATATCACATTATATTGTAGATAGCTATAATTACTAAGTATCTGCAATCTTCAATAAAAATAGAGAAATTTAAAAATATTTAGTGTGTAATGTTGATGTTCTCTCCTCCTTCTGACAGTCATAGTATGAATAGTGACTATGATGGCGATCGGAGTTCTTCCCATGCTGAAAATGGCTTAAGAACCTGTGAGTACCTGGTGAAAGGTTTCTGTTTTTTTTTTTTTTTCTTTTTTTTTTAACTTGGATCTGTTTTTGTTCATGTTTTGGGTTTTGTTGTTGTTGTTGTTGTTGTTGTTGTTGTTTTGAGACTGGATTTCTATATGTAACAGCACTGGCTGTCCTGGAATTTGCTCTGTAGACCAGGCTGGCCTCAAATACACAGAGATCCTCATACCCCTGACTCCTGGGTTCTGGGATTAAAGGTGTGTGTCACCATACCTGCCTTCGATCTGATTTTTATGTGAAAAAAATGAAATGAAATATTCATTAAGGGTGATTATGATGATAGAATGTAAACTGCTGAAGATTTCTGGGCAGATGGAGCCTGACTTGTTGCTTGTCTGCCTTTTTGTTAAGTATCCTTTAGATTACTGTGCCCACATCTTTCCTTTCACCCCTACATGTGTTTCCACTAACATATAAGGAACATGTTTAAATATTTGTTCTTTATGTTGCTTTTGAATTTTACTGAACTTGTTAAACCTATTTAGGTAGCAGGTATTATTAAGGTTGGAATTATAAAAATACAATTTCTCATTCAGTATTATTAAGTAAATACAAGTCGCAAAAAGATGGGCAAAGTTATACAAAGGTGGCTTCAAAGAACTCCAATTTAACTTTCAGAAGATAATCCTTATGTTGCTGAAAAGTCTAATATTTCAACATTGTATTTAACCATACATTATTAAGAGTTTGAATATGCTGTGTAAAAATATTTTATTATATTTTTAAAATTATTTATTTATTATGTACACATTGTTGTGCCTGCATGTTTGCTTGCAGGCTAGAAGAGGGCACCAGATCTCATAACGGATGGTTGTGAGCCACCATGTGGTTGCTGGGAATTGAATTCAGGTCCTCTGGAAGAGGAGTCAGTGCTCTTAACCTCTGAGCCATCTCTCCAACACCCATACCTTGTTTTTCTTAACAGGATGATTTCTAATTCTATTAATTTTCCTGAAATGTGACTATTTTTATTGCTTAAATGTCAATCTTCATATAAGTCTGCCAATTATTTGAATATTTCTTGGACCTCATTGTTCTAGTCCAATTCCATGTTGATCTCACTGTTCTAATCCAATTCCATATTGACACTGAAATAGTCATGCTTGTACCATATGATTTAGTCTAATCTGGGTCTTGCTTCTAACTCCATACACATCCACTCTCAATCTCCTCTCTTCTTCTTAGTCTAAAGTTCCAAGTTCATCCTATTTTTCAAATACTAGGTTCTGTTCTTCTATGAAACTACCATAGGGTACTGTATTTCAAAGTTCCCCTTCTGAAGAAAAAAATATTTTAAAAGATGGGTAGAATGATGGACAGAAAACTGATTTTCAAAATTTTGTTCTTAAATATAGCTATAGAACAGTCCAATTACAGTGGCAGTGACACACAGCAACATAAAATCAAATCTAACTACTCTGTCTTATATTTCTGGGTTGACTGTGCTCACCTGCATGACTTCATCTCATGGTCTCTCAAGTCATTACCGTCATATGGAAGCTAGGACCTGGGATATTTCAAAGCTATTTTATTCATGTGTCCAATGTTTAATGCTGCCTTTCAACCCTGGTATCTTAGCTGAGGCCATTGCCTTAAAACCTTACAAGTGGGATTTACATATGTCTCAGGCTTCTCATAGATTAATAGCTAGGTTTTAAAAGAAAGTCAACTCATTAGGCAGATGTTCGATTACATTTCCTCATATGGCATCAGAAATCATGGCACTTCAATTCTGCTGAAGTCTAGCACACAGTGTTTGTTCAGATGAAATAACTAAGGTTGGACTATTATATAATCATATTGTACAGGATTTGATGAATCTGTCAACATATTTTAAAACTATTGAAAATATGAATGCTTTTTTTGTGTGTATAGTGGTCACTGCCAATATATGAGTTAAATTTATAGAGTACTGTGGTCTCATTTCATGAGATTCTTTATTGAGTGGTTTTTAATGTCAAGATTGAGATCTGGTCACCGATAGTTATTTTTTATTTAAAAAGTATGTATTATCTTTATTTTAGTCATTTTAGTTTTTTGGTTTTTCAAGATAGGTTGTAGACCTCGCTGTCCTAACTAGCTCTGTAGATCAGGCTGGGCCTCAAACTTACTGAGTTCTGCCTTGCTCTATCTACTTCATGAATGCTAGGACTAAAGGTGTACACCACCACAGCCTGGCATATATAATCTCATAATATTATGTTTTCAACATTTTATATATCCTGTTAGTTATTTATTGAAACATAGTTTGTTTGAATAATATTTGTTCATTAACTTTCTCTGTGTCATGTTTTCTTAGCAATTAAGTCTAACTTCATCAGAGAATTCTTCTGTTCAATGCCTACAATTTTCTTGGGAGCAAAAGGATCTTCAAGCCTGGAGATCTACTATCTTCCCTTTGACATGCATATTCGCTATTGTGCCATCATCCTGAGCAACAAATCGGTAAGAACAGAATTGTTCTATGCACTTCTTCCATTATGGGTTACTGCCATAATGAAGTAACCATTAAAGGCAATTTAAAGCAACTGGGACTCTGGAAAACATTCATGCTTCTAGTCCTCAAATTCCAACCAAAGAGGTTTTTCTGAAGAGTACCAAAAGATTACCACTACTTATAGATAAATTTCTGGTGGCCGAATGAGGAAGTTCCATGGGCACAGAACCACCACAAGTGGCTTTATATCAGTCTCTGAGAGTCAAAGATCTGGCCTGTTATGCTAAGTCCTCTACTTAACATAAAAATCTTCAATTAAGGAATTGACCAAGGCTGCCATCTCCTCAGAGTGTCATCTGAGGATGGCTCTCCTTCAAGCTTCACAAGGTGTTTATGGAATTCATTTCTTTGCACCTATGGCATTCATGCAGCTCAGTTCTTAAAACCAATAATGGAGAGAACAGTTCAGGGTGGGGGTGGAGAAGAAGGAGATATGGGAGAATAACTCTGAGAGACTGCCTGTTAGGTAATGATCCGAGGAGGAAATTTAGAATTCTCAGAATATATAGATACATCCATGTATATCATGTGTGTTCACTATATTTAACTAATGAATGATATTAGGCGATAATAATTACCTACTATCTGTAGAATTAATTGGGTGTGAAGAATAGTATATTCTATTAATTATAAAATATACTTTAATTTTACATTTAAAATCATCACTGAGAAAGTGTGCATAATAAAACTCACTTGGTTTTATCTTATTCAGTGCCTAGAATTGTAGCTCAGTAGTAGAGGGCTTGTGCAGCATCAACGATGCTTTGGATTTCATTCTTAGCAATGGAAAGGAAATCTTTTAGGATTCAACTATATTTATTTCTATATAAAAATGTATGAAAATAAGTGGTTATTATTTGTTACCATTGATTGTTACCTTTCAGAGTTAATTTATGATTACAAAAAATTAATTTTAAAGAGTAGAATTACCCAAGGCAGTGGTGTCGCATGCCTTTAATCCCAGCACTCAGGAGGTGGAGGCAGGTGGATCTCTGTGAGTTAGAGACCAGCCTGGTCTACAAGAGCTAGTTCCAGGACAACCTTCAAAGCCACAGAAAAACCCTGTCTTGAAAACCCCTGCCCCTAAAAAGCTTAGAATTGACAAATCAATTTTCTTTCTTGCACTAGACTACTAGAATATTATCTACCTACATAAATGAATCTAAATTCTTTAAAATAGAGTCAAGTTATTTTTGGCATCCTTACTTATTAAAACACATGTTTTATTATATATGCTTTATACTTTCCAGTGAAAACATTAATATAAAACAACAATCTTAGAAATAAATTGCTACCTTTTGGAAAGAGTGCTACAATTTAAAGTATTTAATTGAATTATAGTTGCTTTTAATTTGTACATTCAAGTATATTGTTAATTATTTTTAAATACACTTATATGCTTAACTATATATCATACATTCAAGCAAGCACAAGCGATGTATTCCTGTTATTACTAAATGTGTGATAACCCCTTTCCTATTAAGCACATCTACTAAAAACTGAAGTAGTTGGGCCTCTATTTGTTAGTTTTCCACTCATAAAATAAAACCTTTTCTACTGACAGTGTTTTCAGGAGTACACACTTATTTTACTTCTGTGTTTTACTTCAATGTTCAAGTTAGAAAGGAAATATTTGCATAACTTTGAAGATAGAGATATTTGTACAAATCTTTCATCTGTATTCATAAAAATTTTCACCTTATAGGCAGACTCACAACAGTCCTTAAAGCTCCTGCTATTTCATGCCAGAAGTCCAAAGAACTTTCAGATATAAAATGAAATTGGAAAGCTTAAAATGGAAACTATACCAGAATCAGAACTCAGTCCCTGAGGAATTCCATCTCCTTAAATTGAGAAAACAGGCAGCATACAAACATTACAGATCACAGCAGTAACCTGACACAGTGATCTGGCTGCACTGTGGTTGCCAGCATTTGATTTTATTTTATGGAATGGATTCTGCTGTGTTCTCATTCTAGAAGCCAGCAAGCATTGACTGAACTCATTTTTATGAGGAAGTTGGTAACCCTAGACAGGGATTTTTATTTTCATTTGAGAGCTCTTTAGTGTGTTGCTTTTAATTACAGCCACTTGATCTGGTATACTAGGCCTCATCCACAAGTGTTTGAGCATTGTCTTTGATCCAACTAGCACATGTTTTTTTCTGGTATATTTATTTTCCACTACTTTATTGCTTTCCTATAGCTGCATACCTTTTTTAGAACAAATATTTGTAACATTTATTTTCATGTGTTCTTCCTCAAATCCTGTCATTTCAATTTCTTTTGATACAATGACTAAAAATGTGTTATAGAAAATACATAATACACATAGAAGGAAGGAACAGATTGTTCTTACAAATATAAAACTAACAAAAGCTTTTTAACATGCTTATTGGAAGAAGCAGCTAGAGAGTGAGTAAGAGGTGGATTAGAATTCCTACTTGCATTACAACTTCAATGAAAAGTGAATTTTTTGAAAGCTTGAAAACATAAAATAAAGAGACTGAGTGTCTATATAGGGCATGATGTAGGAAGCCAAATGAATGGAATTTGTTGTGTAGATGAATCAAGAATCATCCACAGTCAAATAAGCATCCAATTTGACTTCCTGATCAACTTCTGTCCTTCCTGGTAGAGAGAAAGGGAAGAAACCATTGTAAATGAATATCTCGCTTTTAAGTACATGGACAGAGCAGACTTTGTCCTGTACCTACTTTTTTTTGGGAGGGGGGGTTGAGACAGGGTTTCTCTATGTAGCTTTGGAGCCTATCCTGGCATTTGCTCTGGAGACCAGGCTGACCTCGAACTCACAGAGATCCGCCTGCCTCTGCCTCCTGAGTGCTGGGATTAAAGGTGTGCACCACCAACGCCTGGCCTGTACCTACTTCTTTTAAGTTGCCTTCTTCTCAAAATAATCTTGAATTAAGTCAGCGATAATACAGAATGGCATATGCTCATTTTCTTTATGTCCAATGGTAGTGAACAAGCTAGAGTTAATTGTCTCTTTATTTTGCCTCCATTAACAATAACACTGCAAAACGGTTCCATTAATCTAATGGATTCATATTCCATTAGATTAATTCATACTTCACTATCTTATAATTATTCATACTTCACTATCTTATAATTACAACTACCTGTTTTTGACAAGGCCAATGGTACACTTTCACCAAAAGTGTTTTAATTTCTTTTTAATACCATCAAATAGCTAGTCATTGTTCATATTCCCTAATTGTCTCATGATTCTAATTTTTCCTCAATTTATGCTTCTATGTTGAGTCTGGATCTATTATTTCCCCACTGTGATTTCTGTTGTGTCTTCAGGAGCTCCTTGCTTCCACTTGTTTTCATTTATGCTCTAGGCTTCTAAAGACACTAGTTGTACAGAGAAGGAAAATAAAACTGAGAGACCTAGTAAACTTTCCTGAGGCTTAATGGTTACTAGCCAAACAGTGGAAACATGCTCTCTACTGCTGATTTCTCTGTTTAATGTTGATGGCCTTACATGTTTTCCACTTTAATTCTTGCTTTATTAATTTAGCCTTTTATACTTTTTATCTAATAATGTGTCCTAAAATATTTCTAGTGACCATATGCTCATTTTGAAAATGCATACTTTACAAAATAGTCTCATGGACATAAATGTTGCATAATAATTATATAATAATAATAATAATAATAATAATAATAATAATAATAAAGTAAATTTATTGTTGTTGTATTGTTACAATAGGGACAAAGTTTCTCTCATGTTTCCATGATCCTTTTAAGATGGTTTCCTAAGAATATCTGTAAAGAATTTCTAGGATCTCCTTATTCAACCTTTCTATCTGATTTCATACTAAATTTATAGGATGCTAATATAGTACTATATACTTTACTTTTGCCCATATAAATTAGTTCATAGGTTGCTCAGAAAAGCATGCAAGAAAATTCTGATAAAGTGTATAGATTTTCACTTTGACATGACTATAATGTAGGTTTTGTGAGTGTTTAAAATTTATTATTATTCTATCCTTATATTTTAGATTGGAGATTTGATATATATTATAGAAGGAAAAGGTTTGATACCCTTGCCTTCCAATTTCCTTCCAATGAAGCCTCCGACTCCAATTGACTACAGTACTTCTCTAGATGAAGGTATGTTATACATGTTTTGCTTCATTATATTGACAGATGGCATTATTCCTTATATGGTCATGCAAACATCCTTATAGCAGTTATTCCAATACACATTCATATTTTGGAAACCATCCTTCTAATTCTTTTATGTCTGCATCAATGAAACAGCACCATTTTACTAGTTAAAAATGTAATTGAAAACTTCTTTATGAATCTAGGTTTTTAGTCTTCAGATAATATTGGAATTTAGTGTATCAAATATTTCTCAATAAATACAATTGATTTCTGTTTGGAAATCAAACCTCTACAGTCTAAAAATATCATTTATATTTTTATAATGTAGATTTCTCTCCCTTTTTTCTAATTCTTGACTACTAGCACTTAAAGAATTTGGTTGTTAATGAAACTTAGTTTTATTTTCTGTCTGTCCTTAAAAGACATCATTTTCATGTTTATTTCCATTCCCATACCTGATCCTTAATGTGTGTGGTAATTCATGTCAATGACTGTAAAAATAAAAACCTGAGACTGAGTATGAACTCTGACAGAGGTTTTGATTGGAAAAAAACATGCTGAGAGACATGTGTGGGTAATGATTCTGAAAAATGAAGAAGCCTGTCAATTGAGATAAGAATGAGTGTTGTATTTTATCAGCTTCATGGGGAGAGTATGATTCTGTTAGTTCATAATAGCATTTTTTAAAGAAATCTCTTCCTCATGGTTAAGAGGATTTCCCCATGAATGGTAGAGATTTTATTTATTTATTTACTTACTTACTTTTTTGTTTTTTTCACCTTGAGATCAAATTTGTCCTTGGAGACATCCTATAACTGTTGGGATTTTTTTTTCTCTTGTACTAACGTAGCCTCTGTGGTAACAGGCTTTAGTGGAATAAGGGTGTGAGAATCTGTCCTATCTTTTCTCCATAAGGGTTACTGTTACTACTTTATCAGGATCATAGTGTGCCGAGTTTTTGAGCATATTGATATTTTGAAAAAAGCACTATTGGAGTAAAGCTTCCCTTAGAGAATATCAGTAGATCATGTTTTACTTTTAAATTCTTATTCTTTAATCAGTTATTTAGAATTAATAGAAATGTATTATCCATTTATTTTTTCTCTGCCTAATGAATATCGTAACTAATTGCACTTTCATGTTTCTAACCTCGCAAATCCATGCTAGATAACAGTACTGAGGGAAAAAGTGTTCATTGTATTCATTAATATTTCTACTTTCCTAGAATGTAATAAGGAAGATCCAGTCCTATATTTGAGCTGTAAGCCTCATCAAATACTTGATATGGACCTTAAAGTACCACTGACTAATGAAGCCAAGGAAAAGGCTTTGGCTTTTGCAGCACAACAACAGATGTCAACTCTTGAGTATGAACGAAGAGCTGTCACTGGCACACTGGAGAGCAGTACCATCCGTGTAGCCATTGCCCTCCTAGGACTAACCAAGATTGAGGTAGGAATAGAGAAATGATGCCATTCAGTTTTTTAAGGAAAAATGGACATCTATTTATTTGTTTGTTTTTGTATGTCTCTGTGTGTGCATGTGCACACATTTGAGCCTGCATATACCAGGACATGCATATGGAAATCAGAGGAGAATTTCCAGGGATTAGTGTTCTCCTTTTACCATGTGAATCCTAAGGATCTAACTCAGATCATCAGTCTTGAGGGCCAGTGATTATACCTGGAGAGATGTCTCCGTGGCTCCAATTATTCTTAAAACTTTGCAGTTCTCTTATTGTATAGTTAAAATACTTTTAGATAGAAAATGATGAATATTCTTCTTTTCCTAGAAGGAATTTCAGTGATGTTGTACTTCATTTTTAAAATATAATGACATTCTCCCATGCTTGACACCGACCCCCCAACCCACCCCACCACCCACTCCCCAGGGATAGTGAGACCCTCCATGGGGGACCCTCAAAGTCCTTCACATCATCTTGGGGAGGGCCCAGGCCATCCTTCCCTTATCTGGGCTGCAATAGTATCCCTCCATAGGGAATGGACTCCCAAATTCCATTTGTGCTCTATGGATAAACACTGGCTCCACTGTTAGAGGTCCCATAGACTGCCTTGGCCTCTTAGCTGTCACACACATTCAGAGGGTTTGGTTCAGTCCAATGCTGGTTCCCCATCTTTACGACTAGGGTCTCCATGATCTCACTAGATCAGGTCAACTCTTTCTGTGGGTTTCTCCAGCACTATCTTGGCTCCTTTGCTCATCCAGGAGTGCGAGGGAATGGGGGGATGGATATGTAAATAAGAGTGCTTCTAAAATAAATTTTTAAAAAGTAAAAAAATATAATGACATCTGAAATAATTTTAATTATCACAGTGTAGACTTGAATTCCCAATAATTATCAGTTCTGACTGAACATGTGAATGTTCTGGGCACCTTAAAGTAACTCCATCACACAGGCCAACTTTAGAACAATTATATTTGAATCTCAGCAAATGTGTGAGTGGGAATAAGTTCTACAAATTGTCCAAGATGAGGCCTAGTATCAAATTGCCAAACTTCTTATAGACACTCTAACCATGCCCAGCTGTATGTTTAAAAGAATGGTTACTTAAACCTCTTCAAGCTGCCGTTTTTTATGTTTTTAATGTAGTGGTAAAGGTAATTGGTGAAAATTGAGAAAAGTTTTTACAATATCTGTTAAATAATGTTCTGTTCATGCATACTTGTGATTGCTGTTATGATTGTTATAATCAGAATTATCATCAGGTAGTTTTCTTCATCCTTGTTGAAAACATACACACATACACACTCACTCAATCTATCTCTCTATTGATAGATATATAAAAATATAGAAATATGTCTATCTATATACATATATATAATAGATAAATCGATATTTCAACTAAATAGTTGACATTCTAAAAATGCTTTATTTGTTCAGGTCCTAGAATCAATAAAGTCTATTAAAATATTTTTAAAATGCTTAAGATACATGATTTTAAAGCTCTAATAAGCTCAAAATTATCAAATGCTAAGGATTGGACAGTTTCTTAATTAACTTAGTCTGAATACTTCCAAGAAGTTGATTCTCTGACTAAAGCTCATAGTTCTGCTGAATAGTGGATTTGGGGATTCACATATGTCGCTATCACAAGAAGGTTTAATGAGTGATCATTTTGAAGTATCAGCCTATCATAAGAACATCCCTTTTCCTTTTTATCTTTTAAAATTTGTTTTTTCGCTATTCTCAAAATAATTTATTAAAAACGGTTAAGAGAATTTGTCTGTGATAGTTTTTTCTTACTGTAGGTATGTGTTGATTTTATACTTCTTTCGGCATATAAAGTTAGGTTTCATATGAGATTGACATTGGCATTTATTTGTTATTTCTCTTTTCAAGTTGTAAATTCATAGAAATCTAAAAGGATATTTTTAAACCTTTTTGTCTGTCATGATATCTATCACGTGATGTCTATTCTGAGTAAATAGTGTCACTTATATCTTGCTTCACTTCCACTATTAAAGCTTCTGTCCAATTTTCATAAGGACAGTATTGTATCTAGAGGAGGATTTAAATGGGAATGTGCTGTAACCCAGATGTTATGAATAATGACCATATGGATTTTAAAAATACAAAACCTAGATATGAAACTATCTGGACATCTGGATATCCAAAAAGGCCTGATACCTAGTTGTTTTTATGTAGTCAAAGAAGATAGTGACTTGGTAGGTAGGTCCTGCAAATGATGTTAGTATGTGATGTATAGATGTGAAGGAACATAGGTTTCTACTCATGAAGTAAAGCCATAGTTCAGGATTGTTCATTAGTAGAATATTTTCCTTACAAGAGAAGTTATTGGCTACTATAAGCATTAGAAAAGGGAACATTGGCCACTGTTAAAGATGGCACCATTGGTAACTTGTATGGATTAGTGCTACTTTCTACATATTTTGACGATAACACCTCTAAAGAAATAAACTTGTGTTTGCTTTTTATCTGTTTTTCCACATGTGTTTTATCTCAGTGTATAATGCTACCCTGAGATTTGGAGGGAAAAGATAAGAAAATTATAATACAATTTCATTGTTCATTTACAGTGCCTTTTGCTCTTTAATATGTCGAAGTTGAAAAAGCCTAAATCCATTTTATATACAACAGAGCTGAGCCTTCCGGCCCATTTCAATATACCCAGAAAAATTTACATCCCTCAGATTCCAGAGCCTCCAGCTATCCAGACTCAATCTCCACAAATTAACCCTCACATTGTAACAGGTAATCAATGATACTTTGATTGGAATACCTAGAAGTATTATAGATATTTAAAGGCAGGAGCATTTGAGAAGAGAACAGTATTTATTTATGGTTAATATATCTTTGATGCAAACCATGTTTTTATTATTAATATATTTGCTACTGATTTCGTGAAGTATGCCTATTCTGTAATTGTGGTCAGGAAGGTATGAATTAGATTAGCATGAATATTGGTACATAAGTAGTATCAAATACTAATAATGTAGTAAACATGTGACTAAAAATTTTTGCTGAAATTACTTTTCAATTTTATTTTCATTTCTGTTCACTTAGTGTAGAGTACTTAGACTATAATTTTATTGCTAGTGATATCTTCAAATATATGACTATAGGTTTATATATGATGTGTTTTGGTTTTTTAGTAAATGTTTTATTAGGGAAGTTTCACTTGTTGATCTCCTCTAAGCCTGAGAGAGTGGTTACAAATGATAAACTCAAGGATATTCTCTTCACTTTGGTTTCCTAGGAGACCAACCAGGCGAGAAGCAACTGCCAAGCACCCAAGCAGGTAACAAGAACTTAAGAGTTAGAACTAGAATATGGCAGTAACCAATAAAAGACCATGTGGAAAACTTGAGGGTTTATTCCTTTACCAAAAATTCCAGTTAAAATGAGTGAATGAGTGAATACCTCGACAGGTACAATTCTGAGACAGAATATTCTACAATAAGAAGGATTATTAACCCCAAATTAATGTAATCCAGAAGTATATTGGTAAGGAGATTTGGGAAAGCAGGCTCCAGGAAAGTGTGAAAAATTATTTTGTTGTATATGTAGATGCTATAGCATTCTTTGCTTAAAGGTTGCAGACTACAATGTACTAAATATAACAATTCATTATAAGAGTTTTTATAATAGATATACAGCTATTATATCAAATATAAACAAAAAACAAATGGCTATTAAATTTGCTAACTTATTTGATATAGTTTTCATTCTTAAACTTTAACATTGCACCTAACAAGGATGATGGTTTAAGCAGTCTGAAGACTACTACAGGCACAGCTTCTTCAGAAAACTACGGTTAACAATCCTGTACTTATCTTATTAATGTTTTGTAAAAATCCACTTTTTACATTGTTAGTAGAATGAATAAAAGAATTTGCTTAATCATTTTTCTCTCCACATATCAGACAGCTTTTGGACATATTTATTCCTAGATCCTAAGTTGATTCTCATTCCATTGATTTTTTTTTGTTCTTACTGCCAGGCTTTTGTCATATGTGAACACAACTGTCTTATTTTAGGTTTTCTATTGATGAGAAATTACACCATGACCATGGCACCTGTTACAAAGGAAATTATTTGATTGGGTAGTTGGTAGATCAAATGTCCAGTCCATTATCATCATGGTGGGACATAGTGGCTTTCAGGTAGACATGGTGCTAAAGAGGTAGCTGAGAGTTCTCCATTTTGTGTAGGCAACAGGAAGTGAATTGAACCACTGGGCATGGCTTGAGCATATATGAGACGTCAAAGCCTACCTCTACAGTGACACACTTCCTCCAACAAGGGAATATACACACTCCAACAAGGCTACACCTCCTAATACTGCCACTCCCTATGATCTTATGGGAACCAATTATATTCAAGCAGCCACAATCCTCTCTGTGGCTCCCATAAGCTTGTGACAGTATCATAATGCAAAATGAATTTAGTCCAACTTCAAAAGTCTCCACAGTCTGTTACAATTTCAACATTATATATATATATTTGAATTACAAACAAGATTATTTCCCTTCTCCCTCCCTTCCTCTTCTACCACCCCCCAACTAAACTCCTACCTGTCATATGCCCTTTCTTCTAATCTACACCTGACTCAAAATTTCTGCTTCCTCCTGACCTCTGCATCCTTCCTTTTCTTCCCTTCTCACTCTCGTAGCTTCCTCCCCCCTCTTCCCATGTTCTCAATTTGCTCAGGGAATGGTGACCCTTTCCCCTTCTCCAGGGGACAAAGTTTGTCTCTTTTAGGGTCTTCCTTGTTTACTAGTATCTCTGGCAGTGTGGATTGTAGGATGGTAATCCCTTACTCTATGTCTAAAATCCATATATGAGTGAGTACATATCATGTTTGTCTTTTTGTGATTTGGTTACCTCGCTCAGAATGATTTCTTCTAGTTCCATCCACTTGCCTGCAAATTTCAAGATTCCATTGTTTTTTTCTGCTGAGTAGTACTACATTGTGTAAATGTACCACATTTTCTCTATCCATTCTTCGGTTGAGGGGCATCTAGGCTGCTTCCTGTTTCTGGCTATTACAAATAATGCTGCTAAGAACATGGTTGAACAGATGTCCTTGTTATATGAATGTGCTTCTTTTGGGTATATGCCTAGGAGTGGAATTGCTGGGTCTTGTGGTAGACTCATTCCCATTTTCTTGAGGAGTCCCCATACTGATTTCCAAAGTGGCTGTACAAGTTGGCACTCCCACCAGCAGTGGAGGAGTGTTCCTCTTTCTCCGCATCCTCTCCAGCATAAACTGTCATTGGTGTTTTTTTATTTTAGCCATTCTGACAGGAGTAAGATGGTATCCCAGAGTTGTTTTGATTTGCATTTCCCTGATTGCTAAGGATGTTGAACACTTTATGTGTCTTTCAACCATTTTAGATTCCTCTATTAAGAATTGTCTATTTAGTTCTGTACCCCATGTTTTAATTGGATTGTTTGGTGTTTTGGAGAATAGCTTCTTGAGTTCTTTGTATATTTTGGAGATCAGCCCTCTGTCAGATTTGTCAGCCCAGTCTGTGGGCTGTCGTTTTGTCTTGCTGACTATGTCCTTTGCCTTACAGAAGCTTCTCAGTTTCAGGAGGTCCCATTTATTAATTGTTGATCTCAGTGTCTGTGTTACTGGTGTTATGTTCAGGAAACGGTCTCCTGTACCGATTAATTCAAGGGTATTTCCCACTTTATCTTCTAGTAGGTTCAGTGTGGCTGGGTTTATGTTGAGGTCTTTGATCCATTTTGACTTAAGTTTTGTGCAGGGTGAAAGTCTTGGGTCTATCTGTAGTCTTCTACATGTTTGCAACCAGTTATGCCAGCACCATTTATTGAAGATGTTCTCTTTGTTCCAGCACATATATTTGGAATTTTTGTCAAAAATCAGGTGTTCATAGGTGTGTGGGTTAATATCAGGGTTTTCAACTCTATTCCATTGGTCTACATGTCTATTTTTGTGCCAATTCCAAGCTCAACAAATTGGATCTAGAAGAAATCAAATTTCAACATTATTTAAAAGTCTAAATTTCAAAGTCTTTTCTGAGATTCATGCAATCACTCAACTGTAATCACCTGTAAAAATAAAAAATAAAACTGCCCAAAGCATATCATATACTCCCAACATATAATGGCACAGGCTATACATTACTATTCCTGGGTGTAGGAAAGGGAGCATGTTGAGGAAATACATGATCAAAGCAAGATTGATCACAAACTCCAAACCCTTCATCTCCAAGGCTGATGTTAAAATGTTCTTCAGATCTCCATTCTTTAAGCTTGTTGACTGCAACACACTTCTTTCTCTTGGCCTGGTTCCACTCCCTGTTAGTAACTTTCTTTGGCACTTATCTCATAATTCTGTCATCTCTAACATCTTGGGTCTTCCAAGGCAATCCAGGCTTCTTCACAGCTTCACACCATGGCCTCTCTTGGCCTTCATTCCGGGATACCCCTGATACATTCCAGGACTCAGTAGCTTTCTTTAGTCATGGAGGAATACTTCACAATCCCTTTCTTCTGACCTTGACTCTAAAGCCAAAACCACACAGCCAATCCTGCCAAATTCTACTGCTTGGTGGGACTAGAACATAGCCAACTTGTTCAATTATATCTTCAGCAGCTTTCTGCTTTTGATAGTTTACTTCACAGCCAAAGCCTGGCTGTCATCAAACTGGATCTGTAGATAAGGATGGCCTTGAATTCAGAGATTTCCCTGAGCCTTAAAATTCCTTCATCAACATTAAGCTGAGGTTATCAGGCACCTCCAACTCCTTTTCAGTAGACCATCTCTTGATTATTACTTCATCTGACCATCCAAACTAGCTTGTGACACCTTTTTTTTTAAACTGTGTGGTCTTCCATATTAAACCTAGAATCTCCACTCAGAGTGCCCATATCAATAAACTCAGCCTGTTCTCCTATTATGTTTCTTCTACCATTGTCCCACACCCTTTAAATCTATTCCCAAAAATATTACCCAGACTTGTGCTTGAATAAATTAGCAAAATCATTAAGCACCTTAGCAGTGTAGCAAACTTCCCCATGGACTACACTTTCTACTTCACCTCTGGGAGTCTGCTTTGCCTTGGTTCTGGTTATAGGTCTAGAGGCAACTGTTGGTGGGCTTTGAGGGACATTGTTATTGCTTTGCATGGCATTTCCTTCTACAAAAAGTCACTGCTGTTTTAGCAGACACTAAAGGTTAATTTCCTCAGTGTAAGGTGAAAAGGGTGCTATTTGAAGGGGCAGGGCTGAGGTAATATTTCCTCAGGTTAGGTTAAACCCTTGAGAATCTGAAGGTTCAAGGTTCTCAGCATCAATAGCATCCTCCCACACATCCCATCCCAGGTTGTAGGATCCCATTCTTTACCAATCAATGCCCTTACTATAACCTCTGACACCCTCTGAGGCTGAGACATGAATTTTCACTGTAATTCAGCCAATCTTACAATGGGGGCTTTGGATTGATTTTCTGCTACTGGAGCTATGTGGCTGCTGGAGAGAAGACTGGGAGAGCACACTTAGACCTTTAGACTGTTTATTCACATCTGGAGGTGGTCAACTTCATTACTAAGCCCTCTGTTGTGGTTCACTGTAATCCAAAGTTGGTTAATTTTATCATGGAGCATATTTCTATCCTTATCAGTTTATCTAGAGATATTAAGAGCAAC
The DNA here is from genome assembly GCF_003668045.3 of Cricetulus griseus. Lineage (NCBI taxonomy): Eukaryota > Metazoa > Chordata > Mammalia > Rodentia > Cricetidae > Cricetulus > Cricetulus griseus. Next base: position 88,001,232 of record NC_048604.1, read on the forward strand.
CAACCTTCAGCATAATTTTCCTAATTTTCCCCAAACTGCCAAAAGTTTCACTAAATCCATGGCCATTCACTATTGATGAATCCAGATAACCAGTGACATTTATCTCTTCAAGTTTGAAATATGGCTTATACCATGGGCTTTCAGTATTTTCTGAGCTCCCATTAGAAATGGTAGCAGAAAAGTCTTCAGTAGCAGAAGATGCTGGTGAATTTGAAAGTGCTGTCGAATTAAAAACCCTATTCCAGATATTTAAAAGATTCCTCTTCATACTTCTGTTTCTCTAGAACCACTCTTGTACCAAAATCTATATTGGGGTTTCCATTGCTGTGAAGAATCACCATGACCATGGCAACTCTTATAAGGAAATTATTTAATTGGGTAGTTTACAGTTCAGAGGTTCAGTCCATTATCATCATGGTGGTACATGGTGGCATGCAGGCCAACATGATCCTGGAGAGGTATCTGAGAGTTGTACATACTATGTAGGCAACAGGAAGTAAACTGAGCCATTTGGGCATGACTTGAACATATAGGAGCACTCAAAGGCCTCCTCCAAAGTGACATACTTCCTCCAACATGGTCATACCTATTCCAACAAAGCCACACCTCCTAATAGAACCACTATTTATGGGGGCCAATTACATTCGATTCACCACAACAACCTAGTGTAAAATGTGTGGTCCTCAGTCCTTCCTTTGCGTGAATGACTCTTTAGAATGAATTAATTTTCCTCTCTTCTATTGTTTTTCCCCAATACCAGGGATGAATTTCCATTTCTTTTTTAAAAATCCTGCTTGTTCCTGCCAAAACTTGTTCTCCTCCACATACGTAATAGTATACTCACCATGCTCTCCATCTTTATTTTTGGTAGCCCAGTTCTCAGACAAATCATTTCCTACAATTTGAAATTCTAGGACTTTTGTAGCTGCTGTAACATCTTCTTTGATATCAGCCTTATATATTTCTATTTTCCATTGCTATTCTGTCTGTATCCACCTGATGGTAATCTCACTTTCTACTTTGGAAACCATAGTAACTGTAACTGGTAGTAGGCCTTTTTCTGACTATCCTCCCATACTTGGGTACAGGTGAAATAAAACTTTCCCTACACACAGTCGTTTTACTAGAGCAAACTAGCAAAGATAACTGGTAGAAAAGTCATATAACTTAATATAATTTCATATGGTTCTGCATACACTGTGTTGTTTAGTTTTATTTAGCTCTGCTTTTTGTGAGACAGGATCTCCTTGTGTAGTCAGACTGGCCTGGAGTCTGTCATCTTACTTCTTAATGTGTCCTGGATTGATATGTGTGCTCACTTTCATAAGTAATTTGCCTTTTTCTTTCTTGTGAGGTATTGAGATGGAGCACATGTATTCTTAAGAGGCAAGTTGTCTTCTACTGAGTTGTCCCAAAAGCAACATATTTTTTCTTTTAATTTTAAAAACATTTTCAGTTTGATAGGTAACTCAATTTTACCTTTATGGTTTTAGGTAAGAGATTACAGCTACAACTTTAATTATTTTGTTATAATTTATTATTAATTTTTCTATTTGTCATTTACCCATGGCTCTATACTCTGTAATAATTCAAACTGAATAGTTTAAACAGAAAATTTGTAACTTTAAATTTCTCATTATGATACTGTGCATTAGCTTGGTAGCAGTTCATTAAATCATTTTGCATTCTTAGTAGATCAGTCTTAAAGTAATTAAAATCAGTGAGCTGATTTTTAATGTAGGACAATGAGACAAATTTTACGGTATGAGAAATCAAAATGAAAAATACAAAGTGAATTTGCTATCTGCATTTCCATTCCCTCCTTCCCTATGTAAGTTTTAATTAGGAAATGAAATCTTATTTCAGCTATTTCTTTGGGAAATTTTGCATTCTTAAGACACTCTATATGAAAAGAAGCTCCCTAGTTAAAATGGTAACAATGTACCACTTCTTGATAGACCTTTTCTTAATTTTCCATTATATGCTCCACGAAGACACACAAAAATTATAATTAAAACTAAACAATAATGGAAAGATAACAACAAATCATTTATGTGAGTCCTGTGAGGAATTTCCAGTAATTGCTGAGCCAATGTGACTAGACTGAAAAGTACACTCTTTTTTTGTCCTTCATTAGCTCAAGCCCAATTAAAACATAATTTAGGTATAAAGAAAAAATAAACTAGTTGCCTCATATCCTTTTTCTCAGACCCTTATTTATGTGTACCTATGAGAATACTGACTATGTGCCACTTCTAATTGAATACTTTCATACTTATCATAGGAATCCAAAACTATCTTTCTGTTGAATGAATGTATAGTAATTGCTTTTGGAGGAGGCCAGGCTGTATAATGTCTGCCAATCTCTTAATCCTACGCTTGCATTCCTCTTGAAAAAAGGAAATCTGGACTTAAAATAACTATAACTGTGGTAGAAAATTTCCCCAAAATGATCCTATCAAGGAAGTATACAATCTTGTGGGACAATCTAGTCACGATCTTTAAGGTGTTGGTGAGAGTGGTGGCATAGATGGGAAGCATCTACATAAGCATTGTTATATACAACTAATGGGTGATAGAATTAATCAATTACCTAGAAGATAGAATTCATATAATGTAAACATTTCCACTGGAGTTTTATAAATGTTTCAACACATATCAGAAAATATCCTTCCTATATGTAATAGGTAGATACTAGTTTAGTGCAGACAATTGACCCCAAATCTGTATGTCAAGCTTAAGTCTAAGTGATATGAGAGTAAGAACCTGTACAAATAATCACTTAAGAAGAATACATCTCCCCTAATTTTAGAATCAAAAGAAAAATCGAAAGATGCAAAAAAATACCCAATGTATTTTTTCCTACTAAGCGACCATTCACGAATGATTCAAAACATTTAAAACTAACAATGAAATTGAGACAACTTAAAATGCAGATACTTGTTAATGAAACTAAAGAAATCAATTGTAGGCTAAGAAGACAGACTTTATTTAAAAAAGTAAACTTAGAATTCTTGTACAATAGTTGCTATAATAATTGATAAACATGGATAAATCTAATGAACACTCACTATAGAAGTAATAACAGTGACTCATAGCTCATAGCAGGCAGGCATGGTAGCTAGGCAACAAGTTGACAACTCACAATTGAATAGTTACTATACAGTTGCTATAGGTTCATGATAATCATGTTATCTTTGTATATGTTTTGTGACATCAAATTCATTGTAGAAAGTCATTTGAGAATTTTTTCTTGAATTAATAATGCTAATCTATATCAATAAAGCTATCATTTAACATGGAATATATATACTCAATTTTCATTCTTTTTATGAAATGAGGAAATACAGTAATGAGAAGATGCTATTTACTTTTTCAAATACCATGGAGCTTTTTTATTTTTTATTTAAATTAAAAGCATTCTTATTTTACATAGCAGTCCCAATTCCCTCTCCCTCCCATTCCCCCCACCATCTCCCCATCCCACCCCCCATTCACTCCTCAGAGAGGGTGAGGCCTCCCATGGGGAATCAGAAAAGTCTTTCACATCATTTGGGGCAGGACCTAGGCCCTTCCCCCTGTAACTAGTCTGGGAGAGTATCCCTCCTTAAGGAATGGGCTCCAAAAAAGTCATTCATGCGCTAGGGATAAATACTGGTTCCACTCCCAGAGGCCCCATAGACAGTCCAAGGCCCCACAACTGACACCCACTTTCACAGGGCCAGTTTTGGTCTTATGCAGGTTACCTGCTTGTCAGTCTGGAGTGCATGAACTCCCACTTACTAAGGTTAGCTGTTTGAGAAGATGTTCTAACACAATGAAACTGTCACTTTATTGAATTATTTTTAAGTCAGATGCTCTTCTGTCTGTAAGAACATAGCAAAAGGACAAAATTGCACTTTCATGTGTGACTTGGACTTTCAAAAACTTTGCTTGAGTTTTTGGAAGTATAGTTCATAAACTGGTCATCTGTTCTCTGTCAATATAATTTCCATAGATTTATTTTCAATAAAAATATTTTGACTGGTACTCAGATATAAAATAGTATGTAAATAGTTTTTCACATTCAGTAGCTCATTTTCTTTTCTTATAAATTTTACTTAAATTAAAAACAGTCTTTTTTTACATATCAACCCCAGTTCCCACTCCTTCCCATTCTCCCATCGCCCCAAACTCCCCCTTCCATCCTATCCACAATGCACTCCCCAGGGAGGGTGAGGTCTTCCATGAGGTATCATCAAAATCAGTCAAGGCATTTGGGCCCAGGGCCTAGACCCTCCCCTGTGTATCTAGGCTAAGAGAATATCCCCCCATGGGAAATGGGCTACTGAAGTCCATTCCTGCACTAGGGATACATCCTGTTTCCTCTGCCAGAGGCCCCATAGACTGCCCAGTGCTCTTAGCTACACACACATTCAGGGGGACTGGTTTGGTCCTATGTTGGTTATCAAGCTGTCAGACTTGACAGGGTACTCAAGGTCCATGAGTTCCCACTTGCTCAGGTCAGCTGTTTTTGTGGGTTTTCCAAGCTTGTTGTTGTTTTTTATTTAAATTAGAAACAAGCTTGTTTTACATGTCAATCCCAGTTTCCTCTCCCTCCACTCTTCCCTTGCACCCTTTCCCATCCCCTTATTGCTCCCCAGGGAGGGTGAAGACTTCCATGGAGGATCTTCAAAGTCTGTCATATCATTTAGACCAGGGCCTAGACACCCCCCCCCCCGTGTCTAGTGTGGGAGAGAATCCCTCTATGTGGAGTGGGCTCCCAAAGTCTTTTCTTTTTTTTTCATGCTACAAAAATAGGTCTTTATTCTTAGGAAAATATAGTCAGAGCTAGCTTCCTTATGCTATACATAAAATCTTAACGTCAGAGGCAGTACATATAGTACAGATAGTTTGATCTCCAAACAAGCACAAACCCACTAAGTTGGGGAAAAAAAAACAGGTAATTTGAAGTTTTTGGCGAAAGACAGTACTTCACGCATCTTCTTTTACTAGGCATAAATACTGATCCAGCACAATGTTAGAAATATTTTGGAAAGAAATGGTTTACTTCTAAGGGAACACACGCACACTAGAATCAATCAGTATATTCTTTACAACATGGTAGTTACTTTGGATGTTTAAGGCAAAGAAACAAATACTGGCCTTTTTCAATAAATCTTTAAAGAAAACAATATTTTCTTGAATTCTACTTACAATGATTTTTTTAGATTTGGAGGGAAAGAGTATAACTTTATTCTTTAGAGTCACTTAATGATTTGAAGTATAATATAAATGTAAGAATGAACTTAGCTTTCACTTTAATGCTAATCATAGTTATTGGGCATTCATAAAAGATGAAGTTAAAAACTAGAGTAGAGAACCCCAAGTTTGCAAAAATATGGCAGATACAACTGGATCATCCATATAGTCTCGTCAATTTTTTTCACTCTGAGTTAAATGGAGCCATTTGACTAGTTTGGACCAGTTAAATATTTCATATTAATTTGATATTGAATACTGGAAATACCCATTTCTCTTGCTCTAACTTACCATCCAAACTGTAAGAAAAAAGCAATATATGAATGTCTTTCAAAACATGGAAACCCTATTGACGTTTTAGAGTGGAAGGTCTCTTCCATAAAACTGTGCAAGACAGAATATGTTACATTAGAGATACCTAGTCTATTCCAAGTCAATGTAATTTCACAGAATAATATTAAGTATTACATGCCAAAATTAATTTTAGGTCTTATGATGTTTAAAATGACTAGTGTTTTTAAATTGTTTTGCTAGCTTTAGAAGGAACAGTTTCAGTTCCTCTACGATTTGCTCCCCTTGGGCCTGGACGATACCCTTGTAAAATTTTGTTGGTATCAAGATATGATGTGCGTGTGTATGTAATTGAAGGTATAGTAAATGAAGAAGAACCAGAGGCTGAATTGTTGTTTAAAACACCAGCATTTGAACCACTCACACAGCATATCCCAATAGTAAGTGAAAACTTGTTTTTCTGACTATTTTCATGTTTTACTGGAGCTTCTGGCTATAAAACATGACTCTGTATAAGTGCTAAGTGACATTAAAAGGAAATTACATTATATTTTCCTAAATATATAATGAAACCAGAGAAAGATCCAATAGGATATTTCTACCTTCTCTGTGCAGTATTACAAATTCATAGAAATGATATAATAGCCAGGAAATAAATTTCAGGATGCTGTATTTTGAGATTCTGCACTTCTTTGCTGTCTCAAACTACTACTGTCCTCTCATTTTGAGGTTTCCCTATCTATTATAATTGTATTTTAGGCTGAAAATTGTTTTTCCTCATTATTTCATGGTTTCTTTCCTGAATATAAATTAAATTGCAATGCGAGCATCATTTCTGGAACTCCAGGATCCACAAGACTGATACTACAGTACTTGCGTAGCCATCCCAACCTAATTGTATTTTTTATGGCTCTAGAAATAAGAATTGGTGTATAATTCAGCTTTACCAACATCATTCTTCTAATATATGTGTAACTGTTTTCATGTTTTAGAAAAATGAAACAAAGAAACCTTGGAAATTTCAAATTAAAATAGAAGGAGAATGGTTTTGTGGACCTCCGATTTTACATGTTGGCCCTGGTGAAACTATTCAGTATCCTTTGACATTCAAACCCATTTTGGAATGTGAAGTTATGGTATGAAATCATGGATTCTTCCTTACATTATTAATATTTAAATGAACAAATATATAGATAGTAGTCAATGTAGTTAGTTATACAAATGTTGATAATTTGTATATTCTATAAACTTGATAGTTTTTCTTAAAATGTTTGAAAGGACAATATTTAGCATGCTCCAATGCTGTTGTCTATGAATATTTATATCTAGATTATTTTCAGAAAGCATGCTCAATAAATATGAAACATTTTTCCTATTCATTAAGTCAGTTGCTACATCTGAAAATTCTCCCTTATCAATATTTCTTTGACAAGGTGGTGAAATACATGTAATTGTGTGAGACTGCTTACATATAATGTATAATTTCCAGAAAGATAAAAATTAATAGCATTTCATTAGTACATTCTTTATTTAATGAAATAATTTTATATGAACTGTAAGCTTCAGTAACTAACAGTTTCTTAAAGCTCCTTTTGTTGCTGAGACTCAAGAATAGTGTGAGAGATTGTTTGGCATTCAATTATGACTACTGACTGCCCTAGAGTTGAAAATTATCTTGTTTATCACAGGGTAAACTTACTTTACAAAATGAAGTGGATGGTATGGCACACATCATTGAAATTGATGGGATTGGGACAAAACCCCTGGCCTTGGATCACATTGTTATAGACTGCAAAGTGGGAAATGTGACAGATAAGTCCATAATAGTACCTAATCATACAAAAAGTCTGCTGACATTTAAGGTAAGACATTTTTAGTAAGAAAATCATTCATTCTGAATACACTTTAAATTTTATGAATTATGTTAATCATGTGGAAAATTTAAATAATTCTACTTTTTATTATTCCACCAGGTAATAAATATAATTTTAATTGCTAAATGGGTTTAGCATCAAATAAGTTTGTTATTGTTTTTTTTTTACTTTGTTTTCTAATTTCTTTTGTGCTTGTTTGATTTGTTTGAGATTGTGACTTGCCAGTTCTCAAGTACTTGGGTGTGGCCACCTGCTACCACATCTAACTTCAAACAAGTTTTATACTTAAATATTAGTGTGTAATTATGAAACTCTTTCAAGTTTACTTACTCATATCGTGGTTATTTTTCTTTGAATATACTATACATAGTAATACAAGATAGTTTCCAGAAAATATAGGAGCAAAATTATTTTTTAAATATTTTTTAAATAGAGTATGTCTTTGTAGCCTATGCTCACCTCAAACTCAAGATCTTCCTCTTTATCTCCTGAATACAGGAATTGCAAAGATATTCCACTGTGCTGGTGGAAGAGGCATAGGTCATTGGTGAGAATCTGTGCTTAGCCTTCACAAGTTTAATCCCCAGCACAAAAATAAAAATCCAAGTCTTACTCTTATTTTTTACCTACAAATTATAATGTGTCCAATGTGCTCATCAAAACAAGTTTTATCAATCAACCATAGGTCCCTGCATTCATGTTCAAAGGAGATGACAGAAATGTGGAAACTCCCTGAGCTCATCCTATGCTTCTTTTAAATATAAAAAATATATACTTTGGTATATTTCTTACTAGATTTCAAAAACGTTCTTTGTAGTAAGTATTATAAGTTAAAATCTCTTGTCAGTACTAACTAAAACCTTTCAGTATCATGTCTTAACATCAAAATGTAGTCTGTAGTTCCTGATGTGGCTTTTACTCGCCACATGTTATTGTCCTGTTTACTATTCTTCATTGTATGAGTGTAATCTATTCAGATTTACTCTCTCTCCCCACTTCTCTCCCTCCTCTTTTTACCTTGCCCATCACGTGACATGTTCCTCCCTATTTTTTCCTCTCTTTCTTATCTAGCTCCCTTAACTCTCTTTCTCTTATACAGGGCTCTGTGCATGCTAGGCAAATGTACCCTCTCAGCTGAGGGACAATGTTTTATGTCCATGTTTTTTGTCCATATTATAAAGCATAACATTGAGGCCTTGAGGACATAATAGTGCTTAATTTCTTTTGTTTTACAAACACATGAAAACATAAAGGGTGTTATTAAATTTAGCAATTAAAATTATATAAAAAACAGGGCTGGAGAGAATGAAGGTAGGTTGGTATGGAAGGATATAATTTTTTGTAGATCCACTTTCGGGAATTTATCATCAATTAAGAAAGCCTGCCAAGAGTTTTGTAAAACACACAACACACACACACACACACACACACACACACACACACACACACACACACACACACATTTAAAAATGTCCAATTATCCTACATCACTTATTTAGTTCATTTTGTTGCCATGGCAGTATTGGTGTCTAACTTGCTACTTTAAATTTTACCTTACAGAAGAAATGTATGTTAAAAATGGAAAGCAATTAAAATTAACAATTTTCACATAGTAACTTTGCTTGTGCAATTAAATGTGTATTATTCTCTCGTGTAAGCATAATGGATTACTGCATTCTTAACATTTTAATACACATAATACTGAGACAATACTCATTGCATATCCAGAAATTGGAATGGTGGCTCATTTTGTAGTTCTATTTTTAATTTTAACAGCTCTAAATCATTCCGTAGAACAAGACACCTGGATTCAGCTTAGCTACCCCATCTTTTATTGTTGATGGCAACACCCAAGTCATCATAATCATTTCATAGTTTTATTTATAAATTATACCACAAAATTAGAACAACAAATGAACAAGAACAAAACTATCCAGCTGATTCACAGCTGCCCAAAACTGAAAATTATTCTGTATGTTGAAGGAAATAATACCACTACTTAGTCAGGCTGCACAATGTCTTTGCATTGAATTCTAGTCAGTACTTCTGCATTCTCTCTTTTTTTTTGGTCTATAAAATGTAATTTAATTCAGTGTGCTCAGTTTGTTCCCTCTTCTTCTTCCCCCTCCTTCCCCATCCCTTCCCCCCTCTACCTCCCTCCCTCTACCCATCCTTTACCCTCCCATTCCTTCCTTTGCCTTTGCCTACTTTCTCCTTTCTTCCTTTCTCTCTTCCTACCACCATTTCTTTCCTGTTCCCTACCCCTCTCCATGTTTGTTGTTTCATTTACTTCAGTATATACATATTCTTTTTTTTTCTTTTTTTTTTTTTGGTTTTTCGAGACAGGGTTTCTCTGTGTAGCTTTGGAGCCTATCCTGGCACTCGCTCTGGAGACTAAGCTGGCCTCAAACACTCACAGAGATCCACCTGCCTCTGCCTCCCAAGTGCTGGGATTAAAGGCGTGTGCCACCAACGCCTGGCAGTATATACATATTCTTAAACATTCCCACAATCAAAGACTATTCCATTTCTATTCAAGTGTTTTTATCCTCTATTTAAATCATTTTGTAAATCTATTGATCCCTCAAATCTATAATGAGATAAGGATATTACAATATTCCAAAATCTGTAAGGGAAGGAGTACATATTTGAGGAAAAAAAAAACTGTTATGAGTAAAGACTGATGGCATTTGAGAACCTGGCCTACTTCATTCTGCATGCCTCTGCAACTTTGCATTTGTAGCACATGCAAATAATGGAAACCTTTCAAACAAGACAATATGCAGGTTTGGCACAGATGGATATTTGACCTTTCTTAAGTTATCCTGAAAATATCCACTAGCAAGAATTTCTTGTTATTTAGCTTCTCTAAGGGTTTTGTTTTCATACAAAGATCCTGTTCTAAGACTATCTGTCAAACGCACTCAATAATTGTTTAACTTTGCCTTGCTGAAGCCTGCAATATAAGTAATAACCAACAAAACTTTGATTGTAAACTTCATAAGAAGATCTGGAATATATAATATTCTTATGTGATATTAAACAATCTTGTCTATCCCTTGAAATCAAGCAAATCACATTTATGTATAAAGGTTTTGGCATGCCAAAGACAGATGGAAGAGGGTTGAATTTTTCATCTGAGGCATACATTGAAGTTCTGCCTGAATATGTCAGAATTGTATGCTGAGTACTAGAGGGATGCTCTAATACTTAATGTAATGATCCTTGCCAGATTAGTGTTTGTGGTGCAAAGGATTCAACGAGCATATGCCAAATAATTGCTGAAGTTGTCACCAATATCTCATTGGGGATTACAGTGATTACACATTAATTATAGTGAATTCCTGTTTTATACAATTAGTCCATAGAAATCTCTAGACTATCAAAGACAGAAGGAACAAAGAGATGAACCAGACATTCATGCTGACATTACTACTAGTACTTCTAGTGGTACTACTACTACTGCTGCTGCTGCTACTGCTACTACTTCTACAAATTGAAAAATAAAGTAAATGAAACAAATTTTCAGTATATAACCTCAGGGGTAGATTTAAAGTAACAGCAGAAGAAAAAAAATCAAATTTTACCAAACTCAGACATTGGTGAAGCAGCATAAAGCATATCAGCATATCACCAACAATAGTACTTGAGAAGAAAATGACAACAGAATAATTCAAAAAGCTAAAGGAAAGTATTGTTCCAGAAATTATAAAAATATATTAATCTACATATCTCAAAAGCCCAGCCAATTTAAAGTTGACAAAATCAAAATTATCCACACCTAGAGCATCATTTGATTTTTCAAACATTTGAAAGAAAAAAAAAGTGAATGATCAAAGTAGAAACAGCAAAATGTGTGTCTAGTTACATACATACAGTAGATTCTCTGTAATATGATTATAATGTTCGGAAGGCTGGGACTATAGAATTGCTTTGAGTTCAAGGCTGCCTTAATAAATAGTGAGTTCAGTGAGTTCCAGGACAGCATGGTTTGCAGTATGAAACCAAGTCTCAAAAAATAAGAAATGGGAAGTAAGAAAGGAAAAAGGGTAGGAAGAGGAGAGAGATAGGGAGAAAGCAACTGGATCAATGGATAGATACATAGATAGAGGAGTAGGTGTGTTATCTGTACAATAAAATATTAAGCCGTCTTCAAGAAGGACATCACTTTTTTGTAACATAGATGTGTTCAAATAAGATAAAAAAGGCAACAAACAAATATTACATGTGAATCAAAAATAGATAAGACTAGGATGCTGTTCATAGGGTATATGAATATGTACGTATGTTCTCAGTGTGTTTGCATGTGTGTTTATGATCAGTATATTGTGAAAACAGAGGTCTTGGTTTACAATTCACCTTTTTGGGTATTTTCAGATTTTTTGATAATGTGGGGAAATCTCCACCTGACAATTATATCCCATACATGTTAAGAGATATCATTCTTACCAACTTAAAAAAAATATTTACAAAAGAAATTGCTATAATAAATGAAAACTGTAAAATTTTATATGTGGGCACTAAAGATATGGCTTATTGTTTATGCAAATTTGCTGTTCTTCTATAGAACTCAAGTTCAGTTTTTAGCGCCCATATCAGGGAGTTTACAACCACCTATCATTCCAGTTTCAGGGGCACCAAGGCCTTCTTCTGATCTTTATAGTCACCCACACATGAGTAGATACACACATACACATACAGACATACACATAAATATAAATTAAAATGCAAGTCTTCAAAAATCTTTTCAAGTGTTAGATTTATTTATTGGGAATTCACCAGTATATAGACACAATTAACTTAAATTTTAATCAAGCTTGTGCCAAAACTGGGCTTAAATATTCTTCACATGTTATGTTTTTACTAACATGCAAACTCATTGAAATAGCTCTATTCCTTATATGTCAAATTCCACTAAAAATTGTCCATCATCTATAAAGAAACTGGTATTTTGATCATCAATAATTAAGTAGCAAAAGAAAATAACATTTCTTTTCTGCAAAAGTTATTTCCCTTGTTCTGCTTTTCCATAAGCCTTTTCTCAGTTGTTTTTCCTTTTATAGTGTAAGGCAATTTTCTGACTTCCTTTTCAGTGAAAAGTCAATAAAGTAAATGGAAGTAATGAAATTAGAATATACTTTTATGTAGTAGCTTATGACACTAATTCACATATAGTAGTATAACATGATAAAACAAAGAAAATATTTTCTTATTGATATTACATAATTCTTCAATTCCAATCCACTTTTCTAGGTAACTTCAGATCTCTCAATAGTGTGGGGAAATTCCTATATCACCATAGAACCTGACAACTCAATTCCATACACTCTCCATGTATGCCCTTGGAAACGTGGAGATTTCAGAGGTATTAAACCCTTAATAAAATATTATTAGTTACATTGCTAGGGGGAAATATGATAATAAAAATGCAATATAATTCATTGTTCTTTTGGATAAATGATATGGGGAAGCTTATTTTGTCATTTCACTCTTTATCCAAATAAATAGTGTTTCAGGGAATGTATTCCATGTTAAGTATTACTTTATCTTGGCAAGTTCAAATAAATCTATAGAAGAAATTTTTAGAAGTGGAATGCTTATTTCAGGGTGTATGTTTGAAAGTTAGGAGATACTTTCAAATAATTATATCAATATATAAACTCAAAGGCATTCTATGATAATGCTTTTGGTAATACAGGAATGGGTATTATAAACTTTCTATATGTACTCAACTAGCATATAGAAATAGAGTTAATGTTTGCTGTGAATGAATTACACTTTTTCTCTAATAATGTATTCATTTATATAAAGTTCTGAGTGATAGTTGAACAGAATTATCCTACTGAGAAAACTATTATATGTTCATTGAACATCATTTTAGAACTGTATTAACGTATTAAGTATACTAAGTGTTTATCATCTTATCTCTGAAAGTATTGACTTCTCATCCCTTAATTTCCTTGATAAAGACTATCTGTACAAAGGGTCTCATTTAACAGGATAAAATTTGAAAGTAAGACCCTATTCCAAGCATCTCAATCGAGTGATTTATTTGACTGTTGCAGATAACCAGAAAATGTGAAATGACAGGAAATTTTAATTTGAAGTTTCTTACTGATTGTTTTATTTCTTTCCTCCGGATTTTGAATCAAACCACTTGGTAGATTAATTCTACAGTTTTAATTAGTCTTCCATAAGAGAAAATAAGTTGTTCATAATTTTCACATTATTTTGTTTTATTTTTTTTTCCTTTTTCTTTCAAAGACAGGGTCTCAGTACATAATAAAGTTTCCATTACACCTTGCAAATTCTGGCATTGAAGCCACCTACTCTCTCATACAAATTCATGTGTATTTTCATAAAATATAATAATTCTTAATTTCCTTTTATACAGAAAACTATGAATTTTGTTGCATATGAAAAATATAAACTCTTGACTATCATTGAAAGAGTATTTTGTACTGATCATATCCATAATAGCCATATTTCATTGTTATTTTATAAATTTTTTAAAGTATTTCCTTGTAAAATATCAAGTAATTTCCTCAGTAATTAGAATTCCTTGGGACTTGTCTTCTGCAATTTAAACCAAACAACTTCTTAAAATCCTTATACTGCCATGCTTTGATTCTTGCCATTCTAATAATGTTTGACTAGTTGTGGTCATTAAGCAGTACTGTCATACCAGTTGAAATTGGTTTTATGTAAAATTTAGTTTTATTTTGATGTTAGAAAAATACCTAATATATTCTCAAATAAGTGCAATTTTTATAAAGCACAGATCATATCTATCTCACTGATTTTGAAAATGTTTAGAATTAGAATCTTCTACCTGCCATTATTTAGGTTTTGGAAGCTATATGTCATACATTCTTCCAGAAATAAATGTATAATCATGCATAGTCTTTAAACAATACACAGAAGATTGTGAGAGACATAAAGTCATAAAAGGCTGTTTTCATTTAAAAGTATAATGAAGTCAAAGAAATTCTAATGTAATTTACTCATTTTGACAGGATGAGAGCACCCCAAATTCGTGTACATTGTAATGTCTGTCAATAGCAGTAATAAGAAATCCATTCCTAGCTGGGCGTTGGTGGCGCGCACCTTTAATACCAGCACTCAGGAGGCAGAGGCAGGCAGATCTCTGTGAGTTCAAGGCCAGCATGGGCTCCAGAGTGAGTGCCAGGATAGGCCCCAAAGCTACACAGAGAAACCCTGTCTTGAAACACCAAAAAAAAAAAAAAAAGAGAAAGAAATCCATTCCTCTTCATTCCCACAAAATACATTATAATCTCTTCATAAATAACTTTTGTACATTGTGCTCCTTTACCTTTTGGGATACAGTTTAAGAAGAAAGCTGTTATAGAATAACACATATAAAACTTGTGGTTGTTTCAAAATTAAATGTCAAAATTACAATTGCAGTTTTTATGCCTAGGACTAGCAGGAGCTATTTAAAGTAGTAAGAATTGCAAGTTTCACAGTATAATGTTTCCTCTTTTTACTTTTCATTATTCTTTGTATAGGGGTACATATTTCCTGAATCTGTAGCCATTTGTAATAATTTTATTAGATTTATATATGTGTTAATTAACCATTTTCATTGATTCGAACATTGTTTCTTATCTCTATAACATTTTCCATAGAATTAGGTAGCATAACATTTTCCCACTCTGCAGTTTTGCATAGGTCAGTGCTGGGCATGTAGTGAGTCACTTTTGATAGTTTGTACCACACCTTCCATCTAGATTGTAGAGCATAGAAAAGTATGTGTATATCTGTTTGAATGTATATCTATGAGCACAAATCATTTATACACACATACACACTGTTATAATAATAGATTCTTAGATGGAATCGTTATGTGGAGTGTGAAAATTTAGATTAATAATTTTAAGTTACTGAGGAAGAAACAAACTATCTGAAACAGTTTTGAAATTAAATATATTGTGGCAATCTAAAGGATTATATTGGGCCTCATTGTCTGTTTTTATTATTAAAGAAGCCTGGGATTTTGAGGGGCATAATAGAAACAATTCTTGATATGCAAGGAGAGAAAAGAATAATATTTCTATTCCCTGTAGATATTAATAGGCATGAAAAGATAATTTAAAAAATGAATAAATTCATGGAAGTAGTGGCATTTGGTTTAATAATAGCAGATGTATTCATTCAAATAAAGCATGAAATAACAATGGAAGGAGTGATAACGTGGCGATTATGAATTTCTCAATTCTTGTCAAGTCGTCATCTTCTGCCTTTCTCAGTGGAAGGAACAAAATGTGGTCTACTGATGATAGTAAAATGTTACATGTCAAAGATATTGAAAACCCATAAAAATGTAATTTCTACCCAGAAGATTCTATAGACTATTCCTGTGGCTTAATGATTTAGCACCAAACCTAGAAAATGTAGTCTATTTCAAACATTTTGGTCTGTGATTTAAAGTTAAATATAATTACCAATTTAACATTATGGTACAGTAACTACAAACACATGCTACCTTATACATCACTACAAATTAAACTAAAACAAACGATATGAGTACAGTCTTCCCTTTATTTATACATAGGATTTACTTGGAGATTTTGATGGCTCAATACAGTATTATAGATGCTGTATATAATAATATATAAAATATATATTATTAAAGCCATATAACATTTTCCTTACTGCATATTGCTAGATCTTCTATTTTTGGTACATAAATGTATAAAATGACCCTATTTCCACAAACTTTGGTTGGGATAGGAATGGCTCTCTTTATTATATTTGCTTCTGCTATGTGCTGCTTTCTGTTAGTTCATTATATTTCATTGTGTTCTAACAATTTCCTGACTTAGTATTGTGTTGAAAAATGTAGTCTAAACATTATAGGTAAGTCAGCCTAGGAAATGTGTAGTTAAATACCTTCACATAATATTCATTGAAATTGTTAGATATGAATAGATTCACAATAAAATGTATGGCTTTTACATGTAAATACTGAAACTAATTTTCTATAACAGCACTGTGTGACAAAATAAATAAGTTGTTATTTATTTTTAAAGAATCTGATTATTACAAATGTAAATGGAGGTTCTGAATATATAGCTCAGTAGTAAAGAGCTTGCCTCATATATACTGAGCAAACTCTGGTACAGAAGAAATAAAATAAGCTATGTGATATAAATATAAGTATACTAAGCCCAGTTGTTCATATCACTACCAATTTTGAATTAGTCCAATTTACATAGCAAAAATTACAATGAAAATTTCAACACTTACAATCTTAGGACAAAGTGCAAAATATTTTATGTCTTAAATGTTTATGGGAAAGATTAAGCTTGGAATACTTTGCAATTTGTAAATATAGAAAACAAAATAGTTTGTAAAGGAGATGATAAGTAGGAATGTTATAAATGTCTGAACAAAAAAAATAGATAAACACAATTATCCAGTATCACTAAGATGCTGAAAGCTAATGCAGAGTTAAGTATTGGCCATTTTTTTTATTATAGGAAATCTGTTGTAAAAAACTATTAAGCTTTTAATAATGTTTCCTTGAAATTTCCATTAAATTGTTCTATAGCCTCTTCATATGTAACTCTGGTGCTACCATTTAGAATTTATGTTTGGTATATAATTCATAGTAACTTTGATGATTCAGACTAAGCATTTCAGAAACTCCTCACTGTTTAACTAGCATCCTATCCTGTACCTATGTGTTACAGGTGCAATTACATTTTCCGTTAAGAGCAGAGATGAGGAAGATTCTCAGGAAGACACAGATCAGGAGAAAGACATCTCTTCTCAGGAAACTCCATCAGATCCATCTACCATTATTTTTGAGGAATACTCAGGTAAACTTCGTATAATAGTTTTGTTGTTGCACTGTGAAAACTCTGATCATCATTTGCCTTTAAATTAAATATACACTTTAAATGCATAATATGCAATGTAATTTTGCTGTATGTGTCCATCAGAACATTGTATTATTTCAGATTTAATTTTATATAGATTATTTTCTGATTTTGTGCTGCTGTAAAATAGCAAAGTCATTATACCTTACCACAAATGTTGTCTATCTTTGATTAGTGCTAACATTTAGATGCTTTTGGTTTTTTAATAAGTTTCTGATAAGATATTAATTGGTATGTTATCTTAATATTGGAGTATGATTTTCATATTTCAATATAGTGTATGATAGACTTCTTTCTCATATCAATGTAATTTTCTTCATTTTCATTTTTAAAGAATTTTTCATTTTACATAACCACCCCAGTTCCCCCTCCCTTCCTTCTCCCACCTCTCACTTCCCACCCTTTCCACCCCCATCTGCTCCTCAGAGGGGGTAAGGACTTCCTTGGGGAGCAAACAAAGTTTGGCATACCAAATTGATGCAGCACGAAGCTCCTCCCCCCTTTATCAAGACTGAGCAAGGTATCCTACCATAAGGAATGGGCTCCAAAAAGCCAGTTCATGCACCCAGGATAGGTCCTGGTGCCACTGCCAAACCACTAAAAAAGATCAAGTCACATAACTGTCACCCACATTCAGAGGGCCTTGTTTGGTCCCATGCAGGTTCCCCAGCTGTCAGTCTATAGACCATGAGCTCCCACTAGCTTGGGTTAGCTGTCTCTGTGGTTTCCCCCATCATACCCATAATACACCTGGATCATATAATCTCTCCTCCTCCTCTTCAACTTAATTCCAGGAGATCAACCTGGTGATTGGCTGTGGTTCACTGCATCTGCTTCCATCAGTTACTGGATGTAAGTTAAGTTCTATGATGACAATTAGGGTAGTCACTAATCTAATAAAAGGGAAAGGCCCACTCTGATAGCCTCTCCACTATTACTAAGAGTCTTAGCAGGAGTAATCCTTGTAGATTCCTAATAATTTCTCTAGTACCAGGTTTCTCCCTAACTCCATAATGGCTCCCTCTGTCATGATATCTCTTTCATTGCTCTCTCCTTCTCTATTCCTCTCCCAACCGGGTCTTCTTGATCTCTCATGTTCCCATCTCCCATCACCTCTCTTCTACCCCCCTCCTACTTTACCCAGGAGATCTTAACTATTTTCCCTTCCTGGGGTCTTCCCTGTGTGTCTCTCTTATGCCACCCCTTTTTAACTAGTGTCTCTGGGGATATAGATTTTAGCCTGGTTATCCTTTGCTTAACATCTAGTATCTACTTATGAATGAATACATACTCTGTCTTTCTGGGTCTGGGTTACCTCCCTGAGGAGGGTTTCTTCTAGTTCCATCCATTTGCCTACAAATTTCAAGATGTCATTGTTTTATTTTGTTTTGGTTTTGGTTTTTTGAGACAGGGTTTCTCTGTGTAGCTTTGGAGCCTATCCTGGCACTCACTCTGGAGCCCATGCTGGCCTTGAACTCACAGAGATCTGCCTGCCTCTGCCTCCCGAGTGCTGGGATTAAAGGTGTGCACCACCAACGCCTGGCTAAAACCAAATTTCCTTATTTTTTATTTTTTATTTATTTTTATTTATTATGTATACAGTCTTCTGCCTGCATGCAGAACTCATTCAAGGTGGTTGTGAGCCACCATATGGTTGCTGGGAATTGAACTCAGGACCTCTGGAAGAACAGTCAGTGCTCTTAACCACTGAGCCATCTCTCCAGCCCTCATTTTTTTTTTTTTTTTTTTACCGCGGAATAATGCTCCACCATATAAATGTACCACATTTTCTTTACCCAGTCTTTTGTTGGTAGGCATCTAGGTTGTTTCCATGTTCTGGCTATTACAAAAGTCCTTGTAATATGGTTGTGCATCCTTTAGGTATATGCCCAAGAGCAGTGTTGCTGGATCTTAGGGTAGATTTATTCCCAATATTCTGAGAAGCTTCCATACTGATTTCCAAAGTGGCTGTACAAGTTTGCACTCCCACCAATAATTTTCTGTATAAGTACCAGATACCAAAATCAAATCAAGACCAGATAAACAATTTAATAGACTTATACGCCCCAAGAAAATAGAAGTAGTAATAAAAAGTCTCCCAACCAAAGAAAGCGGGGGCAAATGGTTTCAGTGCACATTCTACCAGACTTTCAAATAAGAGCTAACACCAATACTATTCATTGTTCGACACAATAGAAACAAAAGGGATATTGCCAAACTTTCTATGATGCTACAATTACTCTGATACCCAAACCACACAAAGACACAACTCAGAAAGAGAATCACAGACCAATCTCCCTAATGAACATTGACACCAAAATACTGGCAAACTGGATTCAAGAACACATCAGGAAAAATCATTCACCACGATAAACTAGGCTTCATGCCAGACATGCAGGGATGGTTCAGCATATGGAAATCTGTCAATGTGATCCACCATCTAAATAAACTGAAAGAAGAAAAATCACATGATTATCTCATTAGATGCTGAAGAAGCCTTCAACAAAGTCCAATGCCGCTTCTTGCATTTTTCTTCCTGTAAATCTTAAACATTGTGAAATATTTTTTAAAAGTGCAAAAGAGAATGTGTTAATAGGAAATTGTAATAGTCAGAGTATGTTTCTGGGAAAATGAGTTGTGTGAGTGTCAGGGTCATAAGCAGGTGCAGGTTTTTGAGAGTCATGGACACAAACATGCAAAATTCTCAAAGCAAAGAAGCATACCAAGAAGATATTTCTTTCTTAATTTTTTTCTTTTTCTTTATTCTTCCATCATACAATACATCCCGACTGCATTTCTATTGAATTTCTTTGTGTTACAATTCTTTAAAAAATTAGAAGCAATAGATGTCTTCTCTATTTCTCTGCCCCTCTTCCCAGACACATGAATGTGCACAAACACATATACATGCCACACATACTATATACACACACATCCTCCATGAACACACACACACACACACACACACACACACACACACACACACACACACACACTGTACCTATGTTTTACAGGTGCAATTACATTTTGTGTCAAAATCAGAGAGAAGTAAAATTCTCAGGAAAACACAAATCTGGAAGAATTTATCTCTTTTTCTGTGTGTTTGTGTATAAATAAGAACCTATCTGGTGAAGTGTGGTGGTGGGACATGCATTTAACCCCAGCACTTGTGAAGCAGAGGAAGGCAGATCTCTATTAGTTTGATACCAACTTGGTCTACACAGAAACTTCCAAGCCTGCCAAAAATGAACTTACCTAGACATCTTCTCTTTCCTTCACTCTCTAACTTACAATTCTGAATGTGTCTCAGATCCATTTATTTTTATATATATTATACCTAGGTATTATAGACTGGATTACAAGACAATATACTGCAATACAAGATAGCATAGAATGGAATAGATCATTGAAATACACTGTTTAACACAGCATTGTATGTCATTCATTGCCATATGAGGTCACAAAATTGCCTTTTATTTATGCATTGCAATGCCATCCAAAATAGTATACACATGGAAATTTCAGAAAAGACACACTGATAATACCACTATTGTAAGCCCCTAATTCACTGATAAACAGAGGACAAGGGAAGTTATTAACTAAGTAATTCAGTCTAGAATCATAGTTCTTGAAAAAGTATTTTCCTTAATTTTATTTTTTTTATTAGTTCAAATTAGGAACAAGCTTGCTTCACATGTCGATCCCTCTTCCCTCTTCCCTCTTCCCTCTTCCCTCTTCCCTCTCCCTCCCCTCCTCCCCAACCCTCCACCAGACCTCCCTCCATGGGGGCTCCCCAAAGTCCACAACATCATCCTGGGCTGATCCTAGGCCCTCCACCATGTGTCCAGGCCGAGAGTGCATCCCTTCACATGGGATGGGCTCTCAAAGTCCCTTCTTACACTAGGGAGAAATACTAATCCACTACCAGAGGCCCCATAGAGTGCCAAGGCCTCCTCATTGACATCCATATTCAGGGGTCTAGATCAATCCCATGCTGGCCTCCCAGACAGCAGCATGGGGTCAATGTGCTCCCCCTTGTTCAGGCCATATTTAAACACATAGTTACCACTATGAATACAATACACCATGAGGTAGTTCAACACCAGAAAACCAAAGAATCCAGAAATGAGAAACTATGTAAGTGGAAACAACTGGACAGAAAGAAAATGAATTTGATGTAAGGACAAAACCTCTCTATGAAGGGCTGATCAATATTGAAGTTTGGGTGCCAGAGTCTGTATATCAAAGTAGCAGAACTGTCTGCTATAAAGAAGAACTGGAAATGCTGACATAAACAACATCTCACTACTTCGCCTAAACCTCTTTCTAGCTTTCTTTTGAGTTAAATTGCAAAATTTTTTTAAAACTCCCATGGTACCTGAGCCTCATACGCCTCATCCTCTTCTTAATTTTAATTCTTATGTGACTACGAATGAACCATTCATTGCAATGCATTATTTAGATATTTCTTGGTATAAGTGTATGAATGTTTTAGAAGGTAGGGTAAAGTATTTTTCATTCAGACCATTAATGCTTGACTGCAAAGCTTCTTACATTTACTATGCTGGGGAAATATATGAGTTACTGGAACAGGCATAAAACCAGGAGCACTGCAAATTTGCCTGGCTATGTGTGATGGGGCTCCTCTTGCTGCTCACTGCTGCAATGAAAGCAGCTCCTGATGTCCACAGATTTCCTGGTAAGTACTAATGAAAGTGCCATAGATGCCAGTCATTGCGGTGCATGCCTATAATTCTAGCATTTGGGACTCTGAGGCATGAGGATCATGGAAGTTTAATGCCAACCTGGGCTACATAGTGAGTGCAAAGAAAAGAAAATGGAAAGTAAATAGAAAAGAGAGGGAAATTTGAAAATGGCTTATGGATTTCCTATTTGTGTAGAATTCTGAAGTCTGTATTAAATAGTGCTTGTTTGTTGTCTCTTTAGTTTTTCTTTCTTTCTTTATAGATGAGAAGGTTAAAAGTTTAAAAATCTGGTATCATCTTGAGATCCATAGCTCTCCTGGTCCTCCTGCAGATACAATTGAACTTCACTGTATTGCTCTGGTAAGAGCCCAGTACATATTCATAAGCTGCCATTTGGGAAATAGAGCTGTTACACACTAAGTTTCTATCCTTAAAACATACATCTCAATGGAGTATACAAAGATAAATCAATCAGAGCCACTCTAGACCTTAAATTCTTTAAAGAAATATCTTTTAGTTGTATGGCATCTTGTAGTGACTTCCCAATTTAGCATTCTGCCTGCATATTTCAGCAGTTAAGTAAGTTTAACTTTACCCTATCTCCTTATTCTCCATATATATATATATATATATATATATATATATATATATATATATATATATATATATATATATATATATATATATGGTAAAAGTGGAATTGCGCTTTCTAGGCTCCAGCATGCATTCTTCTCAATATCCACAGTAAAATATTTACTTTGAAATTTATTCAGAGTCTTAGGGTAGATTTGAGAGTGCAGGGTTTAAAGGCAGACTCCACCACTGCCTGGGGAGATTTTCTTAATTAAGTTATTCATGTCGTAATAAATCTGTGTTGAAAGTTGCTTAATAATTGCAAACAGCAATAGTCTAGATTTAAGTGAAACAAGACGACAATAATTGCTAATAAGAGTTTAAATATAATAAATGTATTGTTAGCATCCAGAAATTGTATTAATCATAATCAAATAAGTTTTATTTTCATAGAATCTTAAAGTTTAGCTCCTAATAATATCAAGTAAGAAAATATTCCTAATACTTTTAAGTCTGTAAGTTGATTGTATTCCAAGGTGTTTTCAGGCTGAATCTCCATTGAGGCATAAAAAATACATGATGAAAATATTGAAGTGCATTCAAATGTAGCTTGCAAAAGCATTATCTTCTGAGTGGGAAATTATTTAGCTTGATGATAGTAGGATCATTTCACTCAATGAAAATGTCTATTTCCATAGCCCAGTATTTGCAATAATGTGGAGACTTACTGAAAGAGCTATTTTATTTTATCTTTTAAAGATTTGTTTGTTACTTTCATTTTATTTGTATGAGTGTTTGTCTGTATGCATGTATATTTGTCACTGCCTGCATGCCTAATGACCTCAAGGCCTGAAAATGGTACTGGATCCACGAGAACTAGAGGTCAGGATGGGTATAAGCCACACTATGGGTACTAGTACCTGAACCTATGTCCTCTGCAAGAGTAACAGGTGCTGTTAACCACTGACCTATTTCTCCAGGCCCACATAAATGTTATTTTTAAACAATATAACTGTATTTATACAACCTCTTGTTCGGTGATATATTATTTATGATCTAATAAAGCCACTAAAGATCATAATGCAAAGCCATCAACATTAGACAGCAGTAGAAGCTGGGAAATGGTGGTACACACATTTACACCCAGGATTTGGGAGACAGAGTAGGATGGATCTCTGTGAGTTCAAGGCCACCCAGGGCTTGATTGAACCAGTCTAATAGAGAAACAGAGCTCACACATTTAATCCCAGCACTACAGAGGTGTATAAGGAGGAAGCAGTGGGTCTCAGGTGAGATTTAGTTTCCAGTTACAGGGAAGACAGTTATCTCTGTTTCAGCCTTGGTAGAGGTAAGAGCTACTGGCTGGATTCTTTGTTTCTCTGCTCTTCAGGTTGAACTCCAGTATCTGTCTCTGGGTTTATATTATTCATGCTATACTCTGGATGTATGAATGACTACTGAATTATAATTTCTGTCCTTAACAAGATGTGATAAAAAATTTAGACACTTAAGAAATTATGAATACAAGAGAGTACATTAGAATGGGTACCATTGGCGTCCTTACTCAATATTTGTTTAGTATGACTAGGAAGATAAGTTGAAATGTGTAAAAATTAGCAGACATGCATGCAAACCTGCAATCACAAACACCTGTGCACATTCTCACTAAAATATTCATAAAGGTTTCTTCTTCCTTTGAGAAAACACTAATGAAAAAAATATTTGTTTTATGGTGTTCATTTTTAAATGGTATACAATGTTGCACACATTGAGAATTACACAGTATTACAATATTTCATGTAACTGTATAAAATTTTAGAAATGGCAGAGAAACTGGTATGTATCTCTTTCACTGAAACATTCATTCACAGGTGTTCTCATTTTTTGACTTAAATAGAAATATTACCTTTTCACGGGTTTACTGCTTTCTGTAATATGTATTGTACCCACTTGATTCATTGCTCCATTTGTGATTACAGGCAGATTTGTTGCTTTAAATAAATATTCATTTTCAGTTGAGGCTGCTTGAAAGAATTTTTCAACTCATTCTATCTATGTTGGATGATATTGCTGAACGATGTTGCTTTTAATCCATTGAGTATTCCTGCACTTATAGTCATAAAAGTGTATACCTACTTTAACTTTTAGATGTGAAGACTTATTTAATAGAATGACTTGTGTTAAATATTCTCACAAGTCAAGTCTTTTCAGGCTCCATGAAGTAGATCCTTCTTTGTACTTTCAAGTATATGCCAAAATTGTTTTCTTCACATAAATATCACTTTACCATATTTTCAACTGCATTTGTTAGTTTGCTAACTCATTTATGAAATGTTTTACTTAAGCCTAAGTTAATAAGGCATAATAATGGTATATTCATGATAGCAAGACATCTCTGATATCCAGAGGCTTTTCAGCTTTTATTGTATTTAACATGACTTCCACATTTTCTTTATGCAAGAATGAATAATCAAATTTGTTCTAAAGTGGACTCCATATAATATTTGCATTCTAAATATCTTTATATTACTGCTCACTATAAGGTAAAGAAAAAAATTAGTATTTATTTTTGTAATTTTAATACTTTTGGAATTGTTTAATAAACAAATAAAAAATAAAACATCTCCTATACACCATATAATGTGGATGTGAGAGAATAAGAGTAACCATTTTCCTACTAGTGACATTCAGTAGCTCTACTAAATAGCTTATGAAAATGTGGGCGAATAAAACTTTATGTGCTACATATGAAAAGAGAATGCTAGAACAAATTCAAAATGGAAGATGTTTAATTAATCGTTTTGGAGAAAAATACAATTATTTTGAGATATTGATATCCACAATTGCAAACAAAACGTACTGTGAGTGGAAAGAGGAGGACAGGTTGGATATGCCCATCTCTTCACTTTTAAAATCTTTAAATGGGCAGTATATGCTAAGTAGGTGACAACTTTACAATTATCTGAAACACTATAATTTTAATACAAATGCAGGAAGTAAACCTTTGCACTGTGTATGTTTCACGTCTGATTATGGATTGTGAGGTGAAAGGGGTAGGACAAAAGGTGGCATGGCACATGAAAATACAGTGGCATACAGATATGAACAACAAAGGAATGAAAATGACATTTCTAGTTTATAGCTGCCACCTTTGTTTCCCCAAATCCAAAACTGCTGTGACTAACTTTTCAATTTAAGGAAATTGCAGGGATAGAGTATAGGTTTCCTTCCTCTGATTTACATGGTACTTGCAAACTTCTCAGAGTTCCCTTTGTTTACTTACTTGGTGATGTTTTCAAATTAAATAAAATTAATGTTGAAATTTTCCTCAATGAAATTTTATCTAAATTAATAGTATTGCATGTTTTCTGCCTCAGATATCATCATTTTATAATTTAATCATGATTTTTTTCTGAGAGAGGATATGATGAATGTATTTCCTGCTGCTTCCTATTAGATTGAGTCAATTGTTTATGTGTGAAAACACAATCTTTACTTGAGTCAAGCAAGGAGTAATGAAGTTTTCAGTTAAAACACTTGGTGAGGTGAGCATCTCAAGTTGCTGCCTTCAGTCAATACCTTTCAAGCAACAAGGCAACATGGACCAACTTGAGATTTCAATTGTGTCCTGTGTCAGATTTTCACATGGGTACTTTAAGTTTCATGAGTATTCATTATGTTAGGAATATGAATAATTACATTTATACAAACGACATATGCCAAGATAGGCTCCAAAGCTACACAAAGAAACCCTGTCTTGAAAAACCAAAAAACAAACAAACAAACAAAAAAACACAACTTTCATTATACCATGAAGACTTCTTTTTTTGTTTCTGATATTCATGGTCCTATTCTAGCTAGAGGGTAAGGAATAGTCATGAACTTTCCAAGTATAGACACCATTGACAGTAAATGAATGTTCTGATAGAGCTAGAAATCAAACACAACAATTGAAATGAGAAATTTCTTTGGAAGTTTTTTTTTTATTGTTTATTAACCTAAGAAACAGATCATTATATGTGCATGTTACAATATGTGTTGCTGCCTCATTTAAGACTCATTAAGTGTATTAGAAAATATTGCAAGATTTTTGTCATTACAAATAAATTCCAGGGTTTCAAAAGTTATTAATATAAGATATAATAATTTTAACAATCTAGTATAAATATTCCTGAATAGTAAGTAGACATCCTCCATTTTGTAATTCAGAGAGCCAAGATCCTTCCATCTTATAATTCCTTCATTCTATATTTCAGATGGGAGAAGCTAACACAAAATTTCTACTAGTTTTTGAATTGCTTTCCTGTGATATCACTCACATATCATTAGAGATAACAATATACCAGTGTACAAGATTACCTGAGAAATATAACATCTGGTTGTACTTCTGCTGCCCAGCTATTTGGTCATACTATGAGTGAGGAGCTTAGACATTTAGTGCAAAGATGCTTTTTATGGCCGATCAAGGGAGATGAGAAATATTTACCCATTTCCAGGCAATAAACATGCTATCTATAATACAGTGATAGTGTGTCTTCCTCACAGAAAATAAGGTGACAGTTTAATTGTGCTTCTTTTGGTGATTAAAACAGCAAAAATTTAGTCAAATGGAGAAAATTGAACAGTAACAATTTATGCTGTTTCTTTTTTCTCTTGTCCAACATGTATCTTGTAAAATGAAAGCACTGTATTGGAAAAATAATTATAGGAGCAAATGCAGTTGCATCCAGAGTGTTTAAAAGACCAGGTGCTGTAAACCCTCTTCCTCAAACTGGGAAATTTCTAGGTAATCCTGAGCATTGGAAATGGGATGAGGAAAAGCAGTCAAGTAGAAGAAATATGGACTAGGTTTGAATTTCCTTAAATATATGAAAAAATAACACTTTCCGCATTGGAAACTATTTTAAGATAACTACAGAGAGTTGAGAAGGACAGTTTTCTTCACAGATTTGGAGAACAGTAATCAAGAAAAACTTGTCAGCTGAGGTAGTCAGTCAACAGCTGTTGGGCTGACAGAGGGTGGGTTTTCCTTTGTAGCTGGCCCCTTATATACTGCAGTGAATTGCTCTGCATTCATTCATATATGGACAGCACTAGTTAGACTCCTTTAGGAAGAGTAACAAAAGAAGTAAGAGTTAGAGAAGATAGAGTCATGAAGTTGTAATAGTGACTTGGTTCAAGTTGTGGGAGGATTTCTATGGAAAAGTTGGGGTGGCTATAAGTAAAATATAGTGTAGGTGTATAAGTGCCTTCCAAAAGACATTATATATGTGTATAAATTACCATACACTAAATTTAAAATGTTATACTTTTAAAAACAATGGAAGTTGTCACATTGCACATCACCAAATTTAATCCACTCAGTGTACACCATCATTGTTGCAGTGAAGAAACAGATAAATTTAGAAATTGCAATCCCTATGAGTAAAAACACTTTTGGGTGATCATGAAGGTATCGTAAAGATTGTAGGAGTGCTCCCAGATGGAAATACAAAAAATGTGTAAGCACTGGGAACACACTTAGCTTGACAGGAAAGGATGAGGGAGCCCAGACATTTAGGAAAAGAAAAGAGGCATGTGGGGTTAGAGTTTGAACCAAATAAGTGGGTGGAGGATCATGTAACCCATGAATTTCCTCATGGTCAGATCTCTGAGAGATTCAAAAAGCATGTCACATTTTATTGCATGTGTCACCTTGCCAATAGAGCATGTAAAAACGCTTAACTTCTTTCATGATGTTTTTAAACATCTTGAAATGTTGTTTGCATTGTGATAAAAGTAGTAAACTCATAAATGAAATATATACTGAAAGTATCTTACATTTCTCTAAAAACTAACATGTGTATTAAGTTTGCCTCTGAAATGGTTTATAAAACAAAACTTTTTTATCTTTTAATAAACATTTAAAAATAGTATTACAATTTTATATGGATAGTTCTCTATTAATTTAAATTACATTTTGTTGATGATTTCCCCTATTTTATTGTTTTTGTATTTCACATGATTGAATATTCATATGGAAGCAATTTTTAGCATGTCCATTATTCTGTCTAAAGTGTTATTAAGTATAAGGAAGAGAATAATGCTGGATACATCATAAAGGAATACTCTATTGTTGAACCTAAAAGAACTTGTGTGAAGATGAAAGATAGCTTTAGAACTCTCCATGGGCACTCATTACTATTTCACTTGAGTTTCAAAAAATCAGTCAAAACCGATTTATGTTTTATTCTAAATATAAATGAACTTTAAAAGCTTACTAATCAAAGTAGAGGACTATGCCATTGGCAAGACAAATAAAATCCAAATATTGTAAAGTTTTTAGAAAGTACTTACATAAATTTAATTCCTCAAGTGTAAAAGTTAATTTATCATAAATTGAGTGTGGAATATCATGGGAGACATTGACCAAGAAGACATTAAGAATCTTGTGGCTGTAATTTTCTTTGTAAATTTTTTAGACAGGGGTACCCAGGCTTACCTCAAACTCTCAACGTTTTCCTGTCTCAGTCTCCTGAGTATTGAAAATGAAGGCCTCTGGCACCATGCACGATGATACATTATATTATGATATTAGATCAAAATGATGATGTATTTCTGAAATTATTCAAATAGCCAAAATACAGACTCAAAAATTTTGATCATCTAATAAAATAGTATATGACAAACCTCTTATCCTTCTGAACATATCAAACATACATAGAATATATGATTTGTATACCTAAAAAGTAATTTTATCTATAAAAGTAAGCTTTCTAAGTGTCTTTGAGCATATTTTGGCATATTACTAAACTACAAATACCCATATGAAATCATACTTTTAAATTGCCACAAATGGGATTTTTGTTTGAGTTTGAAATTTCAGGCTAATTTTCATAATATAATATTTGATGGATTTTCTACAATTTTAGGTAGATATCATGTTAACATATAGCATAAGATTAAATTTTGTGACTATAATAAAATTTTTGGTTGTTGTAGTTTAGTCCTGAGAGTTATACTCCAGGGATTCTCAAGAGAATACAGCATTAATAAGCATTTATCCATTGGTATCAAAATGTTCATCTCTGAAAGAATTAGAGAATGGTTCTAGACCTACTAGGTAGGAATAAAGTATTCTCATAGAGACAGCTTGTCATACATATAGCAAGGATGCCAAGGAGGCATTGTGATATTAGTGCCTCATTGCTTACATTCTCACATTCTGTCCATCCTTAAGATTTAGGTAACCACAGCATATTAAAATTTTCATGTAAAATAAATACTTACTTGTCAAGCATTAAGTTTTAAAGTGATTTCAAATCATGTCTATAATCCCAGAATTGCAGTGTGGAGACCGAATTGTGAGTTCCAGGGTAGTCTGGGCTTCAGAGCAAATTTTTGACTTATGAAAACAATTTTATTTTATGTTCCACTGTTGTTAGTAATGACATACTCTAAAAGAAATTTTATATTCCAAATGCTAATAATATTTTTCTCCTCTCCCGGCCATAGCATGCATATTTAATGTGTAGGTCTTAAAATGTGAATAAGTCAAACATGATTTCTTTTAGTTTTATTACATTTAGTGCATGTGTGCAAGACAGAGAGACAGAGAGACAGAGAGAGAGAGATGACCACAGTATGTTTTTGGAACTGAAAGTTGAACTTTTGGGAAGGAGTAGGTTCTCTTTTTCTATATGGGTCTTGGGAACTTAGCTTAGGTTGTCAGACTTGGTAACAAGCACCTTTTCCATCCTGATGGCCCAGAATTACTTTGTAAGAAATAAAACTTAATGAAAAATAATAAGTATTTAAAGCATATCATATAATAATAGCCTAGGGATTCTGTTATTTGTTTTTCTTAATTTTCTGGGGCTGGATTTATTTGTTGGCTTTTATTTTGTTGAGGCTGTAGCATCTTCTTAAACTGACACTGTTTGTGAGACATATCTGACTAGTAGATGAGTACAAATGAGCAGGCCCAGTTGTGTTCCCTCCATTTTTTTCTCTCTTCAGTGCTAGACAGAATTTTTAGGCCAATATGTTTGATGATACTTGTATCCTCACATATTCCTGTAACTATGATTATTTTTATTTTGATCTTTGGAAATTTCTTAAAATGCTAAGTTCTATACTAGTCTTACAAATTTCTTCAGGTTGCATAGAAAAAGCTGTAAAAAGTAGCATCGTGCCATCAATGAGTTATCACCAGAGGAAATACTGAAAAATGGAACTCATGATAATAAAGCTATTGGAAAAAATAAAACAAGTGGCCCATAGTAATAGTTTTCTATCTGCTTGCTTTCCTAAACAAATGATTATCCTGACAACAAAAGTTGATTATGTCTTTCTTTTCTTTCATAATCCAAGGAGACTATCTGCATTGAAATTCCCATCTCCAATCAGAAAGATAGAATTATTCGTATGGATGTGAAATTAACATCCTCTGCTCTTAATGGACCAGAGGAAATGAGACTGAACCCATTGGAATGTGTGAACTACATTGTGTGGTATTCTCCAGCAACCACAGGCTATAGAGAAGAAAGGTGGGTTTGGGCTCTTATTGTCATTTGTTGTTGAGTCTTTGAAAGAGTGAGGGCTATTCTTTAATAATATGTACTAATTGACAATTAATTTTTGTTTGCTTCAGTGCAAAATTACTAGCCACTGAAATATTATATTAAAACATTCCAACTTTTCTCATTTTGCTTTTTACAAGTCAAATCTTCCTTAGTGTGACAACTGAACTGAGGATGCTTCATGAGAACTAGGGATTTAACTTTTACTTTTCTGGATAAAAATTCATGTCTCCTTTGAGTAACTAGCTATAAATCATTTGCTTCCAAGACATAGACAAAAGTACATTACAAACATTACAAATAGTATCCTATAGTAAAAACATAATACATCCATGTACATGCACACACACACACACACACACACACACACACACACACACACACACATACACACACACACATATATATATATATATAATATATACATAGATATATGTATGTATATTAGCAGTGTAGTTAGTGTAGTAGTGTAAGTTTTCGCAGACAATGATGACTATGAAAATCTTCTGTCTTGATTCCTATTATAGAAGTAACTACTTATAATTTTAATGAAGGAGTACTAAAATGACATATATCTTAGACTTTAAAGGATAAAATTCATAATAGTGTAAATCTGGAGAATAATATTTCATTACCCTAACATGGTGGTTCACATTTGTAATCTGACCACACAGGAGATAGGGGAATTTTAGTAAGAGGCAAGCCCAAACTACAAAGTGAGTTCTAGACAAGTTCTCAAGACCTAGTCT
The DNA here is from genome assembly GCF_003668045.3 of Cricetulus griseus. Lineage (NCBI taxonomy): Eukaryota > Metazoa > Chordata > Mammalia > Rodentia > Cricetidae > Cricetulus > Cricetulus griseus. The sequence goes on from NC_048604.1 coordinate 88,033,132, forward strand.
TGTCTCAAGACTTTAACAAAATTTAAAAAGTAGAACCAGAGGGAGAAAAGCGGAATGTTATAAGAGAAGAGGAGAGCAGGTTGTTATTGAAAAAAAATCTTGTAATAGATTACTGTTAGAAATGTGGGCCTCTCTCATTTCTCTAATGTAACTCTGGGCCTTACAGGTATCAACTGAAAGTTCATTTTTGTTTGTTTGTATGTATTAGGCATGCTCTAGGCTTGTTATTACTTGCTTACTCCATTATTATCATCTTAGTATATATTTTATGTACATGAAATTCTTGTGGCAAGGGTAAGGCAAGGCTGACTGATTCATCACATTTTATAAATAATGAAATTCTCATTTAAAAAGTTAAGGGATGTGATTGAAATTATACAAAAAGTACAATAAATCTGAGATATCAACCCAGTGATACATTTACACTTTAGAAAAACTCTTCTCTTCTGAGGGCTGAGTACATGATGATTATAAAGGTGTTCTTTAAAACTGCATATTTATGATGGCCTTCATAAGAATGTGTGCATACATTCAATTTAATATAGTAAATCTGATTTAACTACAGCTATAGACAATGATGCTTTCTAACATTGATATTTAAAATACTCACATGTAATCACTTTCAATTCTTTCAACAAATATTTATTAAATGTGTATTTATAACAATATTTCCTTTCTTTAATGAAGTAATCTGCCCACCAAAAATTGAAAAGTTACAAAAACATTCATAATAATACTGGAATATATAGCACAGTAGTGATAAAATACTGTATTTGAAACCAGATATTTCCATCATTTTATATTTTTGCTCTAACATGCTTATTATACAAACAAACAGCTGACAACATTTTCAAAATTTCTCTACAACAGCATTATTTTTCAGCCTGAAATGGGTGAAGAGTTCTGGTATTTACTAAAACTAACAACTGATCTTCCAAAAGCAAAGAAAATACCAGAAATGCAGTGTGATCTTGGAAAGTAAGTTCTGTTTAATAATTTTGTTATTTAAAAAAGGAAAAAAACAATGTTGTAAGGCATTTAACCTTTTAAAGTACAGTATAAGTTTATTTCTAATGGGAAAACCTGTCAAGAGAAACAGATCAAGATGTGGTTAAGAGTTCCCTACAAAAAATGCTTACAAAGGAGGGAAAGGACTCTTGCAGTACAGAGCTAGCTCTTGCATTCAGGTCCAGAAAATAAAATGGGAAAGGGAGTTCTTTTATGAGGTAAAGGAGAGCAAAGCTGGACAAGAGGAAATAGTCAGTGGTATCTAATGGGGACTGAGTCTCACTGTACTCAGCTCATTCCAAATAGACACTAGGAGGAATGGAACATATTCTTGTGCACATATGCCTTAAGTTCAGGATTAATGAAAAGCCTGATTGAAGTTTTGTTTCCTCAAAGCAGTGGGTATGACATGAGTAACTGTGAACCTCTGGCCACTTGATTGACACTATGTTCCATTTAGGTACCACACTCACCAAATATGATTATGGTAAACAAAAAAACATATAATTCACTCAAAAATATATAGTCTAAAATAAGGAAATACCCTTAAATTAATTGGTACAGGAGACAGCTTCCTGAGCATAACACCAGTAGCACAGACACTGAGATCAACAATTGATAAATGGGACCTCCTGAAACTGAGAAGCTTCTGTAAGGCAAAGGAGACAGTCAGCAAGACAAAACGGCAGCCCACAGACAGGGAAAAGATCTTCACCAACCCCACATCTGACAGAGGGCTGATCTCCAAAGTATACAGAGAACTCAAGAAGCTAGTCTCCAAAACACCAAACAATCTAATTAAAAAGTAGGGTACAGAACTAAATAGACAGTTCTCAACAGAGGAATCTAAAATGGCTGAAAGACACATAAGAAAGTGTTTGACATCCTTAGTTATCAGGGAAATGCAAATCAAAACAACTCTGAGATACCATCTTACTCCTGTCAGAATGGCCAAAATCAAAAACACCAATGATAGTTCATGCTGGAGAGGATGTAGAGAAAGGGGAACACTTCTCCACCGCTGGTGGTAGTGCCAACTTGTACAGCCACTTTGGAAATCAGTTTGGCGACTCCTCAAGAAAATGGGAATCTGTCTACAACAAGATGCAGCAATTCCACTAGTAGGCATATACCCAAAAGAAGCACATTCATACAACAAGGACATCTGTTCAACCATGTTCATAGCAGCACTATTTGTAATAGCCAGAAACTGGAAGCAGCCTAGATGCCCCTCAACTGAATAATGGATAGAGAAAATGTGGTACATTTACACAATGGAGTGCTACTAAGCAGAAAAAAAAATGGAATCTTGAAATTTGCAGGAAAATGGATGGATCTAGAAGAAACCATTCTGAGAGAGGTAACCCAATCACAAAAAGACAAACATGATATGTACTCACTCATATGTGGATCTCAGACACAGAATAAAGGATTACCAGCCTATAATCCCCACTTCCAGAGAAACTAGTAAACAAGGAAGATCCTAAGAGAGACATACATGGACCCCTGGAGAAGGGGAAAGGGTCAAGATCCCCTGAGCAAATTGAGAGCACGAGAAGAGGGGGGAGAGAGCTAGGAGAATGAGAAGGAAAGAAGAGGAGTGATGCAGAAGACATGAGGGAGCAGAAAGGTTGAGTCAGGGGAAGAATAGAGGATAACAAGAATGGAGATACCATAATAGAGGGAGACATTTTAGGTTTACAGAGAAATCAGGCACTAGGGAAATGTCTGGAGATCTACAAAGATTACACCAGCTAACAGTATAAGCAACAGAGGAGACAGTCCTTAAATGTCCTCCCCTGATAATGAGATTGATGACTGACTTATGCCACCTGATAGCCCTCACACGGCAGCTGGTGGAAGTAGAAGCAGACACCCACAACTTATCCCTGAACTGAAATAGAATCCAGATGCAGAGAAGGACTAATGAAGAGAAACTTGGTCCAGACCAGGCTGGTGAAACCCACAGAAATGGCTAACCTGAACATCGGGGAGCTCTTACTCCCCAGACTGATAGCTGGGATACCAGCATGGGACTGATCCAAACCCCAGGAACATGGATTTCATTGAGGAAACCTCGGAAATCCACAGGACCTCCTGCAGTAGTTCAATACTTATCCCTAGCATAGGTGTGGACTTTGGGAGCCCATTCTACATAGAGGAATATTCCTGAGCCTAGACACACGGGGGTGGGCCTAGGCCCTATCCCAAAGGATATGACCGACTCTGATGACACCCTATGGAAGGCTTCACCATCCAGGGGGAGCAGAAAGGATATGTGATAGGTAGGGTTTTAGTTGTGGGGGGGGTAGGGGATAATGGGAGGGAGAAGGGAACTGAGACTGCCATGTAAACCAATCTTGTTTCTAATTCAAATAAAAAAATCTGAAAAAATATAGTCTAATGAATAAATAAGCACCTTTTGCTTAATATCTCTTCCTCAGCACACAAAATACGATAAGTTCTTCCATTACTAGATGTGGGCCAAAACATCAATACATATAACTCACTGAGAAAATGATAACAGAGTAATTAAAATAATGGGGGAAGCAGCATATGAAAAGGAAGTTCTAAGTTCAAAAGTGACAGCATGTACAATTCTATACTCCTTGTTCTTACAAAGACATTTAGATTTTAATTCTCACAGCTTTTTATGCATTATAAAGAAAGAGAAGTTATGTTTTTGCTCATGTGCTTACTTTTTTGTAGTCTGGCCCTATTCCATTTTATTTTTAACTAAAATAATACGTGTATGTAGGGGACAGTGTCATATTTTCATCTACTGTGACTAATTACAAAAGTCATCCTTAAACTTATTTTTATGTACATATGTGTATGCATGTAAATATGTATTTATATCTGGTGAATGTGTATGTACATATTTATCTAGGTACACATTTTTGCATGTGGAAACCAGAGATCAACCAACCTTTAGTATCTTTCTATGTCACTCTCCACCTTGTTTTCAAATAGAATTTCTAACTGAACCTGGAGCTCACTGATTCAGCTAGGCTGTCGATCTAGTAAGCTCCAGGTATCCTCCTGCCTCTGCTTCTTCAAGAATGTTATAATAGACACAACACACACTTCTATATCAGCTTTGTAAGTGTTGAACAGAAGTTTCTGTCCTGTCTGTGCTGCAGCTGTTTAGTCCCAAATAAATACACAGAGCCTTATATTAATTATAAACTGTTTGCTTGATGGTTCAGGCTTCTTATTGGCTAAATCTCATTTAATTATTAACCCATTTAGATTAATCTATTTATCTCCCCATTGTAACAAGTGTTTTCTGTCCCATCAGGGTCCTGCCACCTTTCTCTGCCCCAAAGAAGCACACAGACACTATATTTGTCATAAATCTGTTGGCTGTTGGCTTGGGTTTCTTAATTATTAAGGCATCTCTATTAATCTAAGTTTTTCCATGTGGTCTTGTCTTACTGGAGAAAGAGTCCAGACCTGTTATTCCTCTTGCATCCTACATAGTGGTTGACCTAGCTTCACCACAGAGAAGAGAGTGATTTCCTGTTTATCCCTGCTTATATCCTGATTCTGTCCAGCTACATCATTTCCGGCCTATCTGCATAGACATCCAACCTCTATGGTTAGCTAGTAGCAGTTTCTACCCAGCTATTTATATGAAGACTGATGATCTAAATTCAATCCCCAAGACCCACATGATGGAAAAAAAGAGCACTAACTCCTGACAGTTGTCCCCTGACTTCCACATACATGCTGTGTCTATACACTTCCCCAAACAAGTGCACAAAATTCTTTAGTGTAATGAAAATATTAATGATAATGTATTAAAGCTATATATAACTATTGCTTTTATTTCAGATATATATCTTAAATTTCACTTATTTATGTGAATTTTTTTTACTTTCTAAATATTCCCCAGAGGATATTTATTTTAGTATGTCTCCATGATGTTTTGGAGAAATGTTTAATGACACAGGAAGTGATTGTAATAGAAATGAAAAACAAAAACAAATTATAAATACAGTGGCTTTTTCATTCTGTAATTAAAGTCACAAAACAAATAAGTAAAAGTGAGTTTCAGGAAGTAAATCAATTGGGTAATTCTTTATTTTTAAAATGTATTTATTAGTTCTAGTTAGGGAACAAGCTTGTTTCAAGTCCCTTCTCCCTCTCCCTCTCCCTCTCCCTCCGCTCACCCCCATCCCTCCTCCCTCACCCCAGCCCACCCCCACCCCATCCACCCACCACTCCCCAGGCAGGGTAGGGCCTTCAACAGGGGCTCTGCAAAGTCAACCAAAACTTCCTGTGCTGTCCTGGGCCCTTCCCCATGTGTCCAGGGCCAGAGTGTAACCCTTCATGAGAGATGGGCTCTCAAAGTCCCTTCTTACACCAGGGAAAAATACGAATCCACCACCAGAGGCTCCCTGGAGGGCAGAGGCCTCCTTATTGACATCCATGTTCAGGGGTCTGGATCAGTCTTGTACTGGTCTCCCCGACAGCATCTGGGGTCGATGTGCTCTCCCTTGTTCAGGCCAACTGTTTCTGTGGGTTTCTCCAGCCTGGTACAGACCCCTTCGTTCTTCATTCCTCCCTCTCTTCAACTAAATTCCCGATTTCGGCTCAGTGTATATCTGTGGATGTCTGTCTCTGCTTCCATCAGCCACTGGGTGAGGGCTCTAGGAAGGCATAAAGAGAAGTCATCAATCTCATTTTAGGGGAAGGGCTTTCAGGTTATCCTCTCCACCATTGCCTGGATTGTCAGATCATGTCATCCTTGTAGGTCTCAGGAGATCTCCCTGGTTCCAGATCTCTTCTCGGACCTATAGTGGCTCCCTCTGATATCGTATCCCTCATCCTGCTCTATTTCCTCTATTCTTCACCCAATTCAATATTTCTGCCCCTCCATTTCCTCTCCTCTCCTCCTTTTCTCTTGCACTTATTGTAGCAGCTCCTTCTCCCCTACCCTCATGCTCCCAATTAGTTCAGGAGTTCATGCCACTTCCATTCCTGGGGACCATTTATCCCTTAGAGTCCTTCATGTTTCCTACTTTCTTTGGTGAAGAGGATTATAGGCTGGTAATCCTTTGCTCTATGTCTAAAATTCATATATGAGTGAGTACATACTATGTTTGTCTTTTTGTGACTGGGTTACCTCACTCAGGATGGTTTCTTCTAGTTCCATCCATTTGCCTGCGAATTTCAAGATTCCATTGCTTTTTTCTGGTGAGTATTACTCCATTGTGTAAATGTACCACATTTTCTCAATCCATTTTTCAGTTGAGGGGCATCTAGGTTGCTTCCAGGTTCTGGCTATTACAAACAATGCTGCTATGAACATGGTTGAACATATGTCCTTGTTGTATGAACATGCACTATTTGGGTATATACCCAAGAGAGAAATGGCTGGATCTTGAAGTAGACTGATTCCCATTTTTCTGAGCAACTGCCATACTGATTTCCAGAGTAGTCTTACAAGTTCACACTCCCACCAGCAATGAAGGAGTGTTCCTTTTTCTCCACATCCTCTCCAGCATACATTGTCATTGATATTTTTTATTTTAGCCATTCTGACAGGTGTGAGGTGGTATCTCAGAGTTGTTTTGAGTTGCATTTCTTTGATAGCCAATGATTTTGAGCACATTCTTAAGTGTCTTTCAGCCATTTCAGATTCCTCTGTTGAGAATTCTCTATTTAGTTCTGCACCCTACTTTTTAATTTCATTGTTTGGTGTTTTGGTGGCTAGCTTCTTGAGCTCCTTATATATTTTGGAAATCAGTCCTCTGTCAGATGTGGGATTGGTGAAAATCTTTTCCCATTCTGTGGGTGGTCGTTTTGTCCTACTGACTGTTTCCTTTTCCTTGCAGAAGCTTCTCAGTTTCAGGAGGTCCCATTTATTAATTGCAGACCTCAGGGTCTGTGCTACTGGTGTAATGTTCAGGAAGTGGTCTCCTATGCCAATTTGTTCAAGGGTAATTCCCACTTTCTCTTCTAGAAGATTCAGTGTGGCTGGATTTATGCTGAGATCTTTGATCCATTTGCACTTAAGTTTTGTGCATGGTGACATGTGTGGATCTATCTGCAATTTTCTGCATGTCCGAATCCAATTGTACCAGCACCATTTGTTGAAGATGCTATCTCTTTTCCGTTGTACAGATTTAGCACCTTTGTCAAAAATGAGGTATTCGTAGGTGCGTGGGTCAATATCAGGGTTTTCAATTCAATTCCATTGGTCTATCTGTCTACTTTTGTGCCAATACCAACCGGTTTTCAGAACTATGGCTCTATAGTAGAGCTTGAAGTCGGGGATGGTGATGCCTAGAGAAGATCCTTTATTGTAAAGAATTGTTTTGGCTATCCTGGGCTTTTTATTTTTCCATATAAAGTTGAGTATTGTTCTTTCAATGTCTGTGAAAAACTGTGTTGGGATTTTGATGGGGATTGCATTGAATCTGTAGATTGCTTTTGGCAGGATTGCCATTTTTACTATGTTAATTCTACCTATCCAAGAGCATGGGAGATCTTTCCATTTTCTGGTATCTTCTTTAATTTCTTTCTTTAAAGTCTCAAAGTTCTTATTGTACAGGTCTTTCACTTTTTTGGTTAGTGTTACCCCAAGATATTTTATGTTGCTTGTGGATATTGTGAAAGGTGATATTTCCCTGATTTCTTTCTCATTGGATTTATCATCTGTATATATTAGTGCTACTGATTTTTTTGAATTAATTTTGTATCCTGCTACCTTGCTGAAGGTATTTATCAGCCGTAGGAGTTCCCTGGTAGAGTTTTTCACGTCACTAATGTAGACTATCATGTCGTCTGCAAATAGTGAAAGTTTGACTTCATCCTTTCCAATTTGTTTCCCTTTTATCCCCTTTTCTTGTCTTATTGCTCTAGCCAGAACTTCAAGTACAACATTTAAGAGGTATGGAGAGAGTGGACAGCCTTGTCTTGTTCCTGATTTTAGAGGAAACGCTTTGAGTTTCTGTCCATTTAATTTGATGTTGGCTATTGATTTGGTGTATATTGAGTTTATCATGTTTAGATATGTTATGTTATTCCTGTTCTCTACAAGATCTTTATCATGAAGTGATGTTGGATTTTGTCAAAGGATTTTTCAGCATTTACTGAGATGATCATGTGGTTTTTCTTTTACAGTTTGTTTATATGGTGGATTACATTGATGGATTATCATGTGTTGAACCATATTTGCATCCCTGGGATGAAGCCTACTTGATCGTGGTGGATGATTTTTCTGATATGTTCTTGGATTCAGTTCGCCAATATTTTATTGAGTATTTTAGCATCGATGTTCATGAGGGATATCGGTCTGTAGTTCTCTTTCTTAGTCATATCTTTGTGTGGTTTGGGTATCAAAGTGATTGTAGCCTCGTAGAAAGAGTTTGGCAATATCCCATTTGCTTCTATTGTGCGGAACATTTTGAGGAGTACTGGAATTAGCTTTTGTTTGAATTTCTGGTAGAATTCTATAGTGAAGCCATCTGGACCTGGGCTTTTTTTGGTTGGGAGGCTTTCGATGACTGCTTCTATTTCATTAGGGTTATAAGTCGATTTACACTGTTTATCTGATCTTGATTTAATTTTGGTAAGTGATATTTATCCAGAAAGCTGTCCATTTCTTTTAGATTTTCCAATTTTGTGGAATACGGGTTTTCAAAGTATGACCTAAAGATTCTCTGGATTTCCTCAGTGTCCGTTGTTATATCCCCCTTTTCATGTCTGATTTTAATAATTAGCATGCTCTCTCTCTGCCTTTTGGTTAGTTTGGCTAGAGGTTTGTCTATCTTATTGATCTTCTCAAAGAACCAACTCTTTGTTTCATTGATTCTTTGTGCTGTTTTCCTAGTTTCTACTTTGTTGATTTCGGCTCTCAGGTTGATTATTTCCTGGCGTCTACTCCTCCTTGGTGTGTTTACTTCCTTTTGCTCTAAAGCTTTCAGTTGTTCTATCAATTCTCTAATGTGACTTTCCTCCAGATTCTTCATGTGGGCACTTAGTGCTATGAACTTCCCTCTTAGCACTGCTTTCAGAGTGTCCCATAAGTTTGGGTATGTTGTGTCTACATTCTCATTAAATTCTAGGAAGTCTTTAATTTCTTTTTTTTATTTGTTCTTCAACCCAGGAATGGTGCAATTGGGTGTTATTCATTTTCCACGCAAATGTAGGTTTTCTACAATTTGTATTGCTGTTGAATTCTATTTTTAATGCATGGTGGTCTGATAAGATACAGGGGGTTATTTCAATTTTTTGTAACTTGGAGGTTTGCTTTGCTGCCAACTATGTGGTCAATTATTGAGAAGGTTCCATGTGGCACTGAGAAGAAGGTATATTCTTTTGTGTTTGGATGGAATGTTCTATAGATATCTGTTAAAACCAGTTGGGTCATAACTTCTGTCAGATCCTTTGTTTCTTTGTTAAGTTTCTGTCTGGTGGTCTTGTCTTGTGGTGTAAGGGGGGTGTTGAAGTTTCCTAGTGGTGAAAGCGGGGTGTTGGAGTCTCCCACTATGAGTGTTTGGGGTTTTATGTGTGGTTTGAGCTTTAGTAATGTTTCTTTTACAAACGTGGGTGCTTTCATATTAGGGGCATAGATGTTTAGGATTGAGACTTCATCTTGATGGACTTTTCCTTTGGTGAGTATGAAATGCCCTTCTTCATCTCTTTTGATTCTTTCAGTTTAAAGTCTAATTTGTTAGATATTAGGATTGCTACACCAGCTTGTTTCTTGAGCCCATTTGGAAAATGTTTTCCCATACTTTTACTCTGAGGTATCACCTGTCTTTGAAATTGAGGTGTGTTTCTTGTAAACAGCAGAAGGATGGATTTTGTCTTTGTATCCATTCTGTTAGCCTATATCTTTTTATGGGTAAGTTAAGACCATTGACATTTAGGGATATTAATGTCCATTGTTCATTGGTTCTTCTTTATTTTGGATTTATTGTTGGTTGTGTCATTGCATGTGGATTTCACCCTCCTTTTTCTTTTTGTGTTTGGTAAAATTAGATTATTGCCAGTGTTTTTGTGAGTGTAGTTATGTTCGTTGGGTTGAAGTTTTCCTTCCAGAACCTTCTGTAGTGCTGGATTTGTGTATATGTATTGTTTAAATCTGTTTTTGTCATGGAATATCTTGTTTTCTCCATCTATAGTGATTGAAAGTTTTGCTGGGTACAGTAGTCTGGGTTGACATCCATGCTCCCTTAGTGCTTGTAGGGTATCTATCCAAGACCTTCTGGCTTTCAGAGTTTCCATTGAGAAGTCGGGTGTGATTCTGATTGGTTTGCCTTTATATGTTACTTGGCCTTTTTCCTTTGCTGCTCTTAATATTTTCTCTTTATTCTGTAGATTTGGTGTTTTGATTATTATGTGTCGGGGGACTTCTTTTTGTGGTCCAGTCTGTTTGGTGTCCTGTAAGCTTCTTGTACTTTCATAGGCATATCCTTCTGTAGGTTGGGGAAGTTTTCTTCTATGATTTTGTTGAATATGTTTTCTGTACCTTTGAGCAGTGTTTCTTCACCTTCTTCTACACCTATTATTCTTAGTCTTGACCTTTTTACTGTGTCCCATATTTCCTGGATATTTTGTGTTAGGGATTTGTTGGACTTGAGGTTTTCTTTGGTTGATGAATGTATATCCTCTAGCGAGTCTTCAGTAGCTGAGATTCTCTTGAATTTATTGGTTGTACTCACATCTTTAGTTCCTGATTGTTTATCGAGCCTTTCCATTTCCAGCATGGTCTCATTCTGTGTTTTCTTTATTGTGTCTATTTCAGTTTTCATGCTTTGAACTGTTTCAAGAGCTTCCTTCACTTGTTTGGATGTTTTTCTTGGCTTTCTTTAGATTCTTTTAGAGATTTATTTATTTCTTGAATTTTTTGGTTTGTCTTTTCCTCCATTTCGTTTAATTTTTTGTTTGCTTTTGCTTCTATTTCTTTAAGGGATTTTCTTGTTTCCCTTTTAAAGGTCTCTATCATCTTGCTGAGATAATTTTTGAGGTCCATCTCATCTTCATGTTCTGTGTTGGGCTTTTCAGATCTTGCTGGAGTGGAGTCCCTAGATTCTGGTGGTGTCATATTGGTCTTTCTGTTGTTGAGTGAAATCTTATTCTGTCTTCTTCCCATATCTTCTTTTAGTGGGTGCAGGTGGGGTCTCTCTATCTCCTCTTGTGACCCTTTGGTGTGTGGGGGCCAGGAATTCAATGTCCACAACTCTGGGTGGTCTTGACTCTTGTGGTAGTCTCCTCACTAGTTCCTGGGTTGGTCGGCGGATTGGAAGAGTGGGGTGCTAGTTCCTGGGTCGGTCGGCAGAATGCTTATGTGAAATTTTTTACAACCATTTTTTATATTTTACTACACCTTTTCTCCTTTTAAAACTTTGTTATTGCATGAATATGTGTTTGCATGAAGTGTAGCTATGAATGCAGGGACATCCATGGCATGATACACAAATGGATTTCAGAAGACTGTTTTGCACAGTTGATTCTTTCTACCTTATTGTGGATTCCAGGGATTAATTCATTTGTTTAGGCTTGCAGTACAAGCTATGCCATTTTACTGGCAATTTTTTCCTTTTTAATTTGTGGTGGATTCTTAAACCATGTTTTTCTAGTTAGAAGGCAGATCTCTATGAGTTTGAGGCCAGCCTGGACTACAAAGCAAGTTCCATGACAGGCTCCAATGCTACACAGAGAAACTGCCCCTAAAAACCAAAATAAATAAGTAAATAAATAAATATACAAATTTAAGTTAGATTTAATATGCATACTTAATTAAAAGGTATATGACATAGAAAGACATTTGATAAAAAGTTTTAATGAATTTAAACTGTATCCTTATCATTTTGGAAACTAGTAAGAATGTTGAGTGCATTCAGCATTCTGTCTTAATAATATGTTTAACAAAAAAAAATGACTGATACTGGGGTTCAAACCTCAAGCTGAAGTTCAGAGAAACAAAGCAGCTGGCCACTAGCTCTTACTTGTACCTCAGGCTGAATGGGCTGATCCTGTCTCCACAAGCTCTCTCCAAGTCTCAGACTGTAACCTCTCCTCAGTGTGGCTGTAGAATGAATGCTGGGATTAAAGGCGTGTATCACCACTACCTGATCTCTATAGTTTGAGGCTGACTTTTCTATTCTGAATCCTCAGTCAAGTTTTAATAAGTCATAAATAATATATCACTAAAGATATGTCTTGCTGTGTCTGTATGTTCTTTGTTTTTTTAAGGTAAGTGGACACTCTTAAATAAATTTCTGGTTTTCAGTTTCTGAAATCTCCCAAAGTTATGCCATTTTTTTGTTTTCTGTCTTCTTCCTACAGCTGTGATTTGGACTTAATATTTGTAACTGATTTAAAATTTTCAGTATTATTTTGCCCTTTTCCTTTCATTTGCTATTTTCCAACCTGACAGATTAGCTCAGTTTTATCTTCCAGAACTTTTATTGAGTTTTATAATGTCAACATTAATAGCCATTTATTGTTTTTATAGAAATAACTCTTAAACATATAAATGATAAATAGGACATTCTATTTAAGAGCCCAGAAGTCTGTAGGAACAGTGGCATTCAAGGTACACATTTAGTGGTACACAGCTTTGTATTGAGTGAAAGCAGAAACAATAATTCTTTCATTATAACTAGATGTAACTCCACTTTGAGAAAACAGTAATTGTTCTCTTCAAAATATGTTTGACAATAAGCATATGCACATGTATATATGTTCAGTTTCTATATGTATGTAGTATGTATATATAAAATCTTTTGTTTTTTAATCATCATAGAAAGTATGACAAAAACAAGTGTCTGTTAAAAACCAATATAAAAAATCAGAAACATCTGAAAAGGTTTCTTTCTAGACTCAAACCTAGAGTCAATGCCACACCATATGAATTAATGAATCTGCCACACCCAAAGTTGTAAGTGCTGATCATATTTGTAGTAAATGTTATAGGACACAAGTCATATTGGATCAAAGGACCACTTTTCCCATCTAACTTCAGTTTAACAAAGTTAGGTATATATATTTCAAATTGCATTTAATATCATATTCTGAGGTACTATTGGTAAAAAGAGTTCAACATATACATTTTAGTGTTCCATAACATTTGGTTAATTTCCATACATGTCAAATGAGTAGAATTTTATTTCTTCATTGAGTAGCATTCCTTATAATTTGGATTGTTGTGCATTTGTTACATGATCAAATCAGATATTATTTCTCATAAATGTATGTAAATATTATGCATTAATGTAGATTTTAAGGAGGAGGAAATTTAATTGATAGAGAAAATATTTATTAAATTTTCACTGATAAAATTATAAATACCAGTAAATTTACTGCTTCTGGTTTTCCTCCCAGGAAGATCATTCAAACCCTTCCTTTATATAATCCTACGCATGAAACATTAGAATTGAATATAAGAAACAGTAATCCTGAAAATTTTGTCATGGAGATTAACAAAAAACTACCAGTAAGTACATTCAGAAATTCATGAAACTGGTCACTACAACTACATTTTCTAATTCTAATTTTAGGATTCTAATGCAATATTATCCTTAGAATCATTAATAATAATTTAATTTTTTGAAGTTTAAAAAGGTGATATTCTGTTTTTATACCTGATCATAAATTGTAATCTGTCACTAAACAATCTCATTTTATTGTAATATTGAAATTATATATGCTAAATTATGCTCAATATGCTGGTTATATTTTATTTCTGATCATTTTATTAGTCAGTTTTCATAATAGTTTCTATGTGATAAGATTTTATGTTTAACAGTCATCTGTTAACAGTGTCATGAGAACAATTGTTTTAACCCTTTCTGAGTTTCTGGCCTTGTCCCTGCTTACATTTTCAGATTCTTAGACAGCTCTTCCCATTGTCTCATTTTGGGATCATGAAAAAGAATATGATCGAATTAATCAGCCTAAATTATATTTATCTTTTGGCGCAAGTTACAAAACAAAATAAGAAGTTTTAATATAAATACCTATATTTCCAAACGATAGGACGCCAATGCCTTACAGTAAATTTGACCCCATATCTATTCAAGTAAACTTTAAAATGATAATTTTAAGACAGGTCCTGGTTTGTGGGTACATCTCTAGTCAAATATTCTAACTTTTCAGGAGGCTGAGGCAAGAGTCTGAATAGACTGAGCTGAGGAATGAGAATGTAATCTAGGAAAAAATTGAAACTTTCAGAAAAATTAGATAATTACAGTGTTTTATTTTTACCAAAGAACAAATATACACTTTGATGTTTTTATACCTTAATATTTATCTCTTGGCAATGACTTGTTGCCAACTAAGAAGTGGTTCAACAGTCTTGGAAGCGCACTAAGAGAACATAACAAAAGCTGGACTTCATGAGCCTTTGAAAAGAAGAGAAGTCAGAATGCTTGGGTAGGGAAGTGAAGTTGAATCAGGAGAAAGGAGTGGTGAATATATCAAAATGCATTACATGAAATTGTCAATGAATTACTGAAAATTTTCTTAACAGAAACTAATGGAGGATGAATATATTCAAAATATTTGTTATGTATTATGGAATTATGAATGAATTAAAAATTATTTATGAGAAGTTAGAATATATAGATATAATTATAATCATATATAAATAGACATAATTAGTTCTTAATCAAACAATAGATCAAATTTAAATTTACTGCTTACTCTACTGAAAATTTAAATTACTAATACAAAACATATTAAAATGTATATTCTTGAATATATCACTTAACAACATATAATTTTAAAGCATATAGACTTGATTATGTAATTTGCCTGTACTTTAATTCTTCATTAAAAATTGAGATTTCACAACGCATATATCTTCATTTTTATAGAAAATGCGCATCTTTGGCCCACAGAAAAGCAAAGACAATATACTACATGGCATCTTGTGTCATGAAAAATGTAAACTACTTTATTCCTTCATCTATGGCTTTAGATTTCATATTTTTACTGATTTGTCAAGTGTTATTGGGCATAAATATGCAATTAAGGCTAATATTAGAAATAATCCAAAAGTTATATATAAGGCAATGGTGTTATAAAATATATGAAAACAGTTAACCTCTTGACAGCAAATAGATCCAATAACACATTGAAAATCATAAAATTATTTTTCACCAATGAACATGTGTATAGTTATATTCATAAATCTGTATATATATGTATGTATATATATATATATATATCTTTATTCTTGGCTTTAATTGCATAGTATACAGATAAGTCTTTATAAATAGTGATTACTATCCATTAATATTTTCATAAATACACATAAATCTACTTTAAAGGTAAATAACGAAAAATCTTTTTTCCAACTATTTATTATGTTTTTCAGATATAAAAGAAATTGAAATAATTCCCCTGTACCTTTCATTTTAACCTTTGCTTCACAAATTATTAATGATATACCATGTAATCTGTCTCTTTCTTGTCTCTCCATCTTATTCTTCATATTATTCCAACCTAAATACTTGTTAAAATTCTATCTTAATAGACTATAATCTTCCACCATGATCTTGAATCCAGGTCAACGCAAAAGTTTACTCATTTGTGCTGATTCTATTTTGCCATGACAAAAGCTACCACCATCTGGAAGAGTGAACCTGGGTTTCTCTCTAACCTTTGTTACTCTTTTACCATGCCATTTGCATCTTTTATTTAATAATAATATATATTAAATTTGTTTTGTGTTTCACAACATCTATCAGAGGTTATTGAACTCCAAATGCTGTATTTTACAAGGATTGGCTGTCGCTGTTGTGTTGTAATTTTGCTTTGTTGTGTTTGAAGTTAATTTTTAAAAAACTACTTTAGTGTATAATGATCTTTGTCAGGTATTGTGACTCTGTTATTCTGCTCCTGTTGGTATTAAATATTATAATATTTTGTGTAGTATTTTGATTATATATGACACTCAAGTTTTCCGTATATTTTAATGTAATCATTGTCTCCTTTTACTGTTTCTAAAGAGAAATTTAAAACACATACTACAAACCACCAACTAGTACCATGAATATGTATATTACAAGATGAATTGAAAAAAATTATTATGAAAATAACTAGACTTACAATGATGTTTAAAAGAAATATTATTTATTTTGCCATTGGCAGAGTTACAAGTTAGGTTCCTGTAGTCACTTGGCTTGTACCATAGGATGTTCAAAAGCTACAGGTTCCTAAGTAAAGTACATATTTATATAATTAGGAAGTTTAAATAAGCTCTTAAAATTAATCCTGAAATCTTACTACACAGTGAGTAAATCTTGCATGGTCATTGTCTGAGAAAGAATATGGCCTGAGAACTAACATACCAAATTGTGTTCCTCACATACCCTATAATCAATATTTGTTTAGTGGGTATACAAAAGCAGGTAATATGTGCAGCTCCTCAGATTTATCAGACAAATATCAACTTTTCATAGATCTTGCATACAAAAATTTCACCTCAACAAAATATTGATTCATGTTTATCTTGTGTTTCTTTCTGAATTCTCATAGTTGGTCCTCCTACCTCACTCTACCACAGAGCTATCTGTTTACTTTCATCCATCAGGACTTGGGAGAGCTGGTCATGAAACTTGTATTAACTTCTATTGTACTCAGGTATGATCAGTATGTTCTCAGATGAAGTGGAGCCTATATACACAAGTTCAGTCCACGTAATTAACAACTTTTGCAAGTAAAACATTGTCATTGCAAATTTTTAAATGTTTCAATATACAATAGTATACACTACTGGTCTGAAAACAACTTAATTAGATGTATTTGTAGTCCTTAAGCCTAGAAATTAAGCAATAAGGTCTTTCTCAAGTATAAAATAAAGTAAAACAGGAAAATACTCATCTTAAGCATTTTGCTGAGCACTGGTCTTTATTTCAATTCCTCTGAGTATCTATTCTCTATCTGCTGAAAATCTCCCTTCCTAAATGGTTACATCTGAACCAATAATTCATCTCTTCAGCTACTAAGTCCAGACCTTCTACCCTTTCCAGTGTTCCTCTTTAGCCTTTGTGCTTTCTTTTTTAGTCCCCAAATGATTCACATATTAATTTTGAATTCATCAAGTTGAAGTCACTTGCAAGTAAAACCAGGTCATAAAATTTTAATTGAATGAACTTTTGTATGAATAGTACATATTATATGTGCCCAAGGATATAAAGAACACACTTTGAAATAAGCTTTAGAATTTAGAAGCCTAAATATTTGAAATAACCTTTTACCTTTATCAAAATATATATACATGGATTTATATTCATTTCCAGATTTTTGATTGATTGTATCTACCTGAACTGACATGCACAACTGAGTACCTACAAATTGGAAAATGAGCTAATGACAGTGCTAGTCAGACACATTTTTAACCATTTCCTAAATGTAGCTTGAACTGAGAGAAATGGCTGATACTTAGGAATGGGGATGGACTTGAGGGTGACTGAGGGTATCCATAGGAGAGATGTAAGTAGGATGATCCACTATGATCTGCTTAATCCTCTGTAAATGGAGTTCTTAATTGGTCTAAGTAATTAAAACCCAAAGCCAGTCATAGAGGAAAATACTGAGAGATCAGAGAGAAGAAGCAAGCCATGGCCTCACCTTACCTCCTTAGAGTCTCAACACACAAGGAAGCAAGATCCTGTTTCTCCCTGCTTATATCCTGTTTCCCTCCAGCTATCTCACTTCCTGTTTATACAGACCTCCAGACATCTGTGGTTAACTAGTGGCATGCTCCATTCTCTGACCTTCAGACAGGCTTTATTTATACAAGCAAGATATCACCATAGTCCCCTGGGAATTGGGGTAGAAACTGAGAAGCGGCCACTGCAACTATTCCTCTGCAGAGCTTAGGGTGGAACTGGAGGAATAGATACAGAAGAGGGAGGGGAGGTGAAGACCTGCAGTTAGGCTACCTGCTTCCCTGACCTTAGTGGCCTGTGGGTTCCCAAAGAATGCTTGCTGGAGTTGGAGGGTAGGATAAAGTGATTTATTTAAACTCAATTCAATTGCTCTATGTATTCATTGGCTATAATTAACATAGTAAGAGAGTTATAAAAACGCTAGGGCTATACAGTTTCACAAAATGCACCACAGAGAAAAAGAAAGGCTGCAAGTCCTAAAGATTGGTGGATGCATTTCTGGGTATGGTGGGACTCTATTTCCTGGTGGAGAGATTCTCCTTCCTCGAGGGAGGATGCCTATAGGAGTTCCGCAAGCAGGAGGCAGTCAGTTGGTGACCTATGGGTGCTCTGATACATGTAAGAAAGATGTAATTCCTGGATGTAGGGTTGTTGTGCCTACACGCTGAGGTGGAGTTCCCCATCTGGTGGGTACTTATTGGGCTCCAGCAATGCTGGCAGTGGCAGGAAACTCAGCCCCTTCTTCCATTTGGAGTCATGACCTGCTGGAATGTACCTCAGTCTCATTTGACAGGGCCTGCTAATCCATCAGGAGCTTGGGAAATAGATTTAACAGCTGGTACTCCTGCCATCTGCCCTCCCAACACCAGGACTGCCTACAGCACCACACCTGCTAGTAGCACATGAGACTGCCAGTATCTTTAAAGATGACTCTCTACAGTCATGGACACCAAGTTGTCCCCATATTACAAGACCAGACCCAAAAACTCATCTTTTTTATTCACTTTCTGGCTGTTTTACATTCTTTAGCTTGATCTTCCTGAATGCCACAGTCACAGAGGATCAAATTCATATGCTTGTCAAAAACCTTAAAGGTACCAGTGAAGTTTCTTCCATCTTTCAGGATACATCTCATTCTATAGTCAATGTGCTGTAGCATCTTGCTACTCTTACCCACACAGCAGCTCTTGCCAACAGTAAAATCTCAAGATCCTTAATAGCTAGAGGAGCACTGTAAGCAAAATTATGTTTCAGGTACTCTTAGAAACATAATCCTGACTGACACTTCACAAAAAGGGGGTAGCTCCTGTTTTCCTTGACCTCCACCACTTTGACTTTCTAATACTGCTTTTACCACCTTTTGAAGAATGCATGTCTCCTTTCTAACTTGAAATCACCACAGGAACTTGCTACTAATGAGAATATTATGGGCCGTGGAGGAGTGCTGGCTTGCATGTCATGGCTTGCCTCACCTTGTTTCCTTATAGAATCCAGGACCATCACCTGCCCAGGAATGCCACCACTCACAATGGAATGGACCCTCCCACATCAATGATTAGTTAAGAAAATGCCCTACCGGCTTGCCTACAGCCTTATCTTATAGAGGTTTTTCCCATTTGAGGCTCCTTCCTCTCCAAAGAATCCAGTTTGTATCAGGTTGACAAAAAACTACCCACCACAAGAATGGATACAGTTTCAGCCACTAAAAGTGAAGTCACATTATTTTCAATACACATCTAGATATACTATTAAGTGAACTTGGTTTGTCTCAGAGTGGAAATGTTGCATGTTTTCAATTACTTGTGGTTCCTAGATTTTATATAAATAAAATCAAATATCTATATATGACAGGAAAATAGAAAATAGAAAACCTATCTAGAGAAATAAAGAGGAACAATGATAGGGAAGGGGAGTATGAAAGGTTGTAATAGCTGAGTGTGCCGGGGAATATGCTCAAAGTGCATTATATACTTGCAAGACAATGTCTTTACAAGTGACTCTATACCATATACAATAAAATACATTGGACAGATCCTTTAAAACATTTTAAACTTGCCAGGTGGTGGTGGCATACGCCTTTAATCCCAGCACTTGGGAGGCAGAGGCAGGCAGATAGATCTCTGTGAGTTTGAAACCAGCCTGATCTATAAGAGCTAGTTCCAGAATAGTCTCCAAAGCGACAGAGAAACCCTGTCTCAAAAAAATAAAAACAAACACAAATTTAAATCTTGAAAATCAAATATATGTTCAGTTATGTTATGATTGTTTCTTTTTGAAAACAGTTTAAAGAATGGAAATTCCACCTCTTTGGAGTAGGACTATTCCCCATGCCTATAGAAACTCAAAGAATAACCACAATCCTTGGTCTTCAGGCCTCTGTCATGATACATTTCAGAAATCCTACCACTGAAGATGTTTCCATTGATCTCATATTAACAAGTAGGTTGTTTTCCTTACATTTTATAGATATCTGTCTATTTCATTAGAGTACAAAATTTTATTAAAAAAATGAGGTAAAATATGCTGAAAAACACCTCTTAAATTGTCGATTCTTAGTCTATGTAACAAGTAGTCTTCTGATCTTACTTTTTTAAATCTACATATGAGTTAGTTGATATGTAAGATTCTTAGAATATTCTTTTTTGAACTCCTATTTTATTTTTAATGTTTTTTATTATTTACAAGATTTTTTCATTTTGCATACCAGCTATAGTTCCTCCTCCACTCCCTTCTTGTGACCCCCCTTCCCACCCCTCCATCCACCTCTCAGAGGGAGTAAGGCCTTCCTAAGGCCTCCATGCTAAGTTGAGGCAGGACCAAGCCCCTCCCCCCTGTATCAAGGTTGAGCAAGGTATCCCTCCACAGGGAATAGACTCCAAAAAGCCAGTTTATACACTAGGGATAAATGCTGGTCCCACTACCAGTGACCCCGCAGTCTGTGTAAGCCAGGGAGCTGTCACCCACATTCAGAGGGCATAGGTTGGTCCTATGCAGGTCCCCCAGCTATCAATCCAGAGTTAGTGAGCTCCCACTAGCTCAGGTCAGCTGTCTCTGTATTCTGACAGGTGTACAATGGTATCTAAGAGTCATTTTGATTTTCATTTCCCCAATGGCTACGGATGTTGAGCAATTCCTTAAATATCTTTTGGCCATTTCAGTTTCTTCTGTTGAGAATTCTCTGTTTAGATCTGTATGGAATTTTTAATTGGATTATTTAGTATTTTGATGCCTATGTTTTGAGTTCTTCATATGTTTTGGAGAACAGTCTGTCAGCTGTGGGGTTGGTGAAGATTTTTTCCCATTCTGTAGGCTGCTGTTTTTTTCTTATTTATCATGTCCTTTGCCTCACAGAATCTTCTCAGTTTCAGGAGGTTCTATTTATTGATTGTTGCTCTCAGTGTCTGTGCTGTTGGTGTTAAATTTAGGAAGTGTTCTGCTGTGCCAGTTAGTTCAAGGGTACTTCACATTTTTATTCTATGAGGTTCATTCTAACAGGATTTATGTTGAGGTCTTTGATCTACT
Source organism: Cricetulus griseus (assembly GCF_003668045.3). Classification (NCBI taxonomy): domain Eukaryota; kingdom Metazoa; phylum Chordata; class Mammalia; order Rodentia; family Cricetidae; genus Cricetulus; species Cricetulus griseus. The sequence continues at coordinate 88,054,302 of NC_048604.1, forward strand.
TGGACTTGAGTTTTTTGCATGAGGATAGATATAGGTCTATTTGCATTCTTCTACCTGTCAGCGTCCAGTTATGCCAGCACCATTTGTTGAGGATTCTTTCTTTTTTACACTGTCAATTTTGGCTTCTTTGTCAAAAGTCAAGCGCATATATATATATATATATATATATATATATATATATATATATATATATATGGATTAATGTCAGGATGTTTTATTCCATTCCATTATTCCATTTGTCTGTTTTTAAGTCAATGCCAAGCTGTTTTTTCTTACTAGTACTCTATAATATAGCCTGAAGTCAGGGATGGTGATGCCTCCAGATGTTCTTTTATTGTACAGGATTGTTTTGGCTATTCTGGGTTTTTTGTTTTTGCATATTTAGTTGGGTGTTATTATTTCAAGGTCTGGGATTTTGAATGGATTACAATGAATCTGTAGATTGCTTTTGGTAAGACTGCCATTTTTACTATATTGGTCCTACCTTTCCAAGAGCATGGGAGATCTTTCCATTTTCTGGTATCTTCTTCAGTTTCTTTCTTCAGAGACTTAAGGTTCTTGTGATGCAGGTCTTTCACTTATTTTGTTATAGTTAACCCAAGATATTTTATGTTGTTTGTGGCTATTGTAAAGGGTGATGCTTCTCTGATTTCTTACTCAGCCCTTTATCATGTGTATACTAGGGCTACTGATTTCTCAAGTTAATCTTGTATCGTGCCACATTGCTGAAAGTGTTTATCAGTTATAGCAGTTCTCTGGTAGAATTTGTAGAGTCACTTATGTATACTATCATCATCTGCAAAGAGCAGATGAAGCCTGCTTGATCATGGTAGATAATGGTTTTGATGTGTTCTTGGATTTGGTTTGCCAGGTTTATATTGAGTAATTTTGTTCTTTGCTGCATCTTTGTGTGGTTTGGGTATCATTGTGACTGTAGCCTCATAAAAAGAGTTTGGCAACATTCCTTCTATTTCTATTGTGTGGGACAATTGAAGATTGATACTACTAAATTCTGTGCTGAAATCATCTGGCCCTGTACTTTTTTTCTTCCTTTTTTTGTGGAGATGGGGGTGCAGGGGGTGTTGGGAGTCTTTTAATGACTGCTTCTATTTCGTTAGGGGCTAAAGGTCTATTTAAGTTGTTTATCTTGTCTTGATTTAATTTAATAGGTAAGTCATACCTATTTAGAAAATTGTTCATTTTTTTAGGTTTTCCAGTTTTGTGGAGTACAGGTTTTTAAAGCATGAGCTGATGATTCTCTGGATTTCCTCAGTGTCTATTGTTATGTCCCTCCTTTCATTTCAGTTTGTTATTATGCAAAAGTTCATAACAATTCCAATGACCTGTTTAGGGCTTCTGGTATCTCCCTGACCAATAACTCAAAAAGAAATATCCTACACTTGGAACTAGGAGTTTGTTTAATAACCCACTACATGTAGGAGCAGGCATAGATACACATTTATAAGATAGTAGGTATTCTTCTAACATGTTCTTCTCTTGTCTCCCATCCCCCCTCCACCCATTTCCCTCCTTAAATTTTTCAACCCCAATTATTTACCCTCTCCATTTTCATATTAACCTATTTTCCATTATACCTGCTCCCTTAAGGGCTTTTCTTCCCTACCTAACACCACCACCAAGGGCCTCTTTATAGTTTCTTGGTTTCTGTAGTTACTCCAGTTTGTCCTGGGCTTAGTCTTATTACTAGTGTTGCATAAATGCTTTATGTTTGTATTTGTGTTTGCATACATACATACATACATACATAAATGCATACATAAGTGCATACATACATACATGCATGCATACATGCAAGCATACATACATATCTAGTATACATTGAAGCTGTAATCCATTTTTTGGATGAATAGACTATCCATATCTGTTGAGTACTTAAATCTCCAATACTTGTGGATGGGTTCTTTTTTTTTCTTTTTTTATTTAAAGTAAAGACAATGTTATTTTACATACCAATCTCAGTTCCCTCTGCCTCCTGTCCTCCTATGCCACCCACCAAACCCCCATCCCATGCCCCAACCACTCCCCAGGGTGGGTGAGGCCTTCCATGGGGGATCACAAAAATCTGTCACATCATTTGGGGCAAAGCCTAGGCCCTCCCCCACGTATCTAGACTCAGAGAGTATCCCTCCATAGGAAATGGGCTCCCAAAGTCTGTGCTCTTGGGATAAATACTGGCTCCACTGACAGAGGACCCATAGACTACCCTGGCCTCCCAACTGACACCCATGTTCAGGGGACCTGGTTCTGTCTTATGCTGGTTCCAAAGCCGTCAGACTGGGTTCAGTGCACTCCCACTTACTCAGGTCAGCTGTTTCTGTGGGTTTCCCCAGCATGGTCTTAAAGATTGAGGAAAGAATAGAGAAGTAGAGCAAGAAAAGAGATACCTTAATAGAGGGAGCCATTATAGGTTTAAGGAGAAATCTGGCACTAGGGAAATGTCCAGGGATCCTCAAGGATGACCCCCAACTAACTATCTAAGCAATAGTGGAGAAGCTACCTTAAATGCTCTTCCCCTATAATAAGATTGACAACTAACTTATATGCCATCCTAGAGCCTTCACCCAGTAGCTGATGGAAGCAGAAGCAGAGATCCACAGCTAAACACTGAGCAGAACTCCTGGAATCCAGTTGTGGATGGATTTTTTTCCTATTTTTTATTTAAATTAGAAACAAGTTTCTTTTATATGTCAATCTGAGTTCCCTCTCCCTCCCCTCCTCCCCTGACCCCCTCCAACCCCCTATCCCATCTCCTTTCTGCTCCCCAGGGAGAGTGAAACCTTCCATGGGGGATCTTCAAAGTCTGTCATATCATTTGGAGCAGGGCCCAGACCCTCCCCCGTGTGTCTAGGATGAGAGAATATTCCTCTATGTGGAGTGGGCTCCCAAAGTCCATACGTGTACTAGGGATAAATACTGAGTGGATGGATTCTTAAATATTTTAGTGTTATATAGAAAACCAATTCTAATATTGAATATGTTTTTCAAATATGTCACTTAAATTTCATGTCAAAACATACTCATCTAAGAGGACTTAATTTACATTTCCATATTACTTCTTGAGTATGACACTGAAGGTTAATATCTCTTTGTTTCTTAATTAGATAAAGAAGAACCCAAGAATCTTGCAATTGACCATTGCTGGGATAGCTTCCTTCGTGAGAATTCTGCATTCCGGTTTAGCTCTCTGAGGCGTACACACGGTACAGGATATCTTTCTTACATTCTGACATTCTATACACTGCTGCATTTAAAAGATGTTCTGTATATAGAGTTCTCTTGTTTTTGAAAGATTTGTAGTGTTCTGATATTATACCAATTAAAATAGGGGTGTATTGGTAAGGAGATTTTTAGAAGATTGAAAAGTTTGTAAGTGCTCATACTTAGAAAAATGATTACAACTTTTCATGTTTACCTACAAATTTATTTCAAGGTATAAATACAGTTTTTTCATATATTAATCCCACCAATATACTATCTAATATGAATAAATTTTTAAAAAATTAAAAGTAATAAATCTTAAAAAGCTAAAGTTTGGTCTGGTAATGTCGCTCAATAGTATGTACATGCCTATCCTGTGTGAGGTCTGAGGTTAAATCACCTGTGCAAGCCAGGCGTTGGTGGCGCATGCCTTTTATCCCAGCACTTGGGAGGCAGAGGCAGGTGGATCTCTGTGAGTTTGAGACCAGCCTGGTCTCCAGAGCGAGTGCCAGGATAGGCTCCAAAGCTACACAGAGAAACCCTGTATCGAAAAACCAAAAAAAAAAAAAAAAAAAAACCTCCCCTGTGCAATAAACAAATAAAAACCACTATATCTCAAGAATTATGAATTTGCCTAAAATAATAAAGTTTTCAAATAACAATAATAATCAAGGTTATGATAGTAAATATTATCTTATCAAAAATTAGTTGAATTCAATAATGACTACTAATATCTCCCTACAACGCACTAATTGTCTCTCTGTATTTATTTTAATCATCTACATCAGCAACTGTTTTAAATTCTTTTTTATTATTTAAAATTTTAAATTAAAAACAATCTTATTTTACACAATCCCAGTTCCCTCACCCTCCCACTCTCCCTACAAGTTCCCCATCCATCCCATGGGAATCATCAAAGTCTGTCACAGCATTTGGGGCAAGACCGAGGCCCTTCCCTCTGTATCTTGGCTGAGCAAGGTAACCCCTCATAAGAAATGACCGTTAAAAAGCCAGTTCTAGCACTAGGAATAAATACCGGTTCTACTACCAGAGGCCCTCCAAATTGACACCCACATTCAGGGGGCCTATGCAGGTTCCCCAGCTGTCAGTCTGGAGACAGTGAGCTCCCATTTGCTCAGGTCAGCTGTTTCTATGGATTTCTCCTAGATAGTCTTGACCCCTTCGCTCATCACTCCTCCCTCTCTACAATTGGACTGCAGAAGTTCATCTGAGTGCTTAGCTCTGTCATCAATTATAACTGCAAAAGAGTGTTTTACGTTCTAGACCTCTTAATTTTTCTAATTTTCACAATATGCCATTTGGCACTTCTGGCCTCTGCTAGCAACATTGAAATGTAGGAAAAGTCAAAATTCAAAAACATGCAGGTACAGTTCAATGTTAGGGCTTAGCATGCCCTACATTTCATCCTCAACTCTACAACGTGTATATACACAGATACATGCATATATAACATTTATACATATATACATGCATGCACACATTAAGTTATAAAATGCTTAAAATTGAATGCTTACCTACATTAATATGATCTGAAAGAAATCAGGACAAATATATTGAAGATCAGTATAATACTGCAGTATTTGGCATTTATAGAATTGGTATTTGGTTGAGGGTTTCATGAGATAAAAATCAATAAAGGACATTTAGACAGATAGCAACAGTGAGAGTTCAATTATTTGATAGGAAATTTAATGTAATCTGTAGCATCATTTTCTATTTATTTTTTAAGAGTCTTACAAGTTAAAATATTTTCTAGTCCAGTGGTTCTCAACCTTCCTAATGCTGTGATGCTTTAATACACTTAATCATGCAGTGGTGACCCCCAACCATAAAATTATTTCCCTTGTTACTTCATAACTTTAATTTTTCTATTGTTATGAATCATAATGTAAACGTCTGATATGCAGGATATCTGGTATGTGATCCCCCCAAGGGGTCACAACCCATAGCTTGAGAACTTCTGTTTTAAGTTATGTGTTATAATCTGGTTCCTTCTTGACAGAAAAATTCCTGTTATGCTGTGTAAATATTGGGTTTCTTACAATGCTTGCTTTTGATTAAAAAAAAAAGTGACTTTAGGCTTCTGTTGCATGGAAGAAATTATATTCAGTCTGAGAAGAAAATTAGAATATTCTGTCATTTGACACATTTAAAGTAAAAATTGTAGGAGATACATAATACTGTTTATAAGAAGAGTTTAAAGCAAAAATCAACATAAATCTGTCAGATGTAATTTTAGATCTATCTGGTATATCAAAATTTCAACTACATATTAACTGACTTCTTTTGATTTTTTGTTTTTTGTTTTTAGCTGGTGGCCTATGTATTTTTAGATCTAAAAGTAAGATCAAATGGAAGTTTTCATGTTTCCATGAATATGTAGGAAATAAGGACACTGGCTTGGTAGTGTGGCCGAGCGATCTAAGGAAAAAAGGACACAAAAGAAGTTCTATCAATTCTGTGAATAATCAAAATGCAATGTTACAAAAGGGCTATATTTATGTTTGGGTCTTTTTTCTTAACTCTCAGAAGGAAAATGATAAATACATTTCACAAAGCCTGTTTCCTAGAACTTCTTTTCTTTTGCCAGGCACAGCTATTCACAAGGTCCATAGCTGGATAGGATAAGGAAAGACAGCTATTGCATGTTTTTTTTTTATATGTGAATAGTAAATTTGAAAGTTTGGATTTCTGTGTTTAAATCAGAGTACTCATAGAAATTGAGAAACTAGAAAGGTCTGGCTATAAGGAATAGATTTCAAGGGAATGTGACTAGAACTTAGGTGATGATGAGGCGAAACAGGGATAATGGAACAGGATAGTTAAATGGGATAGGTGATGGGAAGATGGTATAGAGGAGACAGTATATTTAAACTGCCATATGGAATGCCTATACTGTAAAAGCTTCTTAAAATATTTACACACACACACACACACACACACACACACACACACACACACACACACACACACACACAGTTTACATAAAGTTACTACTATTGGAGAGCAGGGTACAATCCCTGTCCCAAACAGCATAGGTTATTAAATAAAAAGCCCAGTGCCAGTAAGGAATCCATCTTTTTGATTTGTTAGCCAATAGAGTCCCATAAAGCATTGCCCAAAGCATTACAGGCTATTTCCATTGATCCTTGTTACTCTTCAGAACTTGATAGTTAGGCCCTATTGCTAGAGACATCATATAATTAAGTCACAAGACAGACATGGAAAAATCAGCTGGTATAAACCTGGAAACTTCATTCCTACTGGTTAATCTTCATAGTGCCAAAAAGTTCTATAAATGGCACCACAGAAGAAGACTATTCAGTCTTAACAGGGAAGTACCTTTACTCACTGAGTTATCTTTGAAATACGTAGTTTTTAGATAACTATCTCTATATAAATATCAGTATCTTTGCATATGTTCTTCATTGTTTTTACTAAAATAAATTATAAGTAGATAAAATATTCAACTATAAAAAACTAATTAAAAAGAAGACTAATATTGCTATAAAAGCATAAACACTTCATGGAATTTGCACTTGTGACCTGGGTATATACTCATTTAGATTACTCCTTTGCCACATTAGAAAGGGCTTTCTAGACATAAAATGATAATTTAAAAAGTTCTTGCTGTTCTGGAGAGATGGCTCAGAGGTTAAGAGAACTGATTGTTCTTCCAAGGGTTCTGAGTTCAAATCCCATCAACCATATGGTGGCTCACAACCATCTATAAGATCTGGTGAATAATTTTTTCCATTCTGTAGGCTGCCATTTTGTCTTGCTGACTGTGTCCTTTGCTGTACAGAAGCTTCTCAGTTTCAGGAGGTTCTGTTTCACCACCAGTGAAGCTAGTCAACAAGGAGAACTCTGAAAGAGACTTACATAGTCCCCGGAGAAGGGGAAAGGAACAAGATATCCTGAGAAAATTGGGATTGTGGGGGAGGGGAGAGGGAGCTAGGAGAATGAGAAGGGCAGAAGAGGAGGGGTGAGGAGGACATAAGGGAACAGAAAGGATGTATATGGGAAGAATAGAGGAGAGCAAAATAAGAGATACCATCAGAGAGAGAGCCAGTAAAGGTTTAAAGAGAAACCAGGCACTAGGGAAATGTCTGGAGATCTACAAGGATGACACCACCTAACCATCTAAGCAACAGTGGAGAGACTACCTTAAATGCCTCCCCTGATAACAAGATTGATGACTAACTTATATGCCATCATAGAGTCTTCATCCAGCAGCTGATGGAAGTAGAAGCAGATACCCACAGCTAAACACTGAACTGAACTGGAATCTAGTTGCAGAGAAAGAGGAGTGATGAGCAAGGTGGTCCAGACCAGTCTGGTGAAACCCACAGAAACAGCTGACCTGAACAAGGGGGAACTCTTGGCCCCGAGACTGATCACTGGGAAACCAGCATGGAACTGATCCAGACCCAGTGATTGTGGGTGTCAGTGAGAAGGCCTCAGAAATCTATGGGGTACCTATCAGTACCTATCCCTAGCATAGGAATGCACTTTGGGAGCCCATTCCACATAGAGCGATACTCCCTCAGTCTAGACACATTGGGGAGGGCCTAGGCCCTATCCCAAAGGATACGACAGAGTCTGTAGAACCCCCCACGGAAGGCCTCACTCTCCCTGGGGAGCAGAAATGTTATTGGATAGGTAGGGTGTTAGTGGGGTGCAGGGGAGGAGGGGAGGGAGAAGGAATGGGGATTGACATGTAAAACAATCTTGTTTCTAATTTAAATTTAAAAATATGTTCTTACTATGCTAAGAAAGTTTGACAGCACAAACAAAAAAATATGTTTAAAGAAAATAATACAGTGATCATACACCTTACATGTTCTCACCAAGAACTTGTTATACAAAATTTAAGGATATTCATATTGTACAAATTTGATATTTTTGAAGAACCTATTCACTCTAATCTGCTCTAGTTAAGATACTCCTTAGTAAACTGTGCAAATTCTCAAAGGAATTTTGAATAAAAAACTTTTAACCAAATTGTCTCAATTATCACATTTCTAACATGATCAACAATACCTCTTAATTTGTGATGTTTTCTTACAAGGAAATAAGAAACTGTGCAATTAATACTTATATAAGATTTACAATTAATACTTACCTCAGATAAGAGACAGAACCAATATTAAATATTAAATATTAATCATAGTATTTGTCCTTAGAATTTCTTTTATGGATGGAACTAAAAATTAAAATGATCTAAGAATTTTAAGTTAGACTATTGTAAGTGGAATAATTTCTCTTTTTATTCTTAATGGCTTTAACAATTTTAGTATAATTATCTGGATCAAAAGGGTTTTGATTATTATAAGTTTTATACCAAGAAAATTTTTTTCTATTATTATTATTATTATTATTATTATTATTATTATTATTATTAATTCAAGTTAGGGAACAGGCTTGTTTCACATGTAATTCCCCTCTCCCTCTCCCTCCCCTCACCCCCATTCCTTCTCCCCCACCTCCAACCTACCCCCCACCCCATCCACCCACCACTCCCCAGGCAGGGTAGGGCCCCCAACCAGGGCTCCACCAAGTCCACCAAATCTTCCTGTGCTGGGCCTAGGCCCCTCCCCATGTGTTCAGAGACAGAGCGCATCCCTTCAAGTGGGATGGGCTCTCAAAGTCCCCCACACACACCAGGGCAAAACGCAGTCCACCTCCAGAGGCTCCCAGGAGTGCAGGGGCCTCCCCATTGGCATCCATAATCAGGGGGCTGGATCAGTCCCGTACTGGCCTCCCAAAGAGCGTCTGGGGTCGATATGCTTTCCCTTTTTCAGGCCAACTGTTTCTGTGGGTTTCTCCAACCTGGTACAGACCCCTTCGTTCTTCATTCCTCCCTCTCTTCAACTAGGTTCCAGATTTCAGCTCAGTGTATTTCTGTGGATGTCTGTCTCTGCTACCAAGAAAAATTTTTAGTGTACAGTAAATAAGTCCATAGATGTTGTAAAAAATAAAAGTACCTGCACTGTTAAAAAGTGGCTTGAAGGCTGTGTTACCTTCCACCAGTTTCTTCAATGTTCTGTCTTATAATATTGTGTTTATTTTGCCATAAGTTCTACTTGAACAGGCAATTTCCCCTGAGTTGGGGTTCAACAACCTCCATATGTAGCATAATTTTTGGTGGTCCTTAGTAAACTCAAACTTTTCTAGTTATTTTGAAAATAAAATATATGAAAAGTTTTTCTGGCTTCTGACTCTCATAACTTGGGTATTTTTATTAAATAACATTTACATTTCCTTGTGAATGAAAAGATTTTACTGTTGGCAACATAAAGACACCAAGAAAAGATCTGGACATATTTTGGTTTGAAATACACAACAAACAAACAGTGCTATACCCTTTCTAGTATAAATTGCCACACTTCCTAGCCCATAAAAGGTGATAAGATTTAGCAAAATCCATGTGTTTCCTGGTTCTTTTTTCACTATAGATAGCCTTAGCCATCAATTTTAACAATTCCAAGTTCATAGCTTCTTCAGGAGAAACTTCTTACCACAGGATAAAATGTCTTTGAATAAGGTTCATGAAATTTAGGAGAATGGTAGTGAAGCATTTGTAATTTAACAGAATGGGGGTTCTATTCAGAAGGTATTTTGAAATACTAATGGCCAGGAAAAACATTAGGGTATTACTTCCTGCTATTAAAATTAATGGTGTAAAATAAGAAAGAATATGTGGCATTTGTCTTTCTGGTCCTGGATTACCTCGCACAGTATAAAATTGTCCAGTTCCATCAACCTAACTGCAAATTTCCTGATTTCATTTATTTTTTAAGGAAAATAGATTTTCCATCGTGTGTATGTACATTTTTGTTATCTATTCATCAGTTGAAGGACATTTCAGTTGTTTCCGTTTCTGGCTATTGTGAATAGAGCAATAATGAAGAGAGTAGAGGAAGCATGTTATAACATTTTGAAATTGTTTTTTTTGTGTGTGTGTTTTACAGGAATTGTGGTGCCTCCTAAAGGAAATTTAGATATCCCAGTGTTATTTATACCTACTAGTATGACGCTATACAAAACAATGGTGATTGTTAAGGTGAAGAGAGCAAACAAAGAAAATTGGCTTGTTGACAATTTTGATGAACTAAATGCAGAAACTAAGAGGTAACGATTATAATACAGGAAGAAAATATTTTGTGGTTTGACTGAACTTGATATGATAGGTTTCCTTAGTTTGTGCTACATATTCAACATAAAGTTCAGTATTTCATGTGATCTGAGCTACTGCAACTCATATGTCCAGAAAAATAAAATATGTTTGTTGAAGTTGACAGTAGTGGGCAAAATTTGTGCAAAGGGAAAATAGTTACTGGCTGATGAAACAAGAAATAGTAACTTGCGGACAACCTGCATCTGCACTTTGTTTAAGAAAAATGAAGAACTTGTAAGGCTAGCACAAACTAAGTGATGAAACACTGCTCTAACCAGGGTGTATCATTTCTGTATCATTGCTAGAATTAAAGGTAACTTAGATTCTTTAGCTTAAAGTTAATCATGTTTCAATAATAGTACAAAACTTAAATGTTTCCTCTGTTCTTATACTCTAGACACCCTAATTAAAATAGAAATCTTAGTTTATTATATATTCATGTATTTCCCCTCCACATGTTTTTATTGTGACTCTTATATCCATTCTGTCAGGCATTTCACCATACCTAGAGTCACAGTTATTGTAAACACACACATATTTAGTCTCCCAGTGGAAAACTACAGAGAAATGAATCTTGTTTAAAAAGATAGTTAGACTTGTAGGATAGTTGTGGTTAAAAGCACAGAGCCCTTTTTGAATGTGGTGTCCTAGGAGGCAGTTATACAAGTCACATTCACAACTGGTCTTCTGTTCAGTGTTTAATATTTTATTTTGCAAGAAAATTCCTTCTTCAGGAATGGTAAGCCAATTTTTCTAAATTTTTCCCCAGTAGTAGATGTGATTATGCTCGTTTTAATTGAGAGCTTAAAATAAAAGTTTCCATCTCTTTCTGAAGTCCAGGAATTAATAGGATTTTTGATTTTGTGATTTTTTGCTACATAATTTAGAATATTACCCATATAAACTGTTTTACCCTCAGTCAACATTTAGAGACATCAATAAATACAAATGTACTTTTGAAAGGTAAATAACCAAAGCTCCTGCATTTTAACATACATCTCATGATGATTTACTTTGGAATAATTGTCTAAGACTTCTTTGCACATGTTTGTAGCATCAACAGTTTAAGAAAATGTTTTCTGTTCTGCAAATATGTCTTCCCAAATATAATTGCAAAAGGCTTACTAAAATAACTTCAGATTAATAAAGAATACAGAGTTTTCTTTTGTATTAGTTATTTTTTGAGATTATAATATACTTTTATCATTTCCCTTTTCTCACTCCAAACCCTCTTGTGTATCCAACCTTGTTCTCCTTCATATATTTGTGACCTCTTTTTTCATTAATGTCTGTTACATACATATGTATATATATATATATATATATATATATATATATATGGAGTAATTATACATATATAAAGCATACTTCAATAATAGCACAATATATATATGTACATATATATATATGTAATTATTACTTCCTAAGTCTATATTGACTGTGTTTCTATTTTGGGTTAATTATCCATATTTTAATTTCTAAACAGATTTATGGGAGTAGACCATGGGCAAATTCAAGCAATACACTGGATGTACCCTATCATTGGACTTCCACAGGCCCCACCACCTAAAAGTAATCCAGGTATGTATATATTACTCAGAAGAGAAAAAGCACAGAATTCCAAGAGATCTTATTTATTCTGTAATTCCATATCTTCTTTATGCAGCTACAGGCCCTAATTGTGAGAATGCTGCAGCATTACTTTCTTTCTCACCAGTATGTCTGGTAAATTATGTGTCTTTTTCAAAGGCTTCAAATGCGACTCTTTCATTCTCCATACCAATTATTATAAATGAAAGATTTAGACTTCTGATTTGAGAATATAGCTCAGTGCTAGAGTGCTTTGCTTCTTTAGCATGTGAAAGGATCTGTTTTCCATTTCCAGTGACAAAACAAAACAAATAAAATAATAGAGAAGTTACAAATGATTAGACTATACTGAACTTAGATTATATCATCGCACATTGACAGAGGAAGAAGTGGTAAATTTTGCTTGTACCAGAACACTTTCCTAAATATGCTAATGCTGGTTATAAAAAAGACCAAGATTAAATCCTTCCCACTTTCAACTAGATTAAAAAATCCACATATGTAGAAGTACCTTTGGCATTTACAGCTGAATATAACTTGTTGTTTTGTTCTTATGTTTATCAATACCTACATAAGTCATTTGAAATTAAATTATTTTCAAAATACTTCAGAGACATGATAAAATGTCTGTCATGTTAATTATATTTTTCCATAGCGTTATACTTTTTAAAATGCATAATACACTATTAAAAAGTAGATGTTAAACTGTTGACACTCTGATAATGCTGCTGCATAGTTCTATCTACTATAGACAGTTTTGTTTGTCCATGAATAAACATGATTTGCAGATGTATTGTTTAATTAAAAGCCTGTGAGTACATTCTCATGTATTTCCTTCAAAGAAAATCAAATATACTCCAAGAGTTTTCCTATTACTGAGGATCTTTTGGTAATTACTTGGCGTTTTAAAATTATTTATGAATTTTGTAACTAGTATATGTCAGATTAAGACAAGATAGTAATAATGTAAATGCTTGAAAGTAAATGAATTATTTGGTATTAAGTTGTTGTAGCACAACTCTGGTACTTAAATTTTGTAGGAATACTTCTGAGAAGCAAGTAAGAAGAATGTTATGCACATATATTATCGTGTTTTAGACAGTCTGCTTTACATGATTTTCATAAGAACATACCAGAGATAAGCCACTGTTTTCCATTAACCTACACCAATGTCCAAGCCTGTTACTACTTTTTGTGAACCATTCAGATTATTTGCAAATGCAGGAGAATTTTGTTATTCCACGCTACCAATTCACTTTTTGACTTATCTACTTATTGTCCACTGGGGCAGATAATTAGAAAATATTTCAGAAACAAGTTATGCTATCATACAGTAAGAAATTAATCCATTGTGATGGATGGAGCGTTAATTTATTAAAGACTTACTAGTGAAGACCAGTGGCATGACAGCAATTATAAATTGATTCCATTATCTTCAAACTTAATACCTTAAGGTTGAACTTAATTATAACCAGAAAAATTTGTACATTTTACCAAACTGTGTCACTCCTTTAGTGTAGCTCTGATTTTGTACATTTTTATTTATATACCATTTATAATATTTAAATACTATTTATAAGTATATAATTATAAAAGATAAAATTAATTTTGTAATACCAATACAATATAATGAATATTGTGAAGAATTTCAGAGAATATCAGTTAATTTTTATGTCATAAGACCATATTACTGTTGAGTCTAAAAAATATAGCATGATGTTCTTCAAACATTTTCAAATATAGGTTTCAGTTTTTTACTTATACTTAGTATATGATTTGTGTATAGTCGAAGTACAATAATACTTTTGGGGGAAAATATTTGTGTATATGTAAATTCCTATATACATTGCTCCATAGTATTATAGAGCTCCTATCATATATCAGTTGTTCCTTATATAATTAGTAATTATATATACAAAAATTTTATTCTAATAATATTGACAATGTCTACACTTGATAGGCATAAATGTTAGTATGTAATACATAATATAGAGAGATCATGAATGCTATGAATTAACATTAATATATCACATTTAAAATTAATGTTGACTCATTGTAGTTTTATGTGTAACTACTAACATGATAGATTTTATAGATTTAAAATCTTAAAATTTTCATATGAATTTTAAAGTATATGTGAAAAGCCAAGTAGAAGTACTTTAAATTTTATTACAAACCAAGGGCTATTGAACTTATATTTTAATGTTATCATAAAAGTAGATCTTAGCGTACCCCAAAAAATACACAGTAGTTCATGTGTGGAGAGTTGCCAGTTTGAATTAACGATATGAGCATATCGGTTCCAGAATTCCAGAAACAAATTTCTACATCCTAATATAGTCGCTAATCATAAATATATATATTTGACTTTTGGATACTGTAGTAGATTGAATGTAATGGGCCCCAATAAGCTCATAGGGATTGGCACTGCTATAGGAGTTGTGGCTTTGTTGAAGTAGGGGTGACCTTGTTGGAGGAAGTGTGTCGCTGTGAGGATGGGTTTTGAGGTCCCTTATGCTCAAGCTATGATCAGTGTAGACACAGTTCACTTCTTTTTGCCTGTGGATCAAAATTTAGAACTCTTAGCACCATCACCAGCTCTATATCTGTCTGAACACTTCCATGCTTCCTGCCATGGTGATAATGGAGTAAACCTCTAGAAATATGAGCTAGCCCCAATTAAATATTTTCCTTAGTAAGAGTTGCCATTGTCATGGTGTCTCTGCACAGAAATAGAAACCCTAACTAAGACAGATACTACTTTTATGTATTAATGTTGATGTTTATATATGATGTCTAAATATAAAGGTATATTACGTGTGTGTGCCATATGCATTGCAAATTTAAATTATGCTCAATATAGTTTTATTTTCATGAAAGCTTATTTTATCTCAATAATAATAATGTTACCTAACAGTTGAAATAACTAAAACAATTTCTCCTACAGTTGTCATAAAATGTCAGGCCAACAAGCGGGTAGAAGAGAAAGTGGAAGTGACAATGATTGGTAGCTTTTTTGGCCCACATCCATCGCATGATGCAGTAGAATTTGTAGTGTTTCCAAAAAGAAATTCTATTAACAGTATTTATGAAGAAGTTGATGGTAAGAGAATTTTAATCATGGCTATAAGTTAAACTATAGTAAATAAAATTGATTTAGTTTAAAGTGTAGGTTGCTGGTTGCTTAGTAATTAAGATCCAATTACTTTTCAATTATAATATAACATTCAAGTTCCCAAGAACTCTGTTAAACTTGTTCTTTACATAGCAGTTAGATCAGTAGTAATAGTAGATATGGTCACTACATGGATTTATGTGACCAAAATGGTAAATCTCTCAATTTTAGTATTTCCACTTGGAATTAACTACTACATCTTACTCTGTGTTCCTG
Source organism: Cricetulus griseus (assembly GCF_003668045.3). Taxonomy (NCBI): domain Eukaryota; kingdom Metazoa; phylum Chordata; class Mammalia; order Rodentia; family Cricetidae; genus Cricetulus; species Cricetulus griseus. The sequence continues at coordinate 88,069,703 of NC_048604.1, forward strand.
ATTTTGTGTGTGTCATTTTGAACAGTTAACCCAAGGTTTCATACATGTTATGCAAGGTCACTGCTACCGAGCTAAACATGGAGTTCCTTGTAGACGTAAGAATTGTTACTGAAGCCATATTACATTTATAAACAAATTTGAATCAATGTTTCTTACTTTAAAAGATCAGAAAAATTGATGTGAATCAAATGTAATACCTTAATGATTTCCTAAGTGACAAATTTTCTTGTATACATTTCTTTTGTATTTCCTATTTTCTATCCAAATTAAAATAATTATGCGTGCTATGAATAGTGCATTCTAGATTTCAAAACCCAAACACTGAAACCAAAATGATTCCATACCTGACCTCATATAGCAAGTTGTATTCACAGCAAAATATATAGTCAGCAGGGATAAAATGTGGGCTATAAAAGCTAGAAAATATTTGTAAACTATATATCTGAAAAGGGATTAATCTCTAAAACATATAAGGAATGCCTACAACTATGAAAATGCCTAATAACCTAATTGGAAACATAGGCTATAGAACTTGAATAAACTTTTCTCCAGAGAAAATACAGAAGTAGTTAATAACTATATGAAAATGTATTCACTTCTACTTATTATGAAGAAATGCTTCTCAAACACCCCCCAAAAATGTCATTGCTTCACACTTATCTACATGGACATTATTTTAAGAAGTTGAGAAGAATAAGGAAATTTTCAACCTTCAATACTCTTTTTTATTGTCTGTTTTTCCTCCATTTTTTATTTAAATTAGAAACAAGATTGTTTTACATGTCAATCCCAGTTCCCTCTCCCTCCCCTCCTCCCCTGCCCCCCACTAATACCCTGCTTATCCCATACCATTTCTGCTCCCCAGGGAGAGTGAGGTCTTCCATGGGGATTCTTCGGAGTCTGTCATATCCTTTGGGATAGGGCCTAGGCCCTCCCCCATGTGTCTAGGCTCAGGGAGTATCCCTCTGTGCGGAATGGGCTCCCAAATCCATTACTATGCTAGGGATAAGTACTGATCTACTACAGTGGGACATAAAGGAGCAGGAAGGTTGTGTATGGGGGAGAATAGAGGAGAGCAAAATAAAAGATACCATCAGAGAAGGAGCCAGTATAGGTTTACAGAGAAATCAGGCACTAGGGAAATGTCCTTCCATACACTTAATAGGAAAGCAAAATAATACAGCCCTTCTGAAAATTATCATGGATATGCCTTATAAAATTTGAAACAGGACTGTACAAAAATGGCCTGCTCTCTGCTCATTTTTGTTCAAATCAGATTCATTAGTCAGATATATTGTTTGTTTTCCCAAGGCAAATCCTGATTGCAGAAGCCCATTGAAACTGGATGTAATTTTGTTCTAATATTTTAAATACACATCTTTAAATTGCTTTTTATCTTTATCATTAAACTGTAATTCAACTTGTCTGCCAGAAATTATGTTCAACCTCTGTGAGTAACAAGACATAGGTTCCAGGATCAAGTGATTAAAAATATTTCTAATATTGGATTTATATACTTACTACTTGAGTAATCTCAAATACTTAATTTTTCTATCACATATTAATATATAAAATATTAGTTCTCATTATGGAATTTCCATATATGCATAAATTATACACAGTGATGTTTAACTCACCTATGTTATTTAGGCATTTGTCATTACTCACCAGAATGATATCTTATCAGGTACACAGAATAGTTTACCATATTTTTCAATGGCACTTTAATAGGTTATAGTTCACTCTTAGTGGTTAGGATATAGTCTATAATTGTGTCTCTTAGTTCATTCATTGTGCTTCATTGGAAGTTCAATGGCTTTTTAATTGGGGCCCTTTATCTGAGAATGGTTTTACTGCATAACTAACTGTACATTACACTCATATATTTTTTTTCAAAAGACATAAAATTTCATATAGATGAGAGTTTGACCCTCATGGGTTTATGTGCACCATGAGCATGTCCAGTGCCCTGAAGAGTACAAAAATAGACGTCATATTCACTGGACCTGGAGTTACTGGTGGTTGCGATCTGCAGTATGATGCAGGGAAACACACCTTCATCCTCTGCAAGAACTGTCATCTTTATTAACTGCTGAGCCCCCAGTGTATCTTTCTTAGTTGTTCACAATTTAAAGACTGTTGTTTTTCAATTAATATGTTGTCTTTTGAGACTTGTTTGTTGGCTTACATGTCATATTTACCTGACGCTACATCAGTCATCTTGTGTGTCTTTTTGTATGCTATGTAAAAACTCCCAAGTTAGATTTAGCTTCAAATCTGAAAACTCTCCTAAATTAATTGTCATTGATCTTTCCATGACCCTAAATTAGCCTCAGCCTTTCATCCTTTGCCCTTCTCCTCTTCATTTCATTTCAAGCCTCCTGTTCCACCCACTCTAATAGTATTGGCCTTGGAAAGATTGTTGTCTGTCCCTTCCAGTCCTAAAACAATGGTTGTGTTTGTATGGCCTGGTTGTCAGCAGCACTTAAGAGTGGAGCAGGTTGGAAGAATTTCCACTTTTGATTTGTACTGCCTAACCTAATTATTAACTTAATTTACTGGCTGTATTTTCTACATCCTTAATATTTTTTCTTCCACCTCTGGCAAGAGCATAATTATACGAATGTATGAGATTCTACTCTGCAGGCACTACATTCCTATGTACAGCTCATACCCTATATACTTAAAACATCCATGCATTTTTAGTTCTTTGGCATTTGTGCCACAAGGTGAGCCTGCCACTCTTCTCTACATTATGAAAACTAGTCAGAGAGCTTTGGTTTTCTCATTTTGTTAAACAATGTCCTATTGTTGTGAAGAGACACCCTGACCAAGTCAATTCTTATTTTTAAAAAATGAATTTAATTTGGGCTTGGTTAGAGGTTCAGAGGTTTAATCTATTATCATGATGGCTGGGAGCATGGTGGCACACACACAGACATGGTACTAGAAAAGTAGCTGAGAATCTTACATCTGGATATGTAGGCAGAAAGAAGAGCAGACTCTGGACTTGGAATGTCCTTTTTGAAACCTCAGATCTAATCCCGAGTGATACATTTCCTCCAACAAAACCAAACCTCCTAATCCTTTCAAGTAGTGCCACTCTCTGGTGAACAAGCATTCAAATCTATGAGCCTATTGGAACCATTCTGATTCAAACTATCAGACCTATATACGAGGGCCTCAGTAATGTATCTTACCTCACTTTAAACTTAGTTTTCTTAGATGGAATGTGGAGATAATGGTACTAATTTTTTTCTGGTAAATTTGAGGATTAAATGTGAAAATGCATGTGGGATTCCCAGAAAGTACCTTGTTTCTATGTACCTCTTGTCAATATGTTACTTCTGGAATTAAGATTCCTTTCATATTTAATGAAAAATACTATTAGTTTCTTTTGATAGCATCCTAAATTTAAAATATCACTTTAAACTTAGTATCTAAAATATATCAAGATAAAAACTACCATGAAAACATACAAAAAATTGAAAATCCTCTTATAATCATTTGGCATGCTGTTTCAGTTTTGTATAACTTAATTAAAATTTATATCTGCATACATTTCTCAGATATTACACATGTAAAAATATTTCTTTTTCATAATTATTGTTGACTGCCAACTTTTGTTTAGTTTTCTTTTTAATGTTGTTTTTATTTTTGTTTTTTGAGACAGGGTTTCTCTGTAGCTTTGGAGCCTATCCTGGCACTCGCTCTGGAAACCAGGCTCGCCTTGAACTCACAGAGATCCACCTGCCTCTGCCTCCTGAGTGCTGGGATTAAAGGCGTGCCCCACCAACACCTGGCTTTGTTTAGCTTTCTTATTCGATTAGCCTAAATTGTAAAGAATTAAAGATGTTGAGATTGTATTTTATATTTGTATCTATATTCATGTATTTCAACAAAATTACTCATAGCATTATATACCTGGTATTACAATGAACATTATGAAATAAAGCTAGATACATTTTTTCACTTCTTCTAAAAACATGTTTAGGAATAAATTAACACATAAACTAATGTTCAGTTTATGTATAATGAGCTAAACTGACATACATTTTTGATAAGGGAGGTCCTTCTGTGTATGTTTGTCTTATTGGTTGATAAAGTACTGTTGGCCAATAGGAAACAAGATATGTGGGACTAGTCGTCAAGGAGGATTCTAGGAAATGTAGTAAAGAGATCCCAGCAGGAAGTGACATAGCAGGCAGACTCAGAATATAAGCTGGGACAAGAAGGAAATCATCCTCTTGCTCTTCCTCTTCCTCCTCCTCTCTATGCAGCAGCCATGTGATCCCAGGAAGACAGGAAGCATTCTGCCGGTTTCCTTCATAAGATAAGTCTTATAAATATATAGATTAATGATTATGGTTGATACTCAAGACAGAGCAAGCCTATAAGAAATCCTAGTTATTGACCCACAGCATTGTACCTAATATTAAGTTCCTGTGTGTTATTTTGGGGGTCCTAACATTGCGGCAGAACTCAGTTGGGTTGCATAAAGTTTTATCATTACACATTTTCATTTTCATTTTCCTAGTAACTCCTAGAAGACGTGAATTTGAGTATGAGATAGAATTTGAAACTGAAGATTTGAAGACTAGCCTGGACTCCTCTGTAACATTATATTTGTACAGAAAACATTGTAACATAAAACAAGAATTAATTTCATTGATTTTCAATTTGATATTTACACCAAGAAAACCATTCCGGTAATCATAATTCTCACTCTTTTAAATATATTGTTATGCTTTTAATTCATTGTGTTTTTTCTGCCTGTTAATGTTTGAATTACATTATTTCTGTAATACTATGAAAAAATATTTTTAGCTATGTCATTTCAAGCTAATAAGATATGAAAAGGATTCTAATGAAAAAATATACAGTTCATTGGACCCATTTGCCAGAATGTACCTATTACTTTCTAAGTAAACTGATAGTGCAATAATTACTGTATTTTCAGAACTAACTACAGAGTAGAAAAGATGACACACAAATTATTATCTCAAATGGCACCTTGATACTTTAGATTATTAACTAACTACAAAATTATTCCTAAAATAGAAATAACAGTCTAGATTTTTAAATATGTAATGTCCCCTCCCCCCTTTCTTGCTGACCTCAAGAGATACTTTCATTTTTACTTAGATAATTAAATTAATATTTTTTATCTCTTTCCTTGTCTTCCTGGTTTTCTTTAATCTCGTGTGTGTGTTTGTGTCTGTCTGTCTGTCTGTTCTAGGGCTCATATCACATTGAAAGTTGAGTGCATAACAGATGGAATCTGGAAATTTCCTATAACATTGATTGCTACTGAGCCTGAAGTGGAGGATATAATTGACATCCAAGGAATCGGTTTATTAAAGACATCTGTCACGGAATTTAGACTGACAAGTCAGACAAGGTATTATATGTCAAGAAGATTCATGTAACTGGTCTGATGAATATAGTTAATGCTGAAATGTAGAATGAAATATAAGATAGAAAATATATGAAGATTTCTCTAGTCTTTTGAATGATTTTTGTTTGATTCTTTTGAAATCAGAAAAAAATATTCTCCATAAATTTAAATATTCATGCTGTTTTGGTAACCTAAGTCTGAAATATCCATGTATAAAATATAAATCAACAAATAGAATAAGCCAAAGTTATACAAGTATTTATTAGAGCCCATTGGTTGATGATAGTACTTATACTTTTTGCTTCTCTTGCTTTCTATTTAGTGCACCTACTTCACAGGCATTGTATCACTAAGCTATTGCCAAGTCCAGTTCTATCAACTGATAAAAGAGAAGTCTTGACTTTACTGGATATAATTGTAAATTTGTTCCTGTAATAGTAGCATTTCATTTTTCTCTAGTCTCTTTCAAGGAGTTTAATTCCTTTAGCTTTCAGACAACTGATTGTGATGTGTTGTGCCATGTAATGTTTGTTATAAGTGTTGTCACTGTTAGACCAAAGTCCATGAGGACAGGCACTCAGAATCTCTCATTGATTGTCAGGTATATAAAGGATGTTTACTAAATATACTCTGTAAGAAGAAACATCCCTAAGTACTTTGGTTTCAATGATAAGTCAAAAGTGAATCAGCTATACACATGGTGAATACTAAATAAGAATTTACCTTGAAGAACCCTGGGAGACAAAGAAGAAACTGGATCTATTTATTAAATTTCTAAAGAATACTAGCCTATATTATTGCTTGCCATTTTTATTCAGGAATTTCATAAAACTCTTTAAATTACTATGTTATTTATTGTATAAATGAATACAAGATTCAGAAACAATTTCACCTTACATTTTTTGCCCCCCATGGGACACTGCTAACATTGTTATTTTTAAATTCTGCTCATTTGGGGATGGAGTCTTACTATATAGTCCTGGCTGGCCTATAATTTATTATGTGATGACTATGCAAGCCTTGAACTTCAGTCATCTGCCTGTCTAGATTCTTGATTGCTGAAATTATGGATATGCAGTATTATGCAAGACCCCCTTTTTGTTTTAAAGTTACCATGTAAAGTAATGGCATTCATTATGGAATTTTCATGTTTATGTGTCATTCTACTTTGTTTTTACCTTCCTTCTCCAATACTTCAAAACTCTTTACACGATCAGTAATATGATTTTCTAAATGATGTAGTGATGTATATGCTTATTCATAGTACTAAAAACTATTACAGGAATATGTATTGAATCTGACTCATTATGAACTATTCAGCAGTTTAACTATACCCAGTAAAACATAGTTATAGTCATGATTAGAGACATACCAGTGTGTTTAACATTCCTACATTGATCAGCTTTAATATAGATCCTCTACCATCAGGTCTAAAAACTGGGATTGTATTTCTGTGGTAGGTAGTTTGTGTTATTAGCATACATGTTTACTGAGAAAACTGTGTCATGGGCCAGAAAACAATATTTCTTCATATTCCTCTGTGATTAAATGACCTGTGTAGCACATGGGATTTCTTTATCATCTTTTGCAGGAGAGGTGTTTTATATGATTTACATTACAAGTTCCATGTATGAGTACCGTGAGCTAAATCATTTGAATAGAAAATATCCCAAATTCCTTCATTAGTTCACTTATGATTGCTGTTGACAGATGTAATTAAATAATATGATCATCAGTTAAGAAACAATCAAAAGAAACTTCAAAAACTTGTGTATGACACAAAAGAAAATTCTGGATGAATATCTGATCATGATTATTTTATTTTCATTAGCCAACTTTGTCTGAGTTTAATTAGAAACTCTTTTCACTTAATTAATTGGAGATAGAACCGAGAACAGTGTTTACTTGCACAGAGAGCAATAGTATATTATCCTCTACTCAATATCTAGTATAAGTCAATTGCATTTTTATTTCTTCTCACATTCTTTTGAGAAAAATACTAATTTTACTCAATTCTAACTATACTTTTTTAGTATTTTACATATATGTATACTTAACTTACTTTCCTATGACAAAAGGCCAAGACTTCATGTATAGTTTTTCTTCTGAAAGAAATGAGTTCAATTCTCACTGTCTTGTTTCCCCAACTGTTTTTAATTTTAATGACACTACAGTATCACTGTATCTGATTTACCTAAATACCCATGTACCCATACACACACACACACATAAATATTCAATAATTTTACTGAATTTTAACTTACCAGATCTGGCAGTGCTCAAATTTTGGTGTGGGACAGTGATGGTTCGACCTTTAATCCTAGCACTAGGAGACAGAGGCAGGCAGACCTCTGTGAGTTAGAGGCCAGCCAGGGCTACAGAGCTAGTTCCAGGATAGATAGGGCTATTACACAGAGATACCCTGTGTTGGGGGTAAAAGAGAAATAAAGAAAAGAAAATGAGATTTGGAAGGAAAGAAATCCAGTGGCAGTAATACTTCTTGACAGGAATTTGAGAAGCCATACATGTAGCTGGGGTACTGTAGTGCAAGACTCCTCACTATTGTCACTCACTCTATGTCATTTTCCTGCTTCCCTAAATCCCAGTATTGATTCTCACATCACCACAATGTCTTTCCCTACTCTTTGTTGTTATAATTAGGAAATATGTAGTAGGCTGGGAATAGTGGCACATACCTTTAGTCCCAACAAACTCGGGAGACAGAGTAAAATCATCTCTAATTTGAGGCCAGCCTGGTCTACAGAATGAGTTCCAGGATAGACAGGGATACACAGAGGAACCACATCTCAAAAAAATGCATGCATACATACATACATACATACATACATACATACATACATACATACATGAACCACATCTCAAACAAGCAAAATATTCATACATACTAGATAGATAAATAGGTAGGTAAGTAGGTGGGTGGGTGCGTTGGTGAACGGATGGACAGACGAACGGACAGACAGATGGACAGATTGAGGGATAGAGGTTAGATAAATAATAAAAAAATACCTTGTAGTAACTCTCCATCAGTATCTAGTCTGCTATTCTTTCATGTAGCACGCTTGCATGGTTCCCGATGACTCCAGATAAATACTCAGTGCCACCACTGTTAAACACTGTGTGTATTTTTCTCAATCCAGAAATTAATTTTTGCTTCTTATCTCCCTGTGACTATCTGGAACCACTATCCTAAAGAGCAACCTGAAAGCATCACATTTCTTGGATTTGGTTCTCTATTACTGGCCACTTTTTACTGGCTCCTTCTCATACCTATCCTTTAAATGTTTCACAGAACCTGATTGTTTTTTATTCTTTTGTTCACCCTCCTTTTCTAAATTTTCCCAAATCTGCTGAATTTATAATCTATAACTTGCAGAATCCAAAATATATTTAAATTCCTGACCTTTTCCCTAAACGTCAAACATCCACATCCAATTTTCTGTTGCATAAATAGTTCAACAGAACATTAATAATTAACCTGAAGTTACAAAATAAATCATTTCTCCCCAAAGGAGACTTCTCATTTAAGTGAATGGTAATTCCAGCTTTACACATCCCTCAGAGAACATTGAAACAAATTTGTGTTCCTCTGTTTCTGACTCTTGTCATTTATGAACCATTAGAAAAATTGGCCATATAATCTATGAAATACAAGCAAAACCCAGTTATTTGATTTTACCATTGCTGCTAGTGCCACCACTGATATTTTTGCCTTGATTATTACAGAGCCTTGCTATTCTTCATCCACTCCCACCCCGTTTCAGTTCTTTGCAGTATAGCCAGAATGATCCTTTGAAAGTATGTTCCCATCATTTGCCTGGCCAATCAAATTCATAGATTGCTTTCCTCTGTCTATATCTTTTTATGATACATAGCATGGATTTATGACTGGTGCTGTCTTATGAAACTTTGATGCTTATGCTTTCAGCTTTCTATATACCTGACTTTTGAGTAGATTGTACCATTAGCTGTACTTCCCATGATTCCATCGTTCCATCGTTCCATGGTTACATTTACTTCCAGGAATATGTAACAATCACAAGAAATCAGAAAAAAATTTCTGGAACAGACTCTGCCCTTGGTATTCTAAATGGGATCCTCTAAAGTCCTTGGATTTCTAAGTTCACCAACCCAACTATATAGTATATCACATACCTTAAAGAAGTTGCTGGTGTGAGAAAAATCAAAATCTAATAAAGGCCACAGTAAGTGAATAAATGTATATTTTTGAAGCTGTTAAAAACATTTTAAACTACTATACTATCTTTAAATTATCTTTTAACTCTTGTCATGTTAAAGATAAATTTGGATTCAAATAAAATCTAAATAACTGCAGTGATTCCTTAAAGCCTGTACATTTCTCTTAAAGCCTGTACATTTCCTGAACTACAAATAAAATGATTGTTCACTTTTTGTTGATACCTTTTTTGTTCACTGAATGGGTAATTTTTACACAGATCAGAGTAGCCACTAACATAATTTCACCAGACTTTTCATTTTTTCCCTCATAGATCCTGTGGAGGTTCATTTACATCATAAGTAAATTGGCACTATTGCTTCAACTTCTAAGCCAACTTTCTTCTAAAGTATATCAGTTTTTACTATATGATGGCTTCCATTCATACTGTCCTTCATCATCATAGCTGGCATCTTTTGTAAAAGTCTAGTCTTCAAAATTCAAACATTCTATTTTGTGAATATGCAACAACCAAGATAAAAATGTTTCTCTGGAGGATCTGCAAGAATGGACCAAAGAGAGTGACTTAAAATTTTACTAGCACCACCCTTAGTTTATGTAATTGAAGCTCAAATCTGTGAAATTACAACTACTGTATTAGTTCTCAAAACTACTTGAGACTATATAAGCCACACACACACATGTCAGTACAAATACCATATAAAGAGATTTACCTATCTACATCATCATATTATTAGTCAGGTCTGAGCATCATAGTGACAGATATTTAATATCAGCTAATACACAGTGGGTATCAGAACTACAAGGATTTTCCCAGGACCTGAAATAAAGATTACCAGGCAGATGTATATTTGTAAACAAAGACAGAGACAGAGAGACTTGGTCTGAGCATCTTTTCTCCATTATCTTTATCTGTAGCTTTCTGAGATTGTGTTTTTACCCAGGCTCTGAATGTGGATCCTCCTCTCATAAGGAAAGATTGTGTTGCCTCCAATTATTACTGGCTTTTCCCTTAGCAGATTCGTTCATAAGCTCGAAGTGCTATTTTGTGTATAAAGGACACTCAGCCATGACATGAAACCCCCTCCTACATTATCAGAACAGGCCATCTAGTTTCTTTGCAGATAGGTTCTCACTTCATTCCTGAAAGTAATAAGGTTCTAGGTCCTAGGTCCTAGAATACAGTCTGCTCAAAACCGTTCTGGAAGCCCATCTAAATCTTTCTGCTTTGTTGAAGACTTCTAAGACTAAATAGTATATTTAAATCCAATGTGACAGAAGTTTAAGAAATAATAGGCTTTGGCTTTATTTATTACTGTGTGCACATAAATACACACAGCAGTAATTTTCTCACTTCTGGTATAGATTTCAGAGTTCATGTATTATTGTTTTAAAAATGTAACATAATATTAAGAACAAATTTTCTGACTCACTTGTGGCCAAAAATATTTTCAAGTTCCTGGACTTTATTCCTGTGCATTGACATTTGAAATACAAAAGAATAGATCATAGATTTATAAGCAGCTTCTGTTAGAATTATATATTTTAAGCTGTTGCTCTAAATAGCACAAGTATTTGTTTGAAGTTAATTTTTGTAAAGGTTAAATAAAGGATTTAGAGTTAGACTTAGGTTAATTTAACCGTTATGTACTATACTAATCACCAACTATCATCCCAATTAAGTATGTTCCAAGTGAATATGATTGCAATAGCTACAATCCCATATATTTGTATATGTAGATATATAGAGAGACCTCTAGAGATATGAATTCAGATATGAGTCTAGATACATGAGTTTAGTTATATATTACGTATAGAAGAATCTATACATATAAAAGTTTAAATACGTAAGTCTAGCTATATAATAGATAACTCTAGATATATAAGTTTACCACTCCCAACTTATACTCCTTAGTTATTTTGCATATTTTTGTAGGCATGTAAAAGATCAGAAATCAGAATAATGGAGTAATTTACAGAGTTCAGGAGTTCATTTCATTGTGATATATGAGACTCTTCTTAGCAAAATGCTAAGAACATTGAATTACTTAATACTAAAAGCCTTAAGACCACATCTCATATTTCAGCTATCAGATAATGAAAAAGAAGAAACATTTTGATGTTACAGTATGTCACTATGGGTTCCTCATTTCAATTTCAGCCACAGTAATTCATATTTTACTTGCAGTATACAGAGATGCCCAAGTATCTCTGTCATATGTTCATTTAGAGCCCTTCAGTGATATCAAGGATGAAAGTAGCTGTATCATATGATAGTTTTATTTTCAGTATTTTGAGGAACCCCCCATGCTGATTTCCATAGCAACAGGACTAATTTATATTGCCACCAGTAGTATATAAATTTACCATTTTCCATACTATTTCACCATCATTTGTTCCTATTTTTCTTTATGGATCCATTTGAATGAGGTTAGTTTTAATTTGTGTTTAAAATTAGTTTTAATTTGTGTGTTAAAACCATGTGGTTTTCATTTGTGTTTTCCTGATGTCTAAGGATATTGAAAAGTTTTTTATAATTATTGGATATTGATGCTTGATCATTTGCGAACTCTCTTTGTTGCATTGTTGACCCACTTATAGTATGTTGTCTAGGTTGTAGGTATCTTTTGAGTTCCTTATATATTCTAGATATTGATCATCTGTCAGATAGATACATAGCAGTTATTTTCTTCGATTCTGTAGGCTATCTTGTCATTTGATTAGTTATCTTGTCTGTGCAGACACTTTTTAATCTCATGCAATACACTCTCTGAAGCCAAAGAAGTCATGGTTTTATTCAATGAGTAGAGTCCTTGTTACAAAGCCCTAACCTGTGACTATCTCTTGTAGTATTTTACCAGTATTTTCTTCAATTTAGTTCGTGTTTCAGTTCTTAAATCTTTGATTTTGAATTCGTTGATTCTCATACAATGATTTTTGTAATGAATATATGGACATCCATTATTCCTAGCACCATTTGTTTTGGTGTTGATATTGTCTTGTTTGTCTATTTGGTAACATATTTGCCCAGATTGCCTTTATTTAAAATGTACTTGTAACAGATTAGTTAATCTAAGTATTTACCTATTATTTTAACATCATGTTTTAACTTTACTATGTACAATTGCATAGTGCGGAACTTACATGTTTAAGTTTGCCATTTAAACCATTTCCAATTATGCAATTGATAACTTAGTTCTAATGCTTTCCGTCAGTCACCACTATCCAGTGCCAGAAAACATTTGTTTCTCCTGAATGAAACCCATCATTCATTAAGCAGTTACTACCCATCTCCCCTCCCACAACTCTGTAGTAACTATTAATTGGCTCTATCTGTATAAATTTGCCTATTTTATATAAGCAGAGTGGCCTTTTTTGGTCTCCATATTCAGTAGATTAAGGCATATATTTCACTTGTGGAATTGTGGAGTCATATAATGGAATAGTTTTTATTTTCATTTCTGTGTTCAAATCTTGGGTAATCCTATTTAAGAAAATAGTTATGTTCAAGAATTAGATATAGACTGCATGATTCAACAACTAAAAGAAGTTTCTCCTCTAGATCTTTTGGACCTTGTTAACTTAATAGAAAATACTAAGTGTGTATATATGTTTGTGGTGTGTGTGTGTGTGTCTGTCTGTCTGTATGTATGTGTATCTGTCCATCTGTGTGTGTCTGTGTCTGTGGAGGGGGGTGTGGATTCCAAACTGCATATGAATATCACACAGGAAACCCTTTTTTTTTCAAATTTTTTTTATTAAATTATTAATATTTTCACATGTACTTTCCCTCTCCCTCCCCCACCCCCATTCCTTCTCCCCCACCTCCAACCTACCCCCCACCCCATCCACCCGCCACTCCCCAGGCAGGGTAGGGCCCCCAACCAGGGCTCCACCAAGTCCACCAAATCTTCCTGTGCTGGGCCTAGGCCCCTCCCCATGTGTTCAGAGACAGAGCGAATCCCTTCAAGTGGGATGGGCTCTCGAAGTCCCTCCCACCCACCAGGGCAAAATGCCAGTCCATCTCCAGAGGCTCCCAGAAATGCAGGGGCCTCCCCATTGGCATCCATGATCAGGGGGCTGGATTAGTCCTGTACTGTCCTCCCAAAGAGCATCTGGGGTCGATATGCTTTCCCTTTTTCAGGCCAACTGTTTCTGTGGGTTTCTCCAACCAGGTACAGACCCCTTCGTTCTTCATTCCTCCCTCTCTTCAACTGAGTTCCAGATTTCAGCTCAGTGTATTTCTGTGGATGTCTGTCTCTGCTCTCATCAGCCACTGGATGAGGACTCTAGAATAGCATAGAGAGTATTCATCAATCTCATTCTAGGGGAAGGGTTTCTAGGCCAACTTCTCCTCCACTGCCCAGACTGTCAGATCGTGTCATCCTTATAGGTCTCTGGAGATCTTCCTAGTTCCAGATCTCTTCTCAGACCTATAGTGACTCCCTCTGATATGGTATCTCTCATCCTGCTCTCTCTCCTCTATTCTTCCCCCAACTCAATATATCTGCTCCTCCATTTCTTCTCCTCTACTCTTCATCTTGTGCTCTTATTGTGGCAGCACCCACTTCCCTACCCTCATGCTCTCAATTAGCTCGGGAGTTCATGCCATTTCCCATTCCTGGGGTCCATTTATCCCTTAGAGTCATTCATGATTTCTAGTTTCCTTGGGGTAGAGGATTATAGGCTGGTAAACCTTTGCTCTATGTCTAAAAATCATATATGAGTGAGTACATACCATGTTTGTCTTTTTGTGATTGAGGAAACCCTTTTTTAAAAAATTCACATTGCTAAGTCACATGACCACCGATTCTAATTCTAGAGACTAGGAATTCATATTTTAAACAGGTAACCTAGGTAACCTAGGTGATACTGATGAAGCAAGTCTTCCTGCCACATTTCAAAATTTCCACATTCAGTCTTGAAATAAAATTAGAGGTCCTGAATCCATTTTTTAAAAAAAACTGTTTTCTATCCCAAAATATGCTTGTGAAAACTGTCAAAAATCAGGTGGGTAAGAGATGTTTTTAATTGAGTCTGCTAGTCTATTCCATTGATCTACTGGCACCTGATTTGTACCAGTAGCATGCTGTTTTTATTACACTAAGTCTGAATTACATTTTTATATCTTCTATTGTGCTACTTCCAGCATTGCTCTTTTTGATACAGGATTGCTTTGTCTAGACAGAGGTTTCTGAACACCTAAACAAATTATAGGATTATGTTTTTCTGTCTCAGTGAAGACTGTAATTGAAATTTTGTTATGCTCACATTAAATCTGTAAATTCCTTTTGGTACTATATCCACTTTCAATATATTAATTACGTTAATAAGTGTGGGAGATATTTCCACCTTTTCATGTCTTCATAGTTTCTTCACTGTTTTAAATTTTTACTATAAACTTCTTCATTGGTTAACTCCATTCATAGGATGTTTATAAATTTTTTAGAACTGCTATTCACAAGACTGTTTCCCTAAATAGTTCTCAGCTTCATTGTTATTAGTATATAGAAAAGCTACTTATTTTTGTATTAGTTTTGTGTTCTTTTTCTCTAGTGAAAGTATTTATAAGTTGTAATATTTGTATGTTGCATTGTTTGGATTTTCTTATCTACAAGAACCATCTCTAAACAGGAATACATTGATTTCTTTTTTATTTGTATTTCTTTAATGTTCTTGTCTTATTCAAGATAGGACTTCAAGGAATACACACAACAAGAATGAAGTAAGTGGGCATACTCAACTCATGGTATTACTAAAAATACTTTTTGAGTTTTCTCCATTTTGTATAATGTTGACTATAGGTTTGTCATATATAGGCTTTTATATACTAGTGTATAGTCTTAATACGTTTTTTTTTTAAGTTCTTTTGTCAGGAAAGTATTTAGACTCTATCAAAGCTCTTTCTGTATCTATGAAATTTTTGTTTGCTTTCTGCCTTATCATCTATTAGTTTGATGCATTGCATTTATAGATTTGCATATCTTAGTCCACACATTCATACTAGAATAAATCACAGTGGGTCGCAATGAATGATCTTCTTGATGTGTACTGGACTTTGCTCTTATACTGAGATACTTTTCATTATGTTCTTTTTATGTTCTCATCAGGTTTCAGGAAAAGATAATAGCATTTCTCCTTTCAGATTAAGGAATAGTTGAAGTACACTGTGCTAGTTCTTTATAATATCTATATTGCTTTTCTACTCTGGCTTTCTACTCTAGCTTTCTACTCTAGCAAGAAATTGGCTTTCTTTGGATAGGACATATGTATCTAGAAAATTATATCCTTCTTTTAGATTTTGGCATTGTTTTCAGTGTCTCACGTTTATATCTAATTTCACTAGTTAGATTCTGCCCTCTCTTTTTTGTTAGTTTAGTTAAGAATTTGTCAATCATGTTTATTCTTAATGAACCAATTCTTTGTTTCATTGGTTCTTTGCATTCTTTTTATTTCCATTTTAATTCCTGTTCCAATATCTATTGTTTCTTTCCACCTACTGATTTTAGGTTTGGCTTGTTCTCATTTTGCTAAAACCTTGAGGTACAGCATTAATTTATTTTGTAGAGCTCACTGGTTATTTTTATTACATGTATTTGTTTATTGGAAGGGGGCATATGTGTGTGTCATGGGATGCATGTGAAATTCAAGGACAACTTTCAAGAATTGATTCTCTCTTGCACTGCAATTGTATGCTTTTTATGAAATTGCATTGCCAGAGTTTGGTGTATACATGTTTAGGATTGTAGTGTCTTCTTGGTTACTTGTTCCATTGATCCGAATGAAGTATCCTTTATCTCTTCTGATTAATTTTGGTTTTATGTCTGTTTTATATGATATTAGACTAGTAATTCCTGCATGTTTCCTGGACGAATGCACTTAAAATATTTTTCCACCAATTTAATCTAATATGGTGCCATAGTAGTCTTCGGCTCAGATCCAGTTTCTACCTCCTGGAACACTGTGTGGACCTGAGACAAGTGTATTTATATTAGCAATATGTATTCTACAATGTCTGAAAGTATAGTTCCCATGAAGAGCCTTTGGTGAAGGAGGTTATTTTTGCCTCAGGAGCTACCTGATTGCCTACTCAGCAGGAGTTTTGTTTTCTTACAAAGTATTTTTTTTAATTTATCTTTTTTGGTTTTGCTAATATTCTTTCATTTTTTCTCCTTTTATGTCCTGATTATATTTTCCCTCCCCTCTACTCACAGTTTCTCCCCTCCTCCCTTCCCCTCTAGATCCACACCCTTTCTTTATCTCAGTAGAAAACAATATGCTTCTAAGAGTTAACAACCAAACACGACAAAATAAAATATAATAAGATAAAGTAAAAACTATCATTGAAGTTGGACAAGGCAACCCAACAAAAGGAAAAGAGTCCAATAACAGGTACAAGAGTCAGAGACCCACTCATTCTCACAGTCAGGAGTCCCATAAAAATAGAAACCTAATATCTGTAATATATATACAGAGGACCTTGTGCAGACCCATGTAGGCCCTGGACTTGCTGCTTCAGTCTCTGTGAGGTCATCTATGCCTTATTTAGTTGATTCAGAGGGCCTTGTTCTCCTGGTGTCCTCAATCCCCTTTGACTCTTAAAATCTTTCTGGATTCTCTTCCATGGGATTCACTGAATTCTGAGTGGAAAGACTTCATGGAGACCTTTCATTTAGTCAGTCAGTCAGTCTCTCTCTCTCTCTCTCTCTCTCTCTCTCTCTCTCTCTCTCTCTCTCTCTCTCTCTCTCTCTCTCTGTCTGTCTCTGTCTGCATAATGTCTAGATGTGGGCCTCTGCACCTGTTCCAATCTGCTGCTGGAGGAAGCCTCTCTAATGATGACTGGATAAGGCACTGTTGTATAAGTAAAGGATAATACAGTTACAAATGGAATCTTTTAATGATTGTTTTTATTTTTTAGATCAGTCATGTTTGAAGTTACCCGAGGTCTCTGGGTTATCTGGTCTGTCTGGTTCTTGGTTACCTAAGCTTCACTCATAAGCTTTCTCTTAGTCTGGGCTTATGATTGTGCTAACTAGTTTCTGGTGATCACTTTTATTCCTAAAATGTATCATATTCTACCCTCCACCTTTGTTTACTTTATACTTCTTTCTTTTTAAGGTAACATGGCTATATTTCTGTTGAGTTGGTTGAACTTTGTTGGTGTGGCTTATTCAATTAGCCACCTCACAATTTTACTGGTTTTTAGGTTTTCATTAATTTACATTTACCCTACCTTATGTCTTTTTTCTGATAACTCTGGATAAAGTTTGTTCTTCCTATATTTTGTGGAGGTGTACTATTAGGTGCAGTTACTTGGGGTGAGTTTTAAAAAATTGATGCTGTTGATACTAGCTCTTCTTTGAATTACAGATAGCATTCATCTAAGAAGGTATATGATAGTGTAATTTTCTTCAAAGGAAAGTTTTAAATTACTAATAAAATCATTTGTACAGACCTATTGAACCAATCCATTGATAGGTTACTTTTTTCCTAAGAATTTGTGGATTTCCTTCTTAATTGTCAAATGTTATTAAATATAATTCATGTAATCTTCTATTATGTTTCTTTTGATTTCTTAGAAACCATTAGAGTATTTATTTCCTTTAATTTCTTTCTTATTTTAGTTTTTCTCATTTTAAAATGTCTGTGGTATAGGGATATAGCTCAGTTGGTAGAGAGCTTTCCTAGCACATGGGAAGACTTTGGTTTGATCCCCAACACTGCATAAACTTGGCATAGTGTTTGATTCTTTAACCTCAACACACTGAAAGAATAGGCAACAGGATCAAAGTTTTAAAGTCATCCTTTGCTACATAGTGATTTTGGGGCCAGCCCAGGATACAAGAGACCCTGTCACAAAAAAAAAATCATTTCTTAACAGAAGCTGGTAGCCAAGCATGGCAGCTATGCACCTGTAACCCCATCTTCTTTAATGGTTTCTCGGTTCCTCACAAAGAGAATTCTTCCATATATTATTTCTGAATGGATGTATCTCAGGATAAGGGAGACTTATGGATTCCAGTAAATATCTATCTGTCTGTCATCTTCCTGTTGTAATCCTTTTAGGTGCTCCATGTTATTCCCCTCATGTATTACATCACCCTTCCTTTCCTGGCACTGCTTATAAAATATTTTAAAATCACATTGATAATGACTAAAGTGATATTGGCTACGCCTTTCAAACTACATGTGTTAGTCATTGGTTCAATGACTTGACTCTGTTTATTAATTTAAGAAGTGTCAAAACTGGGGTACAAAAGATTAAGTAAACTTCCTGAAATGCTATGTAGAGCTATGATTCAAACAATACCACCTGTATCTACAGAACATGTTCTCCGATCGTCCACCATGATACTCAATAATTGTTTGTTGAATAGATCAGAAAGTAACATCATGAACCTTCCCATGTCTTTTTCTGTGTTGCACTATTGTACCGGTTTTTAGCAGCCATGTTTGATATTTTACATGCATTGCTATTAATTTATCTTAAATTCTGAACTTAAAGCATTTTTTGTCATGTACCACTACCCTGTTTTCTTTAACTAAGAAATTCATCGACTTAATTAACATTCTTTTTCTCAATTGCCTATCGTGGCATGAAATGGCAACTTGAAACACGAATGTCACTCCACTTCATACTTTAATAATCTATCTTCATGCCTATAAAACTTCAGTGAGACTTTAGTAATTTCTGTGTACTTAGCATGTAGATAGATAGCTACTGGTAAGTAAGTAAATATTATAATGGGACAGCAGTAGAGACAAAAGGCTTTATCATAGCTTTAGTGGACAGTTTAGTTACAAATGACTGAGTTTTAATCTGGAATACTGAGTTTGACCAATTTTTATAGGGACAACATTTATCGTAGTATACTATGAACACAGGAAATAAATGAAAAAATTCAGAATTTTATTTTGCCACCCTGAGAATAAAAATGATAGAGTGCTAGTTAATTTTTGTCAACTTGACACAAACTATAGAGACACATGAGAAGAGGGAATATCAGCTGAGAAGTCCCCTCCATCAAATTGGTCCATGTCTTGTCTGTTAGTCATTGCCTTGACTAATGATTAATGTGAGAAGGCTAAGCCCTCTATGGGTAGCCCCATCACTGGGAAGATGATCTTGGGTTCTACAAGCAAGCTAAAGTATGGGGAAGCAACCCAGTAGTGGTTCTCTGGTTCCTGCCTCTACTCCTGATTAAGATCCTGCCCTGACCTGCCTCAATGATTGCAAAATATAGGCCAAATAAATGTTTCCTTCCTAAGTTATTTTGATCATGGTGTTTTATTTTCAGAAAACTAGGACAGACTCCATTTGTAATATTCAAAATGCCACCTCATACATTTTTGTAAGCATTCAGTATTAATTTTGAGCTATGGTTATGTTGGAGCAGAATTTATGGTTCAGCCAATGAGTCAATGAGACAATGACCAATTGATGCATTTCATTTATTTTTTTCTAGGTATTACGAGCCATTTACGGCCTATTTTCTGCCAGGTGGTGATCGAGATTTTTTTGTAAAACCTCATCGTGGAGAACTCCCTCCATTTTACACAAAAGGAATTCTCATCATTGTAGGATTTAAACCCCGAATGTATAGTAAGAAATATCGAGCAACACTTGTAATACAGGTAAGTTTTCAAAAACACAATCTTTAATTTTCAAAGCCAAATAATTTAGGTATGGAATATAACAAAATAATTTGTTAATACTAGGAAAATAAGGAATTACTTATATTTCATATTAAAAAATATGGGAGACTAAATGTATAGATGATTTGAATAGTTACATAACATTTTCTTTTAAAAAGGTACTTACTCAAGGACTTCATATTATTTGAAACACCTTTTGCAAACATTGATTAAAGTATATCATCAAAATGTTGAAGTAAATAAAAACTTTTAATTAAAAATGCATTGTAAATTAAACCATTTCTGTTAAAGTTAGAGTGATTGTTTTGCTAACAGTTAAGGTAAGTACAGTTTTTTAAAAATTTATCCAGGAAAGAAGTATCTTCATAGAATTTCATACATACTTTATAGTGAGAAATTTTGGGATAAAGGCAACTTTCAAATTCTTGGAAAACATACTATTACCACAGTTTACTTTCAGTTGCATATATACAAAATACATGTTGTCAGATTATAAAGCTAAAACTCCTGCTGCCAAAGAAATCCCTGAACTTTTAAATCAAATAGCAATTAGTCACTGCCATTAACAGAAGAAAATGTCATTATTTTAATAATTATTGAAAATAAAAATTTAGTGACTAAGAGAATTTCTTTTTTCATTGTTCTAAGATTTTTATAGAACATAGGACATCAGCAATGAAACCTCTTTTGCCTTTCTGAATATTACTCATTGCCTCCACTATTATTTGAAAAAATAAAAGCTTATGTGGGAGACAAATTGACATTGAAACATGTTTTTAAAATTAACATTTTGCCAGAATTTCTGTGACATACTTGTAATCTCAGTATTCAGTAGGTAAAATCAAAAGGATTCTGATTTAGACATCAACCTTGGCTGCAGTTTGAGAATCAATTCAAACCAAGAGAAGGATAGGAAATATCAGCTTGCTTATTTAATTTTTATTACATAAAATTCCAAACATGTGCAAAAATAGAATATGTAATTTCATGTACTCATTGCCATGTTTGTAGATATAAAAACATATGGTAAGCCCTATTTCAAATATGAAGTAGATAATTTATAGATAAATCTTAAATCTATTTTTTCAGTTTTGAGTAATATGTGTAGAACTAATGGAAATTTTGAACATAGCACATACAGTTCTACGAAGACTTTATTTTCCTCCAATGATGATTTCCTAAAATTGTATAGTAAGACACCTAAACATTTAAATTCATATTAAAGTCCTTATACTACTTTTGTTATTTCTAGTGTGTTTTCACATATATTCATCTCTAGTAGGGAAAATGTACATAACATGGCGTGTGTAAAGTTCAGAGGACAACTTGCTGAAGTTAGCACTTTTCTACAATTATGTGGATCCTAAATATGAAATTCTACCCATAAATATAATATTACACTGTACAAACTTTTAAAATTGGTATATTAAACAGAATTACCCTGGAGATTCATAAGAGTCATTGCACATATCAAATCACCAATCTTAAAAATAACAGCTGATACCCTTTGACTCCAAATCCCAGTTAATTTCAACATCTATCCTTACTCTCACGTTGCAGTTCAAAAAGTCAAGTAATTATCTAAATTCAAATTGTTAATTACACCATTGTCATTTTTAAACACTTAGGCTAGCAATATAGCAGTAGTTACAACAATATGGTCTTCATTCTACTTCACTCAGAAAAAGGAATAATTTATAAGAATAGTTTTAATTAATCATGCCTAGACAAAACTCAACAATCATGTTCTCATGCCTTATAATTTTTCATTCAACTAAGTCATCATTACAATGATTCAAACCTGTTGTTCTACAATTAGGAAACAAGACAAATAGCATTAGTTTTGATGGAAGGAAGTTAAGTGGTTCCATTTATTTTATCAAAAGTAGTGCTGCTCCCGAGGAGTAGAAAATCTAATACGTTTTCCTGAATGACTATAAAAAAAGTTAGTGAATACTGGAGCTGGCAGATGGCTTAGTTGGTAAAGTATATGTTATGCAAGCATGAATTCCTGAGTTCCAACCCCCAGGTTGCTCAGTAGCACATTTATCTATTTAGCTCCACCATGAAAAGGAGGAGAAAGGCAGATCACTGGAGTTCCTTGGACAGACAGCCTAGTCTAATCAATGGGCTCTAAATTTATTGAGCAACCGTGTCTCAAAAAATAAGGTAGAGCAGGGGCAATCAAAGATGATACCTGACACCTACTTCTAGCTTCCACATACATGTATACACAAGCACAGTTACACACAAGTACATGTGTACATACCTACACACATACTACACAAACTCAACCTTAACTATCAGAGTTATAGAATATGAAATATATGATGTTTTATGGTCATGCTTGCATAAAAGTATTATGTACATAGATATTAATATATCTTACAATCCTGTTATAACTAGAGACACAAATATAAGTATATATTTTATATTACTTCTAAAGAAAGCTTTCCATTAGCATGAAACAATAGGAAAGGGCATTCTAAATATGTATTTACTTTTGTTTTTCATTGGAAGCACATCCTTGAATAAGAATTTGAATTTAAGTAGCCTGTTTGTTATATGACACCAGGAAAAAAATAGAGGGAAGGCAGTATGTGAAATACAGAAGGAAAGAGGATCAATGAAATCATCCACCACAGTGAGAAACTGAAAATTAATACCATTAGGGATAGCTGGAAAATAGTGCAGAATTTAAACCTTGAAAAATTCATACCCCAGGTGGGCATGAATATAGGGATTTTATATACCACTTTATACCATTCCAATTATTATTAAGGAATGGATTCAGAGATGATTGATGATCCAAAACCAGCTGAAATGCATGCTGGAGTTTCTGGGGAGAAAAATTCAAAGAGTTGCAAATTACATCAGACATTGACTCAAATGAAAACACCAGAGAAATGTGGGTGACCAAAGACCATAAATAAACAATAATAAATAAATATATTTGTAATGTTTTAGCCTTTCATTATCCAAAAATCACATTACTGTAATTTGTCAATCATTTCTGTGACTACAGTTAAGTATTCATTTAAAAGTACATCTTGAAAGGCATTGTTTACCTACATGGAAGACCGTTAGCTAAGAGATTTTCTTGTCAGTGACTTTTCCTTTATTCATAAAGCCAATGGATTTACATAATTTATGTCCCTATTAAGTATTTTTCATTACAGATGCAACTTTACTTTTTCATCTTTCCATTACTATTTTCAAAAATAGAAATTACTAATAGTGATAAATATTTCCCTAATTCTTTTAGGTCTCTGTATATTTCTTATAATTTTTCTTTCTCTCGAATTTCAGACAGATGAAATATATTGGCTGTATGAAATAAATGGGTTACCTCCATCACCAAAATCATTGGAACATATAAAAGCCAAAATTGATACTAATAACAAGACATATGATAGCATGCCACCAATTCGACAAAATTTTATTCGTGAAAATGCTAAACTCCGAAGCACGGGAGTGTCTTCTACTATTAAAGGTGCTCCTTTAGTTAAAAAGCAAAAATAAAAAAAAAATAAACATTCCTTGCTCTCAAGTAGAATTGGGTATTTTGTTTTTCATCTCATTTTTGAGGGATAATCATAATCCACTTTCTGGGGCTTTGTTGTTTGTTTTTTAATTGCTGGATTTTTATATTTTTAATAGGATGTAGTTCATTTCTGACTTGTGTTTTTGTTTTAAAATGGATTTTTGGTACAAGTGTTGGAATATCTTTACTTTTAACGTGCAAGACTGAAACATGAGTTGGTTTGGTTTAGGTTGGGTTTTGTGTTTTTGAGACAGGGTTTCTTTGTGTTGGCTTGGTTGTCCAAAAGCTCATTCTGTAGAGCATACTGGCCTGGAACTCACAGAGATTCACCTGCCTCTGCCTCCCAAATTCTGGGATTAAAGGCATGTGCCACCATGGCCTGGCTTCCGAACCATGATTTAATGACAGTATTTTAAACAATGCTGGTATTACAGATCAATTCCTTACATATCATTTTAAAAGACTAGTGATAAATTTGGCGTATAACCCTAAAGGATTCACTATTTTTCATAGTTGATATTTATAATACCATATGTTATATAATGATTTTTTTAAATTGATGCATTCTTAAGATTTCTAATGCTCTGAAAAACACCATGACCAAGCCAGCACTTATAAAGAAGACATTTCATTGGGGTGGCCCACTTAAGAGTTTCAGAGGTTCAGTCCATTATCCTCATGATGGGGAGCATGGCATTGTGTAGGCAGACATGGTGCTGGAATGATAGCTGAGAGTCCTACATTTTGCAGGCAACAGGAAGTCAACTTGGACACTGGGTGGTATCGTGAGCACAAAAAAATCTCAAAACCCTTCCCACAGTGACACACTTCCTCTAACAAGGCCATACCCACTCCAACAAAGCCACACTTCCTAATAGTGCCACAACCTATGAGCTTATGGGGGCCAATTACACTCAAACTACCACAGTGTGCTTATGTTTATATAGCCCTTATACATTCTATGATTCCTTATTGCAATGCTTAAATAATGTAGGTATACAGCCAGGGTCTATGCTGATGTCCAAAGCTTCTGTTGCCATCGGCCATGCAGATGCCTATGATCTGGACCTCTACCTGTTGCCATTTTGCTCTTTGAGGCTTACACTGCCACAGGGCCCATTGGGGATCTGAGTGACCTGCACTGCCACCTGGGACTACACTGACATCTGGCTTCTGCCAAAGACAATGTCTTGGTTCATGGTTCAAAAGCAGCCAAGGTCTGTGTCTATATCCATGGTCCATGTTGCCCCTAAGGGCCACACACATCAGGATTATGGGCTGCCACCTAGGGCTACATTAGTGCCAAAGAGCCATGCTGCTGCCGAGGCCATATAGATCTGAGTGGCCTATGCTGCTACCTAGGATCATGGTGTCATCTAGGCTTGTGCTGCTGCCAAGGGCCATGTCTGTGTCCAAGGCCATAGACTGTGTTGACGTCTGTGGTTCCTGTCACCACCAAAGACAGTTAGGATAGGGCTGCACAGAGCTGATCCTACCCCTTACTGACTGCAGCAATAGGGAGAACTGGTCCCACCCCTCACCAACTTCAGTACTTGGAAAAACAAGATCACGCCCTGCACCTCACCTGGGTAGCACATTAATGCTGACCCCATTGGTGGTGCAAGTGAGCCAGCCCTAAAGACATGAGAGTGGGAGAGCTGGCCCATTATCTGTTTGTGATGAAGAGGGAGGGAGGAGATGTCCCCCTTGCCCCTCAGCCCTCTCCACCTACTACAGGTAGAAAAACAGATCCCAAGATAATGGGAGTGGGAGTCCTGACTCTGCCTCCCTCCTGCATCCCTCCCTGACTGTGGTAGCTAGGAGAGCTGGCCCAGATGTCATGAGGTTTGGAGAGCTGGTCCTGCCCCTCATGGGCTGCAACACTTGGGAGAGCAGGCCCTGCACCTTGCCCAGGCAGCACAGAGCTGACCCTTTTGGTGGGGATGCAGGTGAGCAAGCCATGAAGGCAGGAGAGTAGAACTGACACCACCCTAACCCCAGTGTACCATGTGGTGGTGTGGGTGAGGGAAAGATGCCCCTCGCTCTTTGCTACCTGCATCAGTCAGGAGAGCTGGCCTTGGGGTCAAAAGAGTTGGCCCCTCATCTCACCAACTGCAGCAGTACTCGGGAGAGTGGGGCCTGCACCTGGCTTGGGCAAAACTACTAGTAGAGCTGGCACTAGTGGTGTTGGTGCAGGTGAGCTGGCCCCAAGGCTGTGAGAGCAAGAGAACTGGCTTGCTCATTGACTGACTACATTGTGTGGGCCATCCCAGGGCCATGGTTGAGAGTTTGTCCAGGTGGTAATGATGAGAAAAAGCTAGTGGTGATGGTCTGACCAACCCAGCTACCACCCAGGCCCAGAAACAGGGCTATGAGTTAACCCACTCCAACGTCCACCTCATCTATGAATTGCTGGAGCAAGTGAAGGTACTAGACCTGCGTATCCAAAGGTGAAGAATGTCCATTACACAGGCCAATAACAGGATATCCTAGAGAAGTCCCATTGAGGGCCCAATGCTGATAATGTAGTAGAAACCAGAGCACTCAAACTAGATCAATAACTCATGAATCCTTACAAGTAAAGATTTATGTATTAAAGAGTATGTAATGTGTGACTCATTAGGTCACACTACAGTTTCCATCCCAAAATTTTCTGGTTTGTTTTGGTTTTGTTTGTTTGGTTTTGATTTTTTTATTTTTCTTTTAAGTTTTATTTTCTTGTTTATGGGGGTTGCAGGTGCAGAGGGCAGATATGAAGGGATGGGGAGATGAATAGGATTGGAATGCCTGATGGGAAATCCACAAAGAATCAATAAATTTTTTTTTAAAAAAATGGACCACCATGAAACCCACAGAAACAGCTGACTTGAACAAGGGGGATTCTTGGCCCCCAGACTGATAACTGGGAAACCAGCATGGGACTGATCCAGACCCCCAGGAACTTGGGTGTCAGTAAGGAGACCTCGGAAATCTATGGGGCTTTTTGTCGTAGATCAGTACTTATCCCTAGCATAGATGTGGACTTTGGGAGCCCATTCCACATGGAGGGATACTCCTGAGCCTAGACTCATGGGGTTGGGGATAGGTATGGTGTTAGTTGGGGGAGTAGGCGAGGAGGGGAGGGAGAGGGAACTGGGATTGACATGTAAAACAATCTTGTTTCTAATTCAAATAAAAATGGAGAAAAAAATATTTAAAAAATGGACCACCAGAGGAAATGTATGTGGGGCTGTAGAAACAGTGAAACCTCTGTACACTGGTAAGAAAATAGACAAATGGACACTTTGGAGAGTAATTTGTCAGCTATTAAATATGCTAAAAATAAACCTACTAATGTAATAACTGTGCAAAATTATGTGTCCATATAAACACTTGTTCCAGAATGTTAAAACAAATAAATAAATGAGCAAATAAATAAATAATATGTGTATATCTCAATATGATAAAGAAAGCAGCTTTTAAAAATTATTAAATTATTTAAATTTTTATTTATGTGCATGTGTGTTTGTGTGCCTGCATGAGTTAATATGCACCACATGTGAGCAGTAGCCTGTGGAAGTCAAAAGAGGGCATCAAATTTCCCTGGAACTGGAGTTACAGATAGTTGCAAGCCACTGTATGCTGGGAACTGAAACTGGATCCTCTGTGAAAATAGAGGCTGGAGGGATGTCTCAGAAATTGAGTATCACTATTTTCAACTTACAATGATGTGTATCTGATTTTTAAGAATGAATCATTAGCAAAGTAAAACTGAATATATTGACACCAGTCAGTGGGAAGAGTATAAAATAAATAGTATGGGCAATCTTGAAATCATTTTAGCACAAATGGCTATCTCTTTGCCAAACAATACCTATGATTCTATGAGTAACAGTTTGTAATTAGCCTTTCATTAAACAAATTTCATGCCTTCAAAAATAAAGGAGATGTGTGTGGCTTATAGGAAAATTATAGCTGCCACCTGTCTTTTATTTTATTCATACATATAAGCCACTTGATAAGATTAAATTTTACATATCTGTGGATGGAAAATTAATAAAAGACTATATTGTGTGATGGATGTTATAGAGAATGTACATTTAATTCACTATGAAAAACTTTTGCTGAAATACAAGACAATGTGTCTCTTTATAGAGACAGGGTCTCACTATATAGTTCTGTCCTGAAACTCAATATGTAAACCGAATATACACAGAGATCCACCCACCTCTGCCTCCCAAGTACTGGGTTAAAGGCATGCGCCATTACACACGATAACCATTCTTTCTTTATTGTACTTGACTAGTTTTGCAATTCAGCAGTTAAGTGCACAAAACTGTAGCAAAACTGTAACTCTTTTCTACTTTTTCCATATTAGGCTGGCAGTGACCTTTAGGAACTACTTTAAATCTAATAATTGTAGTTTCCTTCCATGTTGTTAAGCATATTTATTGGAGCACATGTATGTAATTAATTAGTATTGTCTGCCACAATTGAGGTAGCTTGGAGTGAAGGCCCATGTACCACTGAACTTTTTTATTATGAATGGGGAAAAAACAAAATTCTGTGAGTTTCTAAAAGCATTTCTCATCTGTGACCCCATAAAGCTTTTCCATCCCTATGATATTATCAGAAAGATAAATCCATCCCTATGATAAAATCAATTTATTATTGAAGAAATTCATAAAAATAAGAAAACTAAGTATAATATTGTTCATTATATGTGTATATATTTCTGATTTTTAAAATGTATATATAATATATACATTTGTGAATGTACACATACACCTTATTTACTAAACAACATATTTTTTACTGTCCTTCCTTAAAATCTTTGATATAATTTATAAAAGGTAAGTAGTATTTTGGCTTACATACAAACCACAAGGCTAAAATAGCATAGGTGGATTGTACTTCCTAGAGGGGGAAGAATCATGTGTTGAAATCCTCATCCCAGTATCTTGGGTTCTATTGCTAATTAGAAATGTGGCTTTGCATATATAATCAGTTGAAGCAGGACCAAGCCACTCCCCCCTGCATTAAGGCTGAGTATGACATCTCACAATAGGGAATGAGTTCCAACAACTAGCTCATGCAACAGGAATACACCCTGGTCCTACTGTTCGGGCCCCTCAGATAGACCAAGCTAAACAACTGCCTCCTACATACAGAGTGCCTAGTTTGGTCCCATGGAGGATCCAGAGTTCATGAACATCCATGAGCTTGGTTCAGCTGTCTCTATATTTCTCTATCATTATCTTGATGTCTCCTGCTCATGTATTTCCTCCTCCCTCTCTTCGACTAGATTCCCTGAGTTCAGCCTGGTGCTTGGTTATGGATCTCTTCATCTGGTTCTATCAATTACTGGATGAAGGCTTTAGCTTTTCTGGAGCTGTGTATTGTCTTCTAGTTATTCTCTGCTTTACATTTAATGTCCACTAGGACAGATACTGAGAGAAATAATAAAAAAATAGGACCTCTTGAAACTGAAAAGCTTCTGTAAGGCAAAGGACATGGTAAATAAGACAAAATGACAGCCTACAGAATGTGAAAAGATCTTCACCAACCCCATATCTGACAGAGGGCTGATTGTAACACAAAATACAAAAACCCAGAGAGAGATATTGGGGTTCAAGCTGAAGATCAGAAAAGCAAAGCGGCAAAGCCACCAGAGATCTCTCATCTGTACCAATACTCAGACCAAAGGGGTGATCTACCAAACCTCCGATTGCATCTCCAGACTGCACTGCTCATCACCAAATCTCAGGCTGCTGCCTGAGACTGCACTGAGCTTCTTATATTCTCTCTAGTGCTGGGATTAAAGCCATGAGCTCTGTTTCTCTTTTAGACTGATTCACTCTCTTGTAGCCCATGGTACCCTTGAACTCACAGAGATCCATCTGCCTCTGTCTCCTGAGTCCTGGGATTAAAGGGATGTGCCACCACTGCCCAGCTTCTATGGCTAACTAGTGTGCCTGGCTTTGCATTCTGATCTCAGTGGCTTTATTAGATTATAAGCAATATATCACCACAGGTGATTTCCAAAATATATTAATAATTCAAGAAACTAAATATCAAAATACAAATAATCTAATTTAAAAATGAGGGAAGGAGCTAAACAGAGAATTCTCAACAGAATAAACTCAAATGCCTGAAAGACATTTAAGGAATTGTTCAACAACCTTAATCTTCAGGAAAATGCAAATCAAAATGACTCTGAGACACCATCTTACACCTGTCAGAATGGCTAAGATCAAAAATACTGAGGACAGATTATGTTGGAGAGGATGTGGAGTCAGGGGAACACTCCTCCACTGCTGGTGAAAGCACAAACTTGTACGGCCATTTTGGAAATCAGTATGGCAGATTCTAAGAAAATTGGGAGTCAGTCTATGCAGCAATACCACTCTGGGGCATATACCCAAGGCTACACAATCATACCAGGGACACTTGCTCAACCATATTCACAGCAGCATTATTTGTAATAGCCAGAACCTGGAAACAACATCAACTGAAGAATGGATAAAGTAAATGTGGTACATTTACACAATGGAATAATACTCAGCTGTCAAAAAACAATTACATCGTGAAATTTGCAGCCAAATGGGTGGAACTAGAGAAAAACATCCTGAGTGAAGTAACCCAAACTCAGAAAGACAAACACAGTATTTACTGGCTTCTTTCAGTAAAAATGTTTTTGAAATCGAATTTCCATTTCCATCATGAATCACATGGCCTTCCCTTTGTGTCTTTTTCTCTTCTAATAGGATGCCAATTGATGGCTAAAAATTTAAGACCTTCCCTATTCTAGAATGACTTACTCCTCATTACTACACCTGCATTGACCCTATTTCTAAGTCAGGTCACATTTTCAGGTACTAGTAGTTTTATCTTTGATATTTATATGGGAGGAGACAAAATTCAAACCACAACAGATGCAAAATGAAAAAAAAGTGATTTTAAATTTAGGCTGACTTAACAAACTGAAGAGATGAGCAAATAAATGGGCAATGAGAGGAGAGAGAATCATGCAATTTAAATTTATCATGTAAAGTGGCAGCACAGGTCATATATGTACCAGGCAAAGTTTCAACATGCCAACATTAGGATGTCTCCTTGGTGGACTGCAGGTGGACTTTCAACATGCCCACATTAGAATGCCTATCCTTGGAGGACTGTCTTAGTGGTTATATATATATATATTTTTTTGCTTTGACATGGCAGCTATACTTTGCTCTTAGTAAAGATATTATTTACAATGTCATTGCCAAGTGTACCTACCTCCATGATCAACAGTATTCTTCATTTTAGTATTTTAAAGTTTGCAAGCATCTTGTTGGCTTGACCATTTTGTTCTTATTTATTTATTTATTTACTTTTTTGGTTTTTTTGTTGTTGTTATTTGTTTTGGTTGCTTGTTTTGAAATAACATTTCACTATTCAGCCCTGGCTGCTCTAGAACTCTAAATCAAGTTGCCTTGAACTCACAGAGACATGCCTGCCTCTGCCTCCTAAATTCAAGGATTAAAGGAGTGCACCACGATGACTGGCTTATACTAGTGTTCAAGTCACTCACCTAGTTCCTACCCTTTTTTTTCCTGAGAGGAGGCTTCATTTGTGCTTATGGATTTGCCAAATAGCCCCAGAGAAATGTAATGCCACACATCACTGAAGTGCCATTTAGATTTCTTGCTTAAAATATGACTAAATCTAAATCACCAGTAACGGTTTGACTGAGATTATATACAGGTAGAAGATGCAAAGGCAATCAAATACTGATATTCTCAATTATATTGAAAATACAGCTTTAAATTGTTTTTAAACATCTGTGGTGAAGGGTAGAAAATACTGACAAAAGCAGGGATATATTTCACCCATCATCATTTCTCCTTATCAACTTTCTGCACCCATGCATTCAGTGGAAAGATAAAGTGAATCCAGATTAGAAAGCATGAACACAACTATCCCATATGTTTGGCAAACATATATGCAATTATTCAGTCTAATGCTCTCCCAGGTGAGCTATTTTCTGCTTCATATATGCAATTCTTTTCCGTCAATTCTCTGTTCAATTTAATATAACAAGCTCAGTGGACGTTTTGCAACACTTACTTACATAAACTAATTAATTATGTTATCAATGATGTTAAAATTTCCTTGTTCCAGGGAGAGCACATCGACCCCAGATGCTGTCGGGGAGGCCAGTATAAGACTGATCCAGACCCCTGAACATGGATGTCAATAAGGAGGCCTCTGCACTCCAGGGAGCCTCTGGTGGTGCATTAGTATTTTTCCCTGGTGCAAGAAGGGACTTTGAGAGCCCATCCTACGTGAACGGTTACACTCTGGCCCTGGACACATGGGGAAGGGCCCAGGACCAGCACAGGAAGATTTGGTGGACTTTGCAGAGCCCCCGTTGAGGGCCCTCCCTATCCTGCCTCAGGAGTGGTGGGTGGATGGGGTGAGGGGTAGGCTGGCGGTGGGGGAGGAGGGATGGGAGTGAGGGGAGGGAGAGGGAGAAGGGACTTACATGTGAAACAAGCTTGTTCCCTAACTAGAACTAATAAATAAATTTTTAAAAATTTCCTTGTTCCATTTTCACCCATTTAACTTGTTTAATCCTATTTAGATGTCCTGCATGGTATAGTAAGAAGTTGTGAAATGTTCACTGTTTATTAAATAGAATTATTTTTAATTATAAAAATTCACTTTATTATAATTACAAATTAAAACATAGCATAGATTGATTAAGGTAGCACTAAAACATTTTTGGTTCCAAACATCATACAATTCAGCCATTAATTATGAGAATAAAAGGATATGGAAAATTCTCCAGATGAATAAACTTTTTTCAGTGCATGCAATTTAATGCCATATGTTTAATAATGATTGGATGAAATCACTGATAGGAAATTTAAGCATTGCTTATCAAAATCATTACAAATCAGTGACTAAAGTAAAAAATTAAATTATTTAAAATATGGATTAATAAATGTATCTACTAGGCATGATAGATTTTACACTATATACACTGATTTTTTTCACCCACAGAAATTCAGTAGCAAAGTAAGGATGGAAGTTCAAACTTCTCTTTGAAACACAGGCTGCTACAGAAAGCAGCCAATCATAATGCAGAGTTGTGGATGCCATTCCAAAGATACATCTCCAGAACACTACAACATCTAATGCTCAGGAACCTTTTTAGAAGATGAGGTAGAAAGACTCTAAGAGCTGGATGAATAAGGAGTCAACTTTGAGACTATCTCCTATTACTATCAGAAGCTACAATTATGATGTCTCACTAACAAAACTTTCCAAATGTAAGCTAAACAAGGACAACACCAATGAACATGCCAAACTGGATGAGGAAAAGCCTAGGAGAACTAAACCATACACAAAGAAGTGTAGGCAGCTGAGGAAAGCTGGAAGTGGGAAAGGAATTTTCCCCAGGTAAGAGCATACAAATTGGTTGTCCAGTGCCAAAACATTGGTCCTTAAAATATGCACGCGTAGCATTATGTGGATTGAGCAGTTTATATATTAAGAATATATAAGTTTATTTAAACACATGTATGCATAAATAACAATTAGTGAAAAAGAGGTCATGGATTTGAAGGAAAGAGGGAAGAGCTATATAGGAAGGTTGAGAAGGGGGAAAGGGACTATGACATATACAGCTGAGATGGCAGGATATGATATCTGAAGCCAAAAGGCCTAAATTTGAATACTGACCCCACCAGGTGTATTTCTGTGATCTTTGACAAGCACCTTATACAGCCTGCTGTGCCTTAGTTTTCATACCTCATACTTATCTCTCCTTGTGGTATAAAGGGTAAATGAATCATCATATGTAAAGAATTCATAACACTTTTTTCTTTAAATGGGATCTTTTAGCCCTGGCTGTCCTGGAACTTGCTGTGTAGATTAAGTTGGCTTCAAACTCACAGAGATGTGTTTGACTGTACCTCCTGAGTGCTGAGATTAAAGGCTGTTCCACCATGCCTAGCTAAGAATTCATAGCACTTTAAGTAGCCATAGGTTTGCGGGGTGTTTTGCTTGATTGTTTGTTTCATTATTTAGGCTATACCAATACTGAGTCTATTAAACCTCATTTTGAGAAAAATTTTCTGTCTTTCAACAAAGAAAAAAATGCTGTTTGAGTTGAGATAGAATAAAATTTCAATGTGATCTTAAAGAGAATTCCATCTGATAATTTCCTTGATATCCAATGAAATACAAATGAGAATGAAAATATAGACATGTATGTACAAGCTTTTGTATCTAAATGAAATGACCAATAATAGAGGACATGGATACCTAGTATTAAAAAGTGGAGAAGGAGGACTTAGAATGACTTTACACCTGTCTTTGGTGTTTCTGTGATTCTCTACTTCTATTGCTCTGTGCCCAACCTTACAATTTAAAGGTCAACTAAAAATAATTACTTGATTTCTCTCAAAAAAATTGGATGTATTTTACTAAATATAGGCATACTTTATCTAACATTTTCAGCTAATTTTTCTGTCCTTAAGATAATTAATTTTTAGCTAACAGTATGAAGATGATATAACTTAGACCTCAAATATTTCAGGTTTACTCAAGTAATTTGTTTAACCTGAAGCATGTTTTTACACTTAGATTGTTTCATTCTAGTACCAAACAGTTCAACACTTCTTATTAGTAAACCTGTAATAGAATATATATATATATATATATATATATTATATATATATGTGTGTGTGTGTGTGTGTGTGTGTGTGTGTGTGTGTGTGTGTGTGTACAAATATATACATATATGTACATATATATATATATATATATATATATATATATATATATGTTTAGGAAAATAATTCCATATTTTAAACTATGGGATAGTAGTCTAAGGTAAAACAATAATCAAATGTATTTGAACTCTTGTTTGTAAATGTATCAAGAACTAATTTAGAATAATGCCAACTTAAAAACTAATAGTTCAGTCTGTTCCAAAGATACTGTCAAAAACCATGTGTCAGAGGTGAGGGAAATTATAATAATCAAGAGAAAAACAGCTCTATCATCAAAATATTTGCATCAGTTTTCACTATCCAAGTTCCACAGAGACACAGTCACAAAATCAAAAACAGCAGCAATAATAAAAGACTTGTGACATTTTTCACAAAAACTGGGCAGAAGTTTAGAATGTCAATCCAGAGCTAAGAGAACCCCATAATTTTATAAAATATTTTCTGTCCTTTGATACATAGCAAAAAATGTTATTTTCTGTAATAAGTAAGCTTGCTCTTGGTTACATAAATAAATATTAATCTATCTGCCAAAATTGTTCATTATTCACGTGACTTTGAAAATATAATCTAGAACAGAGACACTTAGGTTCATTGCCCATAAACTTTTCAAAAATGTGAGAAACCCATGGAAATTTTTGTCTAAACACTGTGTATTTAAAAAGAATTCATTTAGGTCTTCATTGTCACTTACTTTCCATACCTTTGAAAATAACGAGTAAAAGACATGGACTTGTAGGTTTTGTGTCTAAACAAAGGCACTGAAAAATAACAATCACCTGTTTTAAATAGTGTGAAACCTCATAAATACATTAAGGTGTAGGTTTGGCACTTGCTACAGTGACATAAAACTGAAATGGAATAGTATTGCATGAGTGTTTTGAGAGCTATCATTTTATTCTACAACAGGTTGGGAGAGAAAATTGACTAAAATTATAAAATTATATTCTGAGAAAAATCAGTCTCAGAGAAAACTGATTTCAAGCTAAATATATTAGGATTAGAAGATACTCCTTCCTCAATTTTTACTTTGAAAATGAATTAAAACATATGTATCCTTATTTTCGCCTGAGGTGCAAGAAAAAGAGAATGGGCAACCTTGATACAACAGTCAAGTCCAATATTCCAGGTACTCACAAGCAGCCAGACTCTTGGATGTTCCCTGTTACTAAGTGACTATAATAGCATGAGAAGTCTCAAGTGATGCCAAAAAAAGCAGTTGAGCTCAGTAGACCCATAAAAAAATGAAAATATTAAAAATGATCCTATTTTTATACTGTTAAAATTTAGAGTGATTTATTGTGCCACAAAAGAGAATCAAAATAGACATTAAAATTCTGTATCAAATAGTACTTGTCCATCAGTCTTTGTATTTTTCTGTAACTGATAATATATTTTATGTCTATAATATTTTCTTCATAATTGTATCTACAATTTCTGACATTAAGTATCTCTGATTAACATTTTATCTCACCATGCTAGAATGTATATCCTCCATCTGTGTAACTTTTGAGAAAAATATCTAAAATGAGGGATTGGCACAAATTCCAACAATTTCCTTAAATGTCCTGCCTACTACTTTTTGAAGAAATTATTTCATACACCATGATATATTCTATTTCCTGGATTTTAAGCCATTATTCCACCAACAGAAAATCGAATTGTATCTATAATTTCACTAAATATCTCATAATCACTATGCCTAAATTATGTCAGGTTTCTGTTTGTTTTTTGAGACAGGGTTTCTCTGTGGATTTGGTGGCTGTCCTGGAACTAGCTCTTGTAGACCAGGCTGGTCTTGAACTCAGAGATCCACCTGCCTCTGCCTTCCGAGTGCTGGGATTAAAGGCATGTGCCACTACTGCCTGGCTGTCAGTTCCTTATTGATCACCTATGTTGTACATAAACAATATCTGTTTGACTAATCTTTAACAGAGATCACAATTTATTATATAAAGGTACCAGTTTCATCTAAAATTTGTAAATTTTAAGGTATGTTCATTTAATATCTGTTCCTAATTTTCCCTTTCTTTCTCTAACTTCAGGTAAAGAGAGTCTCTTCCTACTTGTAGGTATCTATAACTTCATTAACCAAACTTCTCCAGATCAACAGAATAGCAGAGTGGTTCATCAATATGACTAGGAGAGGCTTATAATAATATATTGGCTATTGACTCATATAATGATGGAAACAAACTTTTCTTCTATACAACTCAGAGATTCTAGAAAGGTAATGGTATAGTAGGAAGGATAGAGATTGGATAGCTATGGTTTAGAGGCTAGTGTAAGATCACTGAGGGGGGAAATGTGAATATTCCAGCTCAGTAGTAAATGTCTGAATCTAGAATGTTCAGACCTACCCTTCATCTGACATTTTTCTTCCTTAAGGCTCATATATGAAAGATGGACATCCATATTGAAGAGAGCAATTCTTGTACTCGACCCATCAATTCAAATGTTCACTGTTTCCAGAAAGGTTCTTAAATGCACCCCCAGAAATTCTGTTTAAAAAGCTTTCAGGATATTCTGAAGCACTATCAACTTACCACATAAAAACTAGCCATCACAATAGTCATATTCGATGGACACTAGCTTTTATTCTGTGATTAGTTGTTCTCAAATAGTAAAATTATGATTGTGTGGCTGATCATTGACAGGGTAAACATTTAATAAGGGAGAAGGGATGAGCAAATGTAAGCATAGTTGGTTGTTTGAGAGAAGGCCTTTAGGAGAAACTTAAATACAACCAGCCCAAATCACCAAACTATTCTAGCTCATTCTTTTCAGGACACCCAATGTAAACTGTGCACATTATATTAGTTTCCACATCCACCAGGGTCTCATTTCTGTCTGCCATCTTGAAAATGTGGAGCATGACCTCAAAACAAGTATTCTTGGCCACATGGCCGAAACAGCTTGAGTTTGTTTATTGCAGTGGTAATGATTGTTTACCTCAGTCTTCCAATAAAGGCCCAATGGAAGTTACTACACAAAGAGCTGTGAAAGCAATCTCCTACTAGCTCTAGAAAATTGCAACATGCAGTTTTGAAACACTTAGAATAATTAAACTGACAACTTCCCAATATGAATACACATGAATTTCTCCAACAACAGCCTTTTGCTTTCTTTGTCTATAAGCCTATCATTTTGTCATTTCATTCTTTAAGAAGCTTTAACAGTCATGTTTCAGTACCACTGCTTTATTTAATAAAAATACAGTGAAAATTTACTCAGATGTTTCTCTGAATGAAAGATAGAAAAGAAAGAAGGGGAAGAGACAGAAAGAGGAAGTATAAATAGTGATAATAAATTGTTTTTGGAGTGTGTGTGTGTGTGTGTGTGTGTGTGTGTGTGTGTGTGTGTGTGTGTGTGTCCATGGAAGCAAGAAGGAGGCATTGGATACTTTGGATCTGGGGTATAGGTGTTTATGAGCTGTCCAATGTGGGTGCAGAGACCCAAATTTTGGTCCTGTGATAAAGCAGTAGGCACTCTTATTTTGTTTAACTGTTGTCTTAATTAGGGATAGTATTTGTATGATGAAACACTATGACCAAAAGCAAGTTGTGGAGAAAACGTTGATTTGGCTTACACTTCCACACCATTTTTCATCATTGGAAAAAGTCAGTACAGGAATTCAAACAGGCCAGGAACCTGGGGACAGGGGCTGATGCAGAGGTCACTGAGAGATGCTGTTTACTGGCTTGCTCCTCCTGGCATTTTCAACTTTCTTTCTTGTAAAACACATTATAGTCCGAGCCATCCTTCATCAATCACTAATTAAGAAAATGTCCAACAGGCTTGCCTACAACCCTATCTTATGGAGTCACTTTCTCAGTAAAAGTCTTCCTCTCAGATAACTAAGCTTGTGTCATGTTGGCATAAAACTAGAAAGCACAGATGTCTTTCCAACCCTGTGGCAGCATGCACAGGACCTGCACAGGTTCCCATCATTGAGATGTGAGAGTGGAAATAGGGTTCCTTGTCCAAACCAAGAAGCTATTTGCAATTGATACCCATTTGCAAAGGGGAAAGCTGTTTTCTCCAGTGGAGTGTTACTGTGTATGTCAACTGCACTCCAAAGCAGGCCTTATGCCCAGGAGTAGTTGGCCAACCACAAGTGAACTCATTTATTTAATGTGGGCTTTTTGTTTAAATTTTGTTTCAATTAGATTTTTAATGGCTGCATTTAAAAACTCTTTATTACTATTTCAGAACTAAGAACACATACATAAAATATACTTCATCATAATGAGTTCTGAGTGCTAGATAGGGAACTACAAATCATCAGTGAAACAATCATTGCCATTTTTCTAGTGTTACTGCTATTGTGCTCTAAAATATCTAAAAGCCTTTCTAATGTAAGGAGCACTCTTAATTCTGGGTCTCTCAAATCATTTTCTGAAAATGAAAAAATGGCATATTCATTCTCTCTTTCTACCTGTCTCCACGTGTGTGTGTAAATCTGCCATGTGTTTATTTGTATGTGTGTCTGGGGGGGTGTCTTTTTCAACCAATTGTTTTTATAGCCTCTTTTGAATTTCTGTTAATTAAGATCCAGTCAGTTGAATAGAAAAAAGCTACTCATGCTGTGTCACAAATGAATTTCACATCAGTATAACAATGTTCATCTCACTTACTTCCTCTACCAGCTCCCTACTATGTCTTTGAAGAGTTGTAAAGTATTTTGTGCTTTTAAATGTTAGTTGTAGTTCTAGATACTATCTTATCTTTACAACAGAGCATTAGCTTGGATGTATTAGATGTATTGAAGAAGGAGTAGCAATTAGAATGGTGTCCCAGATGGATCGTCAAGAGTTCTTAATGTGGAATAATAGATTTAAGACTTAAATACCAGATGACGGATCTGGACTAGAGACCAATGTAGTGAAGACCAATAATGTGGAGGGGTAAGCTTGATGAAAATACATCATATGTACATGAGAAAATAAAACCTATTATTCCTTATAATTAATATATGCTCATATAATAAAGCAAAACAGGCCGGAAAGATGGCTCAGTAGGTAAAGGTGATTGTTTTTAAGCCTAATGACCTGAATTTGATCCCCAGAATCCATGTAAAGGGGCACACAGTGGCTTATATCTGCAATCCCAGTACTCCTGGGCTCAGATAAGAGAATAAGTCAGAATAAATGCAGCTCAGAAGAAGAAACAAAAGAAACCCTGCCTCAAAATCAAGGTAGAAAAACCAAGGACTGACCCTCAAAATATCCTCTGACCTGCACAGCTGCACTGTGCCACTTAGACTGCCCCCACAAACACAAAATTAATTAACTAAAACATTTTAACATGATTAAAATAAATCTTTGTTGTAGTTGTTGGGTTTTTTCTCTTTTCTCTTGGAGGGCCTGCCACCCAGCTCCCAAATAAATACACACAGAGACTTATTCTATGCCCAGTCTTAGCTCGTTTTTAGCCAGGATTTTTCCACTTACTGTGGAAAAATTTTTCCTGTCTCTCTTTTTTTTTTGCTTCTAGGCTTGTAGCTTTCTCTTTTCTACATACCTTTCTTTACTTCTTACTCTGTGACTTGCTGGCCCCTGGAGTCCTCCTCTCCTTCTCCTTTTGCTCCCTGCTCTCCTCTTCCCAGATTTCTCCTTCTCTTTACTCTCTCTGTGCCTGCTAGCCCCACCTACCCTTTATCCTGCCTTGCTATTGGCTGTTTAGCTCTTTTTTAGACAAACCATGTGCTTTAGACAGGCAAGGTAGTACAGTCATAGAGTTAAACAAGTGCAGCATAGAAGAATGGAACACATCCTTGCATCATTAAACAAATGTTCCATAGCATAAACAAATGTAACACATCTTCAACTAGTATTCCCCAACACTTTGTCTTTCCTATTACATGAGTATCAGTGTGATTAAATGAAATAATATGCATGTTACATGGTTATCTCAAGCAAAGTTTAAAAATAAGGTATTAAAACAATTACAAAGACAATGTGGTAATGATAGAAAAATACGAACAGTCATTATTGGCAAAAATAGGGAATATGGTCACTCTTGTATACTGTTGCAGGTTTATATATTAAGATATTTTCAGTAATATTCATTAAAGTGTTTATACCCTAACCCAAAAGTTTTGCTTCTAAAATTTTGTTGGGAAATAATATCATCCAAAGAATGTTTGTATCAATTAATTTTCACTCCATAACAAAGTTCTCCAAATTTAATGGATTAAAATAAAAATCTTTATTTTTTTGTGTTCTGTGGTTTGGTCAGGTGGTTCTTGAGGACGAGGAAAACTCTTCAGAAGATGGATATCTAAAATATATAAAATGCCCTCCTTTGTACATTTAGCTTCATCTGGGATGGCTAAGCCTCATGTATCTTCTCCTCTTTAAGTAGTAGACCTAAGTATTATCCACAGTGGGGGCCGTAGGATTTTTGTAAACAAAAAGGTGTCATAGATCATCATCTTCTGGACTCCTGTTTTATCACATTTGCTAGTGTTACCGTTGTGCATAGTAGATTCTGTGGTCAAGGAAGCAGATCCTGTGGTCAAGATCAGATTCAGGGATTGGGAAACAGATTATAGAAACCTCTGTATTAGTGAAACTACAGACTATTGTGGCCATTTTTCTGATATTTTTAAACAGCAGTATTATAACTGAACTATTTATGATACCAAAAAATAATAGAAGGTGGAATTCAATGTCTCTGAGCAGAAAGTCTGTTGAATAAATCAAACATCCCTACAGTCAGGAACTATACAACATTTACAAAAGATATAAAAGTAGTAAGTCCTGTGGGAAATCTTTTCCATATTGAGTTTGGAGGGAAGAAGGGTTATAAAGTCACATTTTTGTGAAACAAAAATATAAAAGTACAGGTTGATAAAAAGATGCAAATTTTATATATGATGATATATAATGAATATACCTAATGACTGCCTATTTTCAGGTTCTTTGTTTCTGTGGAACAGCTATCGTTTTACACATAATAAAATGTGTTAATTTAATCTTTCCAGTGACACAATAAAATAAATTTTATGAAAATAACAAATTACAGCCCAGGAGTGATGCACTGTTCTAAAACAATGAAGTCTCTTGTACTTTTATGGAGTTGTAAGCCTATGTTAGATTCTATGAAGATAAAGTTCACCATGCCCTAAAATCAAGGCTTTTATAAGTTCATCTAGATTACAAAATGTACAAACTAAGCTATAAGCATCAAAGTTGAAGACTCCACTGTACACCATGGTCTTCTTCAGTAACAATGAGCTAAAATAGAATATTTTACAGCTGCCACAGTAAAACACAAATAAGATACTCTAATATAAATAGGAAGAGAATAAGAAATATTTCTTCAACTAGATTTTCCCACAGGAAATAATTGGCTCTCCAGTTTCATGCCAATTTTGCCCTAACAAAATTGTAGGACAATCAAAACATTAAGGGATAACTTGAAATAATGCCTACAACGCATGACACACATATTCTAGTGGTGTTGTTGTTAACTCAAGCCTTATTGGTTCAATACTTTTCACTATTTTTGCTTTATTTCTATTCTATTACAGACATTTTTTAGCAAATAAATATCTAGTTTAGACAGGAAATTGGATCATTACTTTGCCAGCTGATGACATATTCAAGGTCAGTTTCTCTCTGAATGAAGGACAGTCACCTCCTATAGATATCTGTTTGCTGCTTCAAAGGACCCATATGTTATGAGAGAATCACAGTTAAGTAGACAGGCAAAGTGTACAAGTACAAAATCTCAATTCTCTGGAGATAGGATTGGATTCCACTTTATAATGATTAATTTATCCCTTCACATAGTAGATAAAAATATGTTTCCTAGTTGTACTCTAGCTCTGACAAAAACAAAAAAATCTGCCCTGGTCATATACTAGAGGTACAAATAAGTTAACAACAATCTTAGTAATTAACTAAATATTTCTATGAACATCTTTGTCAGCACTGCAAGCTAATCAACCTCTCTCCCTGACAGGCACAGGATGAGGATCACCCAATTCCCTGTATATGGATAGGAGGAAATTTACCTGAATACGGTACTCTGGAGGAACTCATCACAGCAGGAGCTGAATGATTTTAAATTGAGCAGTTATACATCCATCACTAGAGGCTGGTGTTTTTGCATACATAAAAATCTAAGAAAACTATTCCCAAATATCAATTGTCTTGCCCATGTAATCCACCACAAGTTGCACACAGAGCAAGGTGTGAGAAACAGGTTCCTAAGAGCCAGCTAAGCTCCACAAAAAGGTCCTGATCTCACTATGAGGAACTCTACAAAGAGACCAAGCTACACAACTGTAACACACATGCAGAGAGCATAGGTCACCTACATGTATGCTCCGTAACTGTTGGTTCAGTGTCTCTGAGCTCCCACAAGCTCAGGTCAGCTGTCTCTGTGGGTTCTCCATCATGACCCACCTGGCTCATAAAATCCCTCCTCCCTTTCTTCAGCAAAACTTCCAGAGCTCAGCCCAATGCTTGGCTGTGGACCTCTACATCTTCTTCCATCAGTTACTGGATAGAGTATGTCCAGATAGGACAGTCACAAATCTGATTACAGTAGATGGCCAGTTCAGGCACCCTCTCCTCTATTTCCAGGAGTCTTAGCAAGAGTTATCCTTGTAGATTCCTGGGGGTTTCCTTGGTACCAGGCTTCTCCCTAGCCCCAAAATGACCCCCATCAAGACATCTCTTTTGTTTGTCTCTCCTTCCATCCTGCCTCCAACTCACCTCTCACACTAAGCCCACCCAACCTGCTACCTCAAGTTTCCATCCCTCTGCACCTCTCCCAGCCCCCATTTACCCAGGAGATCTCTATTTCCACTTCCAAGGGAAATCCATGCATCCCACTTTGGGCCTTATTTTTTTTTATCTAGCCTCTCTGGGACTGTGGATTATAGGATGGTTTTCCTATATTCTACTCTTAATATCTGCTTTTGAATGAGTAAATACCATGTCTGTCTTTCTGAGTCTGGGTATTACCTATCCCAGGATGAATTTTTTCTAGTTCCATCCATTTGCCAGCAAATTTCATGGTGTCATTATTTTGAACAGCTGAGTAATACTCCATTGTATAAATATACCACATTTACTTTTGCTATTTATCAGTAGAGAAATATCTAGGTTGTTTCCAGTTTCTGGATATGATGAATGAAACTGCCATGAACATAGCTGAGCAAGTGTCCTTGTGTATGATTGAGCTTCCTTTGGGTATATGCCCAGAAATGGCATATCTGGGTCATGAGGTAGATTGATTCTCAATTTTCCTGAGGAACCACCATACTGATTTCCATAGAGGTTGTCCATGTTTGCACTCCCACCATCAGTGGAAGAGTGTTCCCTTTGCTCCACATCCTTTCCAGCATGATATGTCATTTGTATTTTTTATCTTAGCCATTCTGATAGTGGTTTTGATTTGTGTTTCCCTAATGGCTAATGATGTTGAACATTTCTGTAAGTGATTCTCAGCCATTTGAGATTACTCTGTTGAGAATTCTCTGTTTAGATGTACATCCCACTTTTAATTGGATTACTTTTTATCTCTAATTTCTTGAGTTCTTTATATATTTTGGAAATCATCCCACTGTCAGATATGAGGTAGGTGAAGATTTATTCCCATTCTGTAGGCTGACATTTTGTCCTTTAGATAGTGTCCTTTGCCTTACAGAAGCCTCTCAGTTTCATGATGCCCCATTTGTTAATTTTCAGTCTTAGTGCCTGAGTACTGCCAGTTCTACTTCAGATTCCATTTTTACCTGTAGGGTGAAATAAGTTGCAGGTTTCCAAGCCGTAGAGGAGCTGAGAACTTTCCAATGGCTGATCAACCTCCTACCCAAAACCATAGGAATAGTTGTTATGCATCTTTAGTTCTTTAGAAACATTAGGGCTGTTTCAAATCACAGAAGGAACAAATGAATCTGATTGGCTCTACCAAAAGTCTTGCATTTTATATTGATTGACAATAATGGAACATTCTAGGAAGCCTCTAATATCTAAATCTTGTTTTGTGACAACTGTAATTGTAACTTGGCAACCAATGTTTG
Organism: Cricetulus griseus; assembly: GCF_003668045.3. NCBI lineage: Eukaryota > Metazoa > Chordata > Mammalia > Rodentia > Cricetidae > Cricetulus > Cricetulus griseus. The sequence continues at coordinate 88,114,322 of NC_048604.1, forward strand.
TGAATTTTGTGCTTATAAATCTACTTCTGCCCCTGCCCAGGGCTGTCAAGGCTCCCAAGTCCTTGTCCTTTGGCCCTGATCAATCAGTTATCGGCATATATGGTGAATAAATAAATATTTGGATCCCATAAGCATTGTCTGTCTGGTGGGGGAAGTCCTTCTGTGTATATGTTTGTCTTATTGGTTGATAAATAAAGCACTTGTCCAACAAGGAAGCAAGATAGGTGGGGCTAGGAGTCAAGGAGGATTCTGGGAAGTGTAGTAAAGAGGAAGAGTTGCCATGTGATCCTGGGAAGAGAGGATGTATAAGGCTGGCGTCCTCAGTAAGATAAGTCCTTATAAAAATATATAGATTAGTAGTTATGGTTGATAATTAAGACTGAGTTAGCAAATAAGAAATCCTAGTCATTGGCCAGTATCATTGTAACTAATATAAGACTCTATGTGCTATTTGGGGGCCCTAACGTGGTGGCAGAACTCAGGCAGCTGCCGGAAAGATTTATTGTTACAACTGTCTCCTTCCTTGTGGTTCATAATGATCTAGTAGGGAATCTTGGTACAAGTTAGAAGCTGGCCTTCTGAGTGTTAGCTTGGTCTCTGGTGCATCAAGTGTGTCTATGTTCTTTGATTGGTGTGGCATGTTCCTGTGTAGCCTGCATCTGATCATCAGTAGCCAGCAGTGAGCTGTTGTTGGGGTTAGGGCCTGGCAGTAACACACATGATGGTTTGGTGCAGGTTGTGAGATTGGTCTTTGGGAAAAGAATCTAGGGAACTGGGAAGTTCTGCTAATAGGCAGGTCACTAACCTGTTCTTCTGACTGCTGTGGCCTGCCTACAGCTTTTACTGACAAAACTAATTGGTTCATGTAAGCTGTGTTGAAACAAAAAAAAACATTGATTATTGGTGATTTTTACACAAGTGGGCTTCAAATCATTGGTGGAGACAACTATTAATACACAAATATCCTTATGCAATCAGACTAATTAGGGTTTAGTAGCACTGTTCATGAATTATTTAGATAATTCTAGTCATAGACATATGTTTATGAGGGCTCTACTTCCAGTTTTTGTATTAGTGACTCCATTTTGATACCTATAACTTTCAAAATATTCTAGTATAAAAGTTAGGAAGGGAGGGAACAAAGGTGGGAGGAAAAGGAGAGCGGAAGAATGTTAGAAAAATAATTGTTTACCAAAATATAGGTTGGGAGGTTCCTTTGGGAAAACATAATCGTAGCTTTAATTTTTTGAGTATATTGAAGATAATTTTATGATTATGAAAAGCTTGCTTTAAGATCATGGCATCCTCATACAACAAAATTATGCAGTTGGTGGCTGGAATTAGACAAGATTGCCTATTGGGCATAGAAATAATAGTGGGCGTGGAAATAATATTGGGTGTGGAAATTAAGGTACTTGATCAATAAGATAAAGTGGACCTTATTAGGAAAAAATAACTTACACAACAAACAAATGATGACTCAGGCTCCCACTCCAAGCATACAGACCCTGCCACCTAGATACTCTCTATGACCCAAAAAAGGGACTTGCTAGCCCCAATTCAATCCTTTTAATGGTAAAGTCCACACCTGTGACCACTCCCAACTACAGGTGTGAGGGGGTGAATATCTCACTACAATTGCCACGTAACCTTAGTAGCTCACAAGCAACCTATTAGTTGCAGTTTTGAAACAAGAATGAACCCCAAACAATGAACTGGTTGTCCGAAATTATCATGCTCATAATAATAATGCCCAGGAAATGGAAAATTTGGGCATTTTTCTTTAAATTTATCTAGGAATGCCATTTCCTAACACAATTTTCACTGTGGGTTAGTAGCATCCACTCATAGTAACCTCAGTGTAAGACTGGCTACTAAAAGTTTGTCATTAAGCTTAACAAATGAATATGATTCAGTTATATCACATTTTCAAAACATTCTAATAATGAATATGTTTTGGTGCTAGGGTACAAGGCATTTACCCCTTGAGATTCTAAGTTTATGTGAGAGGAGCTACAAGTGGAAAAGTTAAAAATGCCACATGGAGGCTTCTGATTAGAATATTTAATTTAACTTAAACTAATTACAAAACTCTTCTGAATCATTTATTTATTCTAAGTATATGATAAGAGGAATCATTATTCATAAATAATAAAGCTCCCAGAGAGCACACAAACGAAAACCCCCAAACAATGAACTGGTTGTCAGCAATTATCATGTTCATATTAATAATGCCCAGGAAATGGAAGATTTGGGCATTTTCCTTTAAAGTTATCTAGGAGTGCCATTTACTAACAGAACTTGCTGGCTATGGTTTATGTCACCTTGAAGTGCCATTTCTTTTTTTTTTCATTTTTTTATTTGAATTAGAAACAAGATTGTTTTACATGTCAATCCCAGTTCCCTCTCTCCTCCTTCCTCCCACATCCCCAACTAAAACCCTACCTATCACATACCCTTTCTGCTCTCTAGGGAGGGTGAGACCTTCCATGGGGGGGTCTTCAGACCCTTTGGGATAGGGACTAGTCCCACCCTCATGTGTATTGGCTCAGGGAGTATCCCTCTATGTGGAATGGGCAACCAAAGTCCACACCTATGCTACTACAGGGGGCCCCATGGATTTCTGAGGTCTCCTCACTGACACCCATGTACCTGGGGACTGGATCAGTCCCATGCTGGTTTCCCAGCTATCAGTCTGGGGACCAAGAGCTCCCCATTGTTCAGGTCAGCTGTTTCTGTGGTTTTCACCAGCCTGGTCTGGACCCCTTTGCTCATCACTCTTCCCTCTCTGCAACTGGATTCCAGTTCACTTCTGTGATTAGCTGTGGGTGTATGCTTCTACTTCCATCAGCTGCTGTACGAAGACTATAGGATGGCATATAAGTCAGACATCAATCTCATTATCAGGGGAGGGCATTTAAGGTAGCCTCTCCTTTGTTGCTTGGATTATCAGTTGATGTCATCTTTGTAGATCTCCAGACATTTCCCCAATGCCTGATTTCTCTTTAAATCTAAAATGTCTCCCTCTATTATGTTATCACTTTTTTTTCAAGATAGTTTCTCTGTGTAGCTTTGGAGCCTATCCTGGCACTCGCTCTGGAGACCTCGAGGCTGGCCTCGAACTCATAGAGATCCACAAGCTTCTGCCTCCTGAGTGCTGGGATTAAAGGGCATGTGCTACCAACCTTCGGTTATGGTATCTCTTATCTTGTTTTTTTTTTCCTATTCTTCCCCTGACTCAACCTTTCTGCTCCCTCATGTCCTCCTTACCCCTCCTCTTCTTCCCTTCTCATTCTCCTTGCTCCCTCTCCCCTCCCGCCATGCTCCCAATTTACTCAGGAGATCTTGCCCCTTTCCTCTTCTCTGGGGGACCATGTATGTCTCTCTTAGAGTCCTCCTTGTTACCTAGCTTCTCTGGCAGTGTTGATTGTAAGCTGGTAATTTTTTGCTCTATGTATGAAATCCATATGTGAGTGAGTACAAAAATCAGTAGCCATACTATATACAGATGATACATTTGTGGAGAAAGAAAAATCAGAGAAACATCACCCTTTACAATTGCCACAAACAACATAAAATACCTTGGGGTAAAGCTAACCAAAAAAGTGAAAGACCTGTACCATAAGAATTTTGAATATTTAAAGAAAGAAATTAAAGAAGATAGTAGAAAATGGAAAGATCTCCCATGTTCTTGGATAGGTAGGATCAACATAGTAAAAATGGCAATCTTGCCAAAAGCAATCTGCAGATTCAATGCAGTCCCCAGCACAATTCTTCACAGACATTGAAAGAACAATTCTCAACTTTGTATGGAAAAACAAAAGACCCACGATAGCCAAAACAACCCTGTACAGTAAAGGAACTTCTGGAGGCATCACCATCCCTGACTTCAAGCTCTATTACAGAGCTTTAGTCCTGGAAACAGCTTGGTATTGGCACAAAAATAGATGGGTAGACCAATGGAATTGAGTTTAAAACTCTGATATTAACCCACACACCTACGAACACCTGATTTTTGACAAAGAATCTAAATTTATACGATGGAATAAAGAAAGCGTCTTCAACAAATGGTGCTGGCATAACTGGATGCTGGCATGTAGAAGACTGCAGATAGAGCCATGTCTATCACTATGCACAAAACTTAAGTCCAAATGGATCACAGACCTCAACATAAATCCAACCACACTAAATTTATTAGAAGAGAAAGTGGGAGATACCCTTGAAAGAATTGGTACAGGAGACTGCTTCCTGAACATTACACCAGTAGCACAGACACTGAGGTCAACAATTGATAAATGGGACCTCCTGAAACTGAGAAGCTTCTGTAAGGCAAAGGACACAGTCAGCAAGACAAAATGGCAGCCCACAGACTTGAAAAAGATATTCACCAACCCTACATCTGACAGAGGGCTGATTTCCAAAATATACAAAGAACTCAAGAAGCTAGTCTCCAAAACACCAAACAATCCAATTAAAAAGTGGGGTACAGAACTAAATAGACAATTCTCATCAGAGGAATCTAAAATGGCTGAAGGACACATAAGAAAGTGTTCAACATCCTTAGCCATCAGGGAAATGGAAATCAAAACAACTCTGAGATACCATCCTACTCCTGTCAGAATGGCTAAAATGAAAAACACCAATGACGGTTTATTCTGGAGAGGATGTGGAGAAAGGGGAACACTCCTCCACTGCTGGTGGGAGTTCCAACTCATACAGCCACTTTTGAAATCAGTATGACAACTCCTCAGATAAATGGGAATCAGTCTACCACAAGATCCAGCAATTCCACTCTTAGGCATATACCCAAAAGAAGCACATTCATACAACAAGGACATCTGATCAACAATGTTCATCGCAGTATTATTTGTAATAGGCAGAACCTGGAAGCAACCTAGATGTCCCTCAACTGAAGAATGGATAGAGAAAATGCAGAAAATAAAATAATGGAATCTTGAAATTTGAAGGGAAATGGATAGAACTAGAAGAAACCATTCTGAGCAAGGCAACCCAAGCACAAAAAGAAGTGCCTTTTCTAAAGACATCCTTTTTAATGCACACTGAGAAGGGCAGTCAGGTGATATCACTTAATGAATTGGGGCCTTTGTGATACGGTACCCTGTGCTAAGATTTTCTTCTTTCCCTGAAATCATGAGAACCGCACCACAGGTAAGCCATTCTGTCCGAAAAGGAGCAAAACTTCACAGTGGGGTCTGTAACCAGTAGATCACAATGAATCACCATGAGAGTCAAACACTGTCAAAGGACACTGGGTCTCCAGGGTGCTGCTGATAAGACTTGTCTCAGAGGGGAAACCAAACTACAGAAATGGGAAAAAGTGGCATTGATGGCTCGAAGAAGCACACTCTTGTACCTTCTTAAATTCTCTTGAAAGGATAATGTTTTTAGTTCTGAGACATCGCGATGACTAAAGCACAAATGGCTGTGGCAGCATATGAGCCCTTGATTTGTCTCAAATGACTCTTAGTCGCCCCTGGGCATAGGTTCCCAGGGAAACACAGGAAATGCCTTCATTTTGCTTAGCTCTCAGAACAAGAATTCAGTGTATTTGCTTCCTAGGGAAAACACATTTTTTTGGCTCCTACTCCTAAATCCCTCATCACAAATGAGATAATCTGCAAAGAAGCATCACAGCTCAAGTTGCAGTGTGAACTAACCATTGTAATTTACTTCAAACTATTGCATTGCTCTTCTACATCCCACAGTCACATGTATCTGTAGCAATAAAAAAATATCACTTTGAGATAATGGAAAAATGATCTGTTTCCAGGCTGCCTTCCACTACACTGAATTCTAAGGTGAATTCTGTGTATTCAGTAACAGCCATGCATTTCAAAATTGCTTGTCAAACAAACTAGCATAGACTGGAGTCAGACACTGATGGCTGTTCTTTTCAGGACAGAAGGAATTAGTTTATTGGTACAGAAGAGCATAGGAAAGCTTCGCCTGAAGAAATTGTGCAGTAGTATCTTTGTTATTGTTACCCCTCAAACTGTGAAGATGCTACACACAGTGGAGCCTTATGTGACCTGGGAATTTGCAAATCTGAAGTCTGTCTAGGAACTCATCTTCAAAGGCAGACAAGCAAAGATTAACAATAAGACTGCCCCTCTGACAGACAACCCAGTGATTGAGGAGCACCTGGGGAGATTTAGTGTCATTTGCCTGGAAGACCTCATCCATGAAATTGCCTTCCCAGGGGAGCATTTCCAGGAGATATCTTCATTCTTGTGCCCTTTCCACCTCCCTGTGGCCTGTCATGCTACCAAGAAGAGAGTGGGCTCTCCTGGTTACAAGAGTTCACACATCAATCAGGTCACCCACCAGCTGAACTAGACAGGGTCCAGGATTTCCAATAGCACAATGCATTGGGAGAGTGCTTTCTGTTATTGAAAATTATCAAGCATCTTCACAGAAGATTATTTTCTGCCTTCAACACCTGGAAGGAAGAGGCCTGGAGACAAACAGCAGGGTGTGAGCATTGCAAACCCCAACACAGCCCAGTTCCATGGAAACTGACATTGTTCTCCACAGTGGCTGCCCCTGCCTCTGAATGCAACACAGGCCATGGAGGAAAGAGTTGCCCTGCTTTGTCCTGTATAATATTTTGATGTTTAATTTTTGGGTGGGCAAATGATCCAAACATCCCTCCCACCCTTCCAGGATTCTAAAGCAATGGACCAGACCCAGGGGCATACTTGAACCTGGAAGAAAAGAGTCTTGCTATTTACTTCTTGTTTTATTTTTTCATCGCAAGTGGATTTTTTGTTTGTTTGTTTGTTTAGGATGGGTCTCACTGTAATCCTGGCTGGCCTTAACTCCGTAGCAATCCTGTTAAATGCTGAGATTACAGGTGTGTGTACCCCTAGCCTTCGAAATTATTCCTCAGACATAAAATAGAGTTAGTAAGGTGAAAAAAGCAGTCCTTGGAGTTTTGTGCTATGAAGCCATGTTGCAACATCAGTGTCAGTTTTGGTCAGGCTTGCCTGTCCCCAAGGCAGTGTGATGGCATTTATACCCTAACCTGCAGTTTAAGGCAGGGGTTGTCTGCACTAGGAAGAGAAATACAGTTATAACCATGCATGCACTCTCACTGTGCTTGTCACTCCATGGTGGTGTCACTCCATGGTGGTGACACATACCCTCTTGGCACCTGTGCTTCTTATGTGAGGACAGCCTGCTTTATTATGGGCACTCTGTGCCGGAGAGGGAGACAAGGTTTAGTCTTTGTTGTTTCCTGTTCAGTGATAAGGGTGGCCAGTGGTGCTGCATGTCTTTAATCCCACACTTGGGAGACAAAAGATGGCAGATCTCAGTGAGTTTGAGGTCAGCCAGGACTATTACACAGAGAAATTCTACCTCAAAAAATCAAAAAAAAGTTAGTGATAAACTGGGCCTGATGGTACATCCCTTTAATCCCAGTGTTTGGAAGATAAAGGCAGTGGAGCTCCTGAGTTCCAGGCCACCCTGCTCTACAGAGTTTTGGAACACCCGGGGCCACACCCAAAAACTGCTTTGAAACAAGAAATTTAGCTGGGAAATGCCCACTAAAATTGACCCTGGGTTTCAGGATGGAGTTTCCCTATCAGCTTTCCTTACAACCCACACCAGGGGTCCACATTCTTTTTTTCCAAGAGATTATTTTTCATTAGTTCAAATTAGAAACAAGCCTGCTTCACATGTCAATCCCTTCTCCCTCTCCTTCCCCAACATCCCAACCCCTCACCAGCCCCTCACATCATACCCCTTCTGCTCCCCATGGAGGGTAAGGCCCTCCATAGGGGTTCCCCAAAGTCTGTCCTATCATCCTGGGCAGGGCCTAGGCCCTCCCCCATGTGTCAAGGCAGAGAGAGTATCCCTTCATGTGGGATGGGCTCCCAAAGTCCCTTCTTACACCAGGGATAAATACTGATCCACGACCAGGGGCCCCATAGAGTGCTGGGGGCTTTTCATTGATATCCACGTTGAGGGGTCTGGATCAGTCCCTTGCTGGCCTTGCAGACATCAGTCTGGGGTCCATGTGCTCCCCTTTGTTCAGGTCAGCTGTTTCTGTGGGTTTTACCAGCTTGTTCCTGACCTCTTTTCTTTTCACTCCTCACTCTCTGCATTTGAGTTCCAGAGTTCAGTTCAATGTATATCTGTGGATGTCTGCCTCTGCTTCCATCAGCCACTGTATAAGGACTCTAGGATGGCATAAAAAGTAGTCATCAGTCTCATTATATGGGAAGGGCATTTAGGGTAGCCTCTCCACCATTGCGTAGCTTGTCAGTTCGTGTCATCCTTGTAGATCTCTGGAAATCTCCCTAATGTCAGATCTCTCCTTGAACCTATAATGGCTCCCTCTGTTATGGTATCTTTCATACTGTACTCCTCTATTCTTCCCCTAACTCAAAATTCCTGCTCCTCCATTCCCTCCTCTCCTCTTCTCCCCCTCTCATTCAAACAGCTCTCTCTCCCCTAACCTCATGCTCCCAATTAGCCAATGAGATCCTGCCCCTTCCTCTTCTCTGAGGTCCATGCATTATTCTCTTAGAATACTTCTTGTTTCCTAGTTCCTTTGGTGATAAGGATAGTTCCTTTGCTCTATGTCTAAAATTCATATATGAGTGAGTACATACCATGTTTGTCTTTTTGTGACTGGATTACCTCACTCAGGATGGTTTCTTCTAGTTCCATCCATTTGCCTGAGAATTTCAGGATTCCATTGCTTTTTTCTGCTGAGTAGTATTCCATTGTGTAAATGTACCACATTTTCTCTATCCATTCTTCAGTTGAGGGGCATCTTGGTTGCTTCGAGGGTCTGGGTAGTAAAAACAAAGCTCCTATGAGCATAGTTGAACATATATCCTTGTTGTATGAATGTGTATTCTTTGGGTATATGCTCAAGAGACGAATTGCTGTATCTTGAGGTAGTCTGATTCCCATTTTCCTGAGAAACTGCCATACTGATTCCCAAAGTGGTCTTACAAGTTTGCACTCCCACCAGCAATGGAGGAGTATTCTTCTTTCTCCACATCCTCTCCAGCATAGATTCTCATTGGTGTTTTTGATTTTAGCCATTCTGGTCATTGTAAGATGGTATCTCAGAGCAGTTTTGATTTGCATTTCCCTGATGGCTAAGGATTTTGAGCACTTTCTTAAGTGCCTTTCAGCCATTTTAGATTCCTCTGTTGAGAACTCTCTATTTAGTTCTGCACCCCACCTTTTAATTTCATTTTTTGGTGTTTTGGTGACTAGCTTCTTGAGTTCATTGTATATTTTGGTGATCAGCCCTCTGTCAGATGTGGGGTTGGTGAAGATTTTTCCCAATCTGTGGGCTATTGTTTTGTCTTGCTGACTGTCCTTTGCCTTACAGAAGCTTCTCAGTTTCAGGAGGTCCCATTTATTAATTGTAGATCTCAATGTCTGTGCTATTGGTGTTATGTTCAGGAAGCAGTCTCCTGTACCAATTCATTCAAGGGTATCTCCCACTTTCTCTTCTAGAAGGTTCAGTTTGGCTGGATTCATGTTGAGATCTTTGATCCATTTAGACTTAAGTTATGTGCATGGTGACAGATATTGATCTATCTGCAATTTCTGCATTCATGAATCCAGTTGTGCCAGCACCATTTGGTGAAGATGCTTTTGTAAGACTCCCGGAGACTCAGGCCTCCAGGATCTTTTCCCAGGACTGTGGCCACCCCAATCACCATGAGGAGGCAGAAACTTGATGCAAACAGCAAGAGGCTTTAATGAAAGGTGGATGTTTGTACAAAGGGGCTCTCTCAACATGCAGGCTAAAGAGCAGCCCCATCCCCCGGGCACAGGCGTTTTTAAAGGCAAAAACCACAAGCTTAGGGAGGGGCCTCGACTCTCTGTCCGTTGAGTACGTGACCAGAGTCATGGGTTCCTAGGAGGCCCTTTGTCTTGAGGGGAAGGCTGGGAATCAGATGGCCTCCTGACCCACCAGTTGTAAAACCTGCAGACCTGAGGATGTGCCTAAGCAAATGGTAGCTATCTCTTTGTTTCATAGGGCCCCTTAATTGATAATTATTGACAGATTGGCTGGTGGGGCAATCTGTTTCCTTCATGAGCCCCTCGGGGAGGGTGGCCATCTGGGGAATTCTTGGTACCCAGTTATCTTATGGCCTTGTAAGGGAGTAATTGCTGGCGGCTGGTAAATTTCAGGTACTAAGTCATAGTAGTGGCCTTAGTCAGTTTCAGGGTTAGGCTGCCCTACATTCCGTTTGGAGAGTTTCCTTATCTGGGCTATATTTCTTTGCTAATTTTTAAGTCTTTCACTTTCTTCTTTCCATTGTATAAATTTAGCTTCTTTGTCAAAAATCCGGTGTTTGTAGGTGTGTGGGTTAACATCAGGGTTTTCAATTCGATTCCATTCGTCTACCTGCCTACTTTTTTGCCAATACCAAGCTGTTTTTAGGACTATGGCTGTATAATAGAGCTTGAAGTCAGGGATGGTGATGCCTCCAGAAGTTCCTTTATTGTACAGGGTTGTTTTGGCTATACTGGGTTTTTTGTTTTTCCATATAATGTTGTGTATTGTTCTTTCAATGTCTGTGAAGAACTGTGTTGGGATTTTTATGGGGATTGCATTGAATCTGTAGATTGCTTTTGGCAAGATTGCCATTTTTAATATGTTGACTCTACCTATCCAAGAGCACGGGAGATCCTTCCATTTTCTGGTATCTTCTTTAATTTCTTTCTTTAAAGACTCAACGTTCTTACTCTACAGGTCTTTCACTTTTTTGGTTAGCATTACAAGAAGATATTTTATGTTGTTTGTGGATATTTTGAAGGGTGATGTTTCTCTGATTTCTTTCTCATTGCATTTATCATCTGTATATAGTAGGGCTACTGATTTTTTGAGTTAATTTTGTATCCTGTTACTTTGCTGGAGGTGTTTATCAGCTGTAGGAATTCCTTGGTAGAGATTTTCATTTCAGTTATGTACACTATCATATCATCTGCAAACAGTGAAAGCTTGACTTGTTCCTTTCCAACGTGTGTCCCCTTGATCTCCTATTGTTGTCTTATTGCTCCATCTAGAACTTCAGGTACAATATTGAAGATTTATGGATAGAGTGGACAGAGTTTAGAGGAATTCCTGATTTTAGAGGATTTGTACTGAGTTTCTTTCCATTTATATTGATGTTGGCTGTTGGTTTACTGTATATTGCTTTTATTATGATTAACTATGTTCCTGTTATCCCTGATCTCCCCAAGACCTTTATCATGAAGGGGTATTGGATTTGTCAAAGGCTTTTTCAGCATTTGGTGAGATGATCATGTTGTTTTTCTTTTTCAGTTTGTTTATATCGTGGATCACATTAATGGATTTTCATATGTTAAACCATCCTTGCATCCTTGGGATGAAGCCTACTTGATCATGGTGGATGATTTTTTTTTTGTGATGTGTTCTTGGATTCGATTTGCCAGTATTTTGTTAAGTATTTTTCCATTGATGTTCTTGAGGGATATTAGTCTGTAGTTCTCTTTTTTTAGTTGTATCTTCATGTGGCTTGGGTATCAAGGTTATTGTAGCCTCCTAAAAAGAGTTTGGCAATGTCCTTTTGCTTCTATTGTGTTGATCAATTTGAGGAGTACTGGTGTTGACTCTTGTTTGAATTTCTGGTAGAATTCTGCAGTGAAGCCACCTGGGACTGGGCTTTTTTTGGTTGGGAGACTTTAGATGACTGTTTCTATTTCATTGGGGGTTATAGATTGATTTATATTGCTCATCTGCTCTTGGTTTTATTTTGGTAACTGATATCTATGCAGAAAATCATCTATTTCCTTTAGATTTTCAAATTTTGTGCAGTACAAGTTTACAAATTATGACCTGATGATTCTCTGAATTTCCTCAGTGTCTGTTATTATATCCCCCTTTTCACTTTTGTTAATTAGCATTCTCTCTCTCTCTCTTTCTCTCTCTCTCTCTCTCTCTCTGACTTTTGGTTAGTTTGGATAAAGTTTTGTTTATCTTGTTGATTTTAACAAAGAACCAACTCTTTTTTCCATTGATTCTTTGTAATGTTCTCCTAGTGTCTACTTTATTGATTTCAGCCCTCAGTTTGATTATTTCCTGGCATCTACTCCTCTGTGGTGAGTTTGCATCTTTTTGTTCTAAAGCTTTCAGTTGTTCTGTCAATACTCTAGTGTGACTATCCTCCAGTTTCTTCATGAGGGCCCTCAGTGCTATGAACTTTCCTCTTAGCCCTGCTTTCAAAATGTCCCATAACTTTGCATATGTTGTGTCTTCCTTCTCATTAAATTCTAGGAAGTCTTTAATTTCTTTTTTATTTCTTCCTTGACCCAGGAATGGTGTAATTAGGCATTATTCAATTTCCATGAGTTTGTAGGTTTTCTGCAATTTTTGTTGTTGTTCAATTCTAACTTTAAAGCATGATGGTCTGATAAGATACAGGGTGTTTCAAATTCTTTTGTATCTGCGGAGGTTTGCTATGTTGCCATGTATGTGGTCAATTTTAGAGTAGGTTCCATGTGGTGCTTCGAAGAAGGTATATTCTTTTGTGTTTGGATGGAACGTTGTTAAACCCAATTGTGTCATAAATTCTGTTAGATCCTTTGATTCTTTGTTAAGTGTCTGTCTGGTGGCTCTGTCTAGTGGTGAAAGCAGAGTGTTGAAGTCGCCTACTGTAAGTGTGTGGGATTTTATGTGTGGTTTGAGATTCAGTAATATTCCTTTTACAAATGTGGGTGCCTTTGTATTTGTGGCATAGATGTTCATCATTGACACTTCATTTGTTGGACTTTTCCTGTGATGAGTATGGAATGCCCTTCTTCATCTCTTTTGATTGATTTTAGTTTGAAGACTAATTTGTTAGATATTCGGATTGATACACCAGCTTGTTTTGTGGGTCCATTTGATGGGCAAATGTTTCCCCAACACTTTACTCTCTGTATTTGAACTTGAGGTATGTTTCCTGTATACAGTAGATTCTGTCTTCGTATCCATTCTGTTAGCCTGTATCTTTTTATAGGCAGGGTAAGACCATTGACATTGAGGGATATTAATGTCCATTGATTGTTGGTTCTTGTTCGTTTTAGATTCATTGTTGGTGGTGTCATTGTGCATGGATTTCATCCTATTTTTTTTCTTTTGTGTTTGGTAAGGTGGGATTATTTATTGCCTATGTTTTGGGGAGTGTAGTTATCTTCGTTGGGTTGGAGTTTTCCATCCAGAACTTTCTGTAGGGCTGGATTTGTGGATAAGTATTGTTTAAATCTGGAATTGTTATGGAATATCTTGTTTTCTCCATCTACAGTTATTGAAAGTTTTGCTGGGTACAGTAGTCTGGGTTGACATCCATGCTCCCTTAGTGCTTGTAGGGTATCTATCCAAGACCTTCTCGCTTTCAGAGGACTTTCTGGCTTTCAGATTTTCCATTGAGAAATGTACTTCTGATAGGTCTGCCTTTATATATTATTTGGCCTTTTTCCTTTGCTGCTCTTAATATTTTCTCTTTATTCTGTAAATTTGGTGTTTTGATTATTATATGGCAAGGGGACTTCTTTTTGTGGTCCAGTCTTTTTGATGTTGTGTAAGCTTCTTGTGTTTTCATAGCCACATCCTTCTGTAGGTTGGGGAAGTTTTCTTCTATGATTTTGTTGAATATCTTTTCTGTACCTTTGAGCTGTATTTCTTCACCTTCTTCTATACCTATTATTCTTAATTTTGGCCTTTTCACAGTGTCCCAGAATTCCTGGATATTTTGTGTTAGGGATTTGTTGGACTTGAAATTTTCTTTGGTCCATGACTGTATATCCTCTAGGGAGTCTTCAACAACTGATATTCTCCCTTCCATATCTTGTATTCTGTTGGTTATTCTTACATCCTTAGTTCCTGATTGTTTATCCAGCCTTTCTATTTCCAGCATTGCCTCATTTTGTGTTTTCTCTATTGTTTCTATTTCAGCTTTCATGCCTTGAACTGTTTCAATTTTTTCCTTCACTTGTTTGGATGTTTTTTCTTGGCTTTCCATAGATTCTTTAAGAGAATCATTTATTTCTTGAATTTTGTTTGTTTTTCCTTCTATTTCTGTAAGGGATTTTCTTGTTTCCTCTTTAAGGGATTCAATCATCTTCATAAAGAAATTTTTCATGTCCGGCTCTTCTTATACCTCTGTGTTGTGCTTTTCAGATCTTGCTGGTCTGGAGTCCCTAAATTCTTGTGGTTTTCATATTGGTCTTTCTGCTCTTGAGTGTGTTCTTATTCTGTCTTCTTCCCATCTCTTCTTCCAGGGGGTGCAGGTGGGGTCTCTCTATCTCCTCTTGTCACCCGGTGGTATGTGTGGGCCAAGACTTTTAGTGTCTGCAGCTCTGGATGTTCTTGCCACTCCTGGTATTCTCCTCACTCAACAGAGGTCAGGGCAAAAGAGGAACCAAGCTTGAGGTGTTTCCAGACTCATGGACATCCTCCCTGTCTGGGCAGGTCCACTCTATGCCAGGTGCCAGCCCAGAGAGATCCAAGGGGTGATGGTGGGTGTTGGGCAGGAGTTGGGTAAGAGCAGAGGGGATACTCACCTCCGGGGTCCACATTCTTAACCACTGTTCCCCTTGATCTTTCATATAACCTTGGCTCACTTCAAAACTGAGTTAGAATGTAACAGAGTCAAAGCTGGGCATTGGTAGCACATGCCCTTAATTCCAGCACTCAGGAGGCAGAGGCAGGCATATCTCTTTGAGTCCAAGGCCAGTCTGGTCTACAGAGCAAGTTCTAGGACAGCTAGAGCTACACAATGACACCCTGTCTCAAGAAAAAAGAGAGTAAAAATTAACATGCCAGTCACAAAGTCATTGGGTTCCAGAACCTGCCAGAGGTCAATGTTACTCTGCTGTTGGAAATCACTGGGGGACTATGTAACCAAAACTGCATTGCATGTATAGAGAAATGCTCATGGGTATTGTCCTGAATGAGGGAACAGTATGCAGTTTTAGAGTGCTTACCTACTATCTGTGAGGCTCTGTGATTCAAGACAGGGGAGCATGGCCTCTGTTTCTGGCCTGCAAAGTGGGAGCTGTTATCTTCCAGCATGTCTGCCTTGCTCAAAATTTAAAACAAGTTTTTAAAATATAAGTAAATGACTATTTGAAGAAAAAAATCACTTTGAGATCTTATGTGCATCTGTCCTTGAATGAAGAAAAGAAGTTAAAAAAGAAGAACAAGACTGCTCCTAGGAATAGTTGTTATTATTTTGTTTAAATTAGAAGTTGTGAGATGGAGCATAAACCATGGAGGGTATATTGAGCATATATTACAGGGCAGGAGAGAAATGGAAGAACAGAGCACAGCAGAGAATAAGAGAGAAGAATTAGTGTTTGACCATTGGAACAGAGAGAGGAGAGTTAGTGGTCGACTTCCAGAAATCGAGAGAGAGAGAGGGGAGAGAGGTACAGAGCTTTAAAGGGAAAGCTGAGCATGCACACTGAGGCTTCAGGCATATGCAGAGTCCCCAGGCAGGTCTGTATGTAATGAGTGATGTGGCAATGATGAGGCACTTGGGGCATGTCACTGTGGGTGCCCCACCACTTGTGGGGGGAGGGAGCGGGGTCTGTCTCTTAAAGAGGTAGAGCAGGTCAGCATTAATGCTTGAACCTTTCAATAGTGAAGGAGAAAGTTTATTATATATATAAGGGATAACATGGACAGAGACAACTTGGAGGAGAGTCCAATGTAAACATGACCCTGAGCTGCACCATATGAGGATAAGGGCATGCCTCTGACTAAGAGGGATGGCCTAGGCCAAGAGGCTGGCATAGCCAAATGGCTGAGGTATATGAAGGCTAGAGTGGCTGGGGGCAGGGAAGCCCTGCCCAACACCTGGGCTGGAGAGTTCAGGGTAGGAAATGGGGCAAGCCAGCCAGGAAGGCCCTGTAGCAGGTAGAGAGTGAAGGATACTAGGAGAACCTGGTGGCCAGTGTCAGCTTTGATATGTTAATGAACTTCCCACTAAGCCATTTCCCTCTTGTTTGAGATCTGACATTCCGTCCTTTCTGTTGATAACATGCAAGTGTTAAAGAGTATTGCAATCTTTTCTAGGACTGCTTCCTGTTGACACTAGGGACACAAGAAAGCTAGAAAGCTGGCTAACTTCAGGAAAGGCAGGCTGTTTCACTTGCTGTCCAGGCTCTGGGGGAACATTTGGGGCTAGGGAATTGATAGGCAGTGTTGGAGCAGTTTGTGAGGTTGGATATCTGGGGCTAGCTGCTTTGGAGCCAACTAGAATGCAGATTCCAAGGGAACACCTGGGGCTGTTAAGTTCCTGGTGGAGTCTGCAGTTGATTGGAAATTTTCTGGGACAGATAGCCTAGGGATAGAAAGTAAAGTTAAGGAGTTTAAGGGAATATTGTTGTCCAGCGTGTACATTTGAAACGTCTAGGCCCACAGTGCTGGTAGTTGGGGGAAAGACGTCCAGATAAAGGGGGAGAGATCCAACCCTTGGGAATATGTAGGTGAGAAATCTTAGGAGAACTTATCCAGTATCCTTTTGACATGTAAGAGGTGGATTCAAGTCAATTCCTTGAAGGTTACTTTCATTTGGTGACTCTGGCTCACCCATGCATGGCACTGGAAGCCCCATTCCTGTTTTTCTCTCTCCAAATCCTGCCTTCTCTGAGAGCTTCTGAACAAAGGAAAGGTGTCCAAAGGCCCAGTTCTGCATTCTTGGTAGTTATTGAAGCTTCTTCCCCTGAAGTTACCAGACAATCAAGTCCCTGCCTAAGCTCTCAGCTTTTGACCATGCTTGAGCACAAACCAGGTTTTCGGTAGACATGTCATCACCCATGGACTACAACCTATAAAATCTCCCTGCTTTAGTTCTGGGACATGACTTCTCTGGCCTTTATCTCTGAGACCAGAGAACCTGCCCAGGTGTTGCTCTCAGTAAACCTGTTGTTAAACTTGTTCAATGTGCCTTGATGGGGCTTACTATGTCAGCAGAGAAACTTATTATGGGGGAAAGGGCAGAAAACCTATTACAAATTTTTTGTTTACAAAACCAGATAAAAGTTTCAGATATGTTAGCATTCCCACTATTTGTAATCTGCATGGAAATCCATATTATACTAAAGGTAGTAGCCATAGAAAAATCTTGGGGAACCAAAAATGATTTTGAATTAAAAGCATGAATAGTGTGATGGCTATTGTTGCTGGTCAACTTGAATATATCTACAATAAACTATAATCCAGAAATGGATGGCACACTTGTGATCCAGACCTTGAGACAAGAAACAGCAGACAATATGCCTTTGATTCTGATCTTGAGGCTGGATGACATGTGCCTTTAATCTATAAGTTCTGTGACTCTAGGGAATCCTGACTAATACAGATTTTGGTACCATGATTGGTTCTAGAGAAACAGAAATATAAGAACAAATCTTTTAAGTATCTAGAATAGGCTACTTGCCAGCACCTTCAAATTCACCAGCACTTTCAGTTACTGAAGCCTCTCCAGTCATTCACTGTTCTGGGAGCTCAGAGAGTACTGAAAGCCCATGGTGCAAACTTTATTTCAAACGTAAAGAGATAAATGCTGTTGATTACCTTGGTTCATCAGTAGTGGGTGGCAATGGGTTTAAGGACCCTATATATGAAATTTTGACAGTTTGGGAGAAAATAAGAAAGATGATACTGCTGGTTGGTTGCTCTTAATATCTCTGAATAAATTGATAAATGAACCCCATGATAAAGTTAACCATATTAGACATAGAACAAAGGATAACCAGCCTACATTCAACAACCTCAGAGAAGCTAGGAAACAAAGAGGACCCTAAGAGAGACACACATGGACCCCCGAAAAGAAGAAAGGAACAAGATCTCCTGAGTAAATTGGGAGTACAGTGGGGGAGGAGAAAAAGCAGGGGAGAAAGGAAGGGGGAGGAGAACATGATGGATCAGGATGGTAAAGGTGGGGGAAGTACAGAGAAAGAGTACAAGAAAAGAGATACCTTAATAGAGGGAACCATTATGGGCTTAACAGGAAACCAGGCCCTAGGGAAATCTCCAGGAATCCACAAGGATGATCCCAACTAAGAACCTAAGCAATAATGGATAGAGAGACTAAATGCTCTTCCCCTATAATGAGATTGATGACTACCTTAAATGCCATCCTAGAGCCTTTATTTAGTAGCTGATGGAGGCAGAGATTCACAACTAAGCACTGAACTGAAGTCCAGTTGTAGAGAGGGAGGAGTGAAGAGCAAAGAGGTCCAGACCATGCTGGGAAAACACACAGAAACAGCTGACCTGAGCAAGTTGTAGCTCACGGACCCCAGTCAGGCAGCTGGTGAAGCAGCATAGGACCAAATCAAGCCTCCTGAACATGGGTGTCAGTTATGGGGCCTGGGCAGTCTATGGGGCCTCTGGCAGTGGAACCAGTATTTATCCCTAGTGTATGAATGGAATTTGGGAGCCTATTAACTATGAAAGGATACTCTCTCAGCCTAGATACATGGGGCAGGGCCTAGATCCTGCCCCAAATGATATGACAGACTTTGATGATTCCCCCATGGGAGACCTCACTCTCACTGAGGAGTGGATGGAGGGGGAATAATGGGGTGTTTGGGGGCATGGGAGGATGGGAAGAAGAGGGAAATGGGATTGGTATGTAAAATAAGATTGTTTTTTTTAACTTAAATAGAAATTAATTAAAGAAAATAAACCATTAGAATATGTTGACCACAACAAACTTATTGGTAAAGCTGACTGGCTCCAGACATGAATAAACAGTCTTAAGGGTTTCTAAGTGAGGCACAGAGCTCAAGTTGCATAAAATCGATCCAAAGCCCTCATTGTTTTTATTGTTTTTGTTTGTTTGTTTGTTTGTTTTGGTTTTTCGAGACAGGGTTTCTCTGTATTGCTTTGGGGCCAGTCCTGCCACTCACTCTGTAGACCAGGCTGGCCTTGAACTCATATAGATCCACCTGCCTCTGCCTCCCGAGTGCTGGGATTAAAGGCATGCACCACCAAAGCCTAAAGCCCTCATTGTTAAATTGGCAGAATTACAGTGGAAATTCAAGTCTCAGTCTCAGAGGTATCAGAGGTTATAGTAAGGGCATTGATTGGTAAGAAATGCAATCCTATAACCAGGGATGGGGTGTGTCGGAGGATGCTATTGATGCTGAGAACCTTGAACCCTCAGATTTTCAAGGGTTTATCGCACCTGGGGAAATAGTACCCTCAGCCCTGCCCCTTCAAATAGCGCCCTTTTCACCTTACATTGAGGAAATTAACTTTGAGCGTGCGTTACACCATTGGTGAGTTTTCCTGGAGGAAATGCCAGGCAAGGCAACACCAATGTCCCTCAAGGCCCACCAGTAGTTGCCTCTAAACCTATAACCAGAATCAAGGCAAAGCAGGCTCTTAGAGGTGAAGTAGAAAGTGTAGTCCATGGGGAAGTTGGTTACACTACTAAGGTGCTTAATGATTTTGCTAATTCATTCGATCGCAAGTCTGGGAAATATGTGTGGGAATGGATTTAAAGGGTGTGGGCTAATAGTCAAAGGATAATCAAACTACATCAGCATTAGTTCATAGATATGGGCCCTCTGAGTGGATAGTGTAGGAAGACCACAGAGCTAAAAAAAAAAAAAAAGGTGTCAAAATGTTTTTTGAGTGGTTTGTTTAAGTGTTTATCAAAAGCTGGCCTACTGAAAAGGAGTTGGAGGTGCCTGATATCCCTTGGCTTAATGTTGATGAAGGAGTTTCAAGGCTCAGGGAAATTGTTAGAGTGGGAACACTGTATAAAACCCAATCCTCCACAATTGGAAGATATAGAAATCATGCCCTTCATTAATCCTTTAAGACACACTGGTGAGAGGAGCACTAGCACCTTTGAAGAGTTTTGTTGTCACCATTTTCCTTGTGCCAGACCTTATGGCTGGAGATGCTGCTGGTCAATTGGATGAATGAAATGCAATGGGTTTAATTGTGTTCCGAGGTAGCAGGGACCAGGTGGCAGCATCACGTTAGAAGCAAAGTGATTGTAGTTAATATAATTGGCAGTGTAGACAAAATACTGTTCATAATGTCCTAATCCATAATGGTCAACACATACAAGGTGAATTTTATAGTGGTAAAAGGCAGTCTTGGCCAGTAAATCAATTTCCAGACTTGAGACAGTTTGCAGACCCAGAACCTCTTAAATAAAGGGGTGGCTAGGTGCACTTGAGGAAGGACCCTGATAAGATACCTAGAAGTTTTACAGTTAGACTTTCTCCATTTCTTCCCCCAGAGGGACCTACAACCTTTCACAAGGGTAACTGTACACTTGGGGAAAGCAAAAAATAAGACTTTCCATGCTCTGTTGGGTACTGGTTCTGATTTGATGCCGATTCAGGGACAACTCAAGAAATGTTGTGGCCCTCCAGTTTAAGTAGGGGCTTATTATGCAGGCCAGGTGACTAATGGATATTTGGCTGATGCCTGACTCACATTAGGTCTAGTAGGTATGTGAACTCTGGAAATTTCCCCATTTCCAGAATGAATAATTGGGATAGTTAGATTTTGTGGGTAGCAGAATTCTCATATTAGTTCCTTGACCTATGGAGTGAGGGCTATTATGGTCTCAAAGGCTAAATAGAAGCCTTTAAAGTTGCCTCTGGCAAGATAAATATTGAATCAAAAACAGTATCACATCCCTCAAGGAATTACAGAAATTAGTGCCATCATCAAGGACTTAAAAGATACAGGGGTGGTGGTTCCTACCACATCTTCTTTTATTTCTACTATCTGGCCAGTGTAGAAGACAGAAGGATCATGGAAAATGACAGTTCCCTGCTGAAAAACTCAATCAGGCAGTAACTCCATTTGCACCTGCTGTACCAGATGTAGTGTCCTTACTTAAGCAAATTAACATATCACCAGGTACATGGTATGCAGCTAGTGATTTAGCAAATGGCTTTTTCTTGTCTTATGGACTATCAGAAGGAATTTATTTTCAGTTGGCAAGATCAGCAGTATACCTTTACAGTTTTGCCTCACAGATATATTAACTCTCCTGCCCTGTGCCACCTGTTAATTATAAGGTATCTTGATCATCTGTCTCTTGCATAAAATATCACACTGGTACACTATATTGATGACATTATGCTGACTAGAGCAAATGACTATGAGGTGTCAACCATTTTGAACTGACTGGTAACACATATGCATTTCAGAGAATGGGAAGTAAATCCATCCAAAATTCAAAGTCTTTCTACCTCAGTGCAATTCTTAGGAGTCCAGTGGTATGAGGTATGCAGGGATATTCCTTCTAAGGTAAAGTATACATTATTGCAGCTGGCGCCCCCTACCAACCAAAAAAAATACTGTTTAATTGGCCTATGTGAATTCTGGAGACAGCACATTCCCCACTTGGGTGTGTTACTCTGTCCTATATATGAAATAACTCAGAAAGCTCCTTTGTGTGGGGCCTGGAACAGAAGGTTCTCCAACAGGCCCAGGTTATTTTGCAGGCGGTTTTACCACTTGGACCATATGATGTGCAGACCCTATGGAGCATGAGGTGTCAGTAGAAGATAGGGATGCAGTTTGAAGCCTCTGGCAGGATCTTACAGGAGAATCAAAGAAGAGACCTTTAGAATTTTGCAGCAAATTTCTGTGATCATCTTTTGTGTGATAATCTTTCTATACACTGTGAAGATGTGTCTCTGTTTTGCCTCATCTGCCTAGGGTGCCTTCTAATTAATTTAGTAAGAGCTGAATGGCCAATAGCTAGGCAAGGAAGGATAACTGGTATCCTGGCAAAGATGACAAAGAAAGGAACTCTAGGAAAGAATCTGAAAGGCAAGGGATCTGCCATCCAGACAGGAAAGAAGTGAGATATACTGTACTGAGCAAAGATAATGAGCCACATGACACAACATAGATTCATATAAGTGAGTTGATTTGAGTGTTAAGAAGCTAATTAGGAACAAGCCTAAGCTAAGGCCAAGCTTTCATACTTAATAAGATGTCTAGAAGTCTCCATGTCATTATTTGGGAGCTGGAGGTCCAGAGAAAGACCAGCTACAATCATCTGCAGACACCTGTTGTCCCCCTGAAAGATGGCTCTGGGCTTGCTATTGGATCTTCATGGATACTGAAGGTTTGACAACAGGCTACCAATTTACCAAGTGACCTGAACCACCCATCATGAGCTGGCTGTTATTAAAGAACACACCAAATCTTAAAGTAGAACATGCACAACAGCAATCTAATACCAAGTGGAAGTGGTATGTAAGATATTGGGCCCAAGCTGGTTCTGAAGACACAAGCAAGCTACATGAAGAATTTTCCCAAATGACTCTGATTTCTACTGCTGTTACACTTCTGTCTGCTGACAAACATTCACCTACAACCTCATGGGGTGTTCCCAATGATCATTTGACTGAGAACCAGAAAACTAGGGCCTTGTTTACTTATGTTTCTGCATGCTATGCAGGCACTACCTAGAAATGGATAGCTGTAGCATTGCAACCCCTTTCTGGGACAACCCTGATACTAGTGAAGGAAAATCTTCACAGTAGACAGAACTTCAGGCAGTACACATGGTATTTCAGTTTTGTTTGGAAGAAGAAATGGCCAGATGTATGATTGTTCAATGATTCATGGGCTGTAGCCAATGGATTGACTGGATGATCAGAGACTCGGAAAGAACATAATTGGGCACTTGGTGAGAAGACATCTGGGAAAGAAGTATGTGAATAGATCTCTCCAAAGGGACATAGTGTGTGAAGATACTTGTTCCCCGTGTTAATGTTCACTAAACCATGACTTCAACTGAGGAGTTCAATAATGAAGTAGATATTATGACTTGTTCTGTGGACAGCCAGCCTCTTTCCCCAGACTTCTCTGTCATTGCCCAATAGGCCCATTAACAAAATGGACATGGTGGTAGAGATGGGGTTTATGCGTGAGCTCAACAACATGGACTTCCACTCACCAAGACTCACCTGGTTATAGCTGCTGCTGAGTGCCAGATATGCCAATAGCAGAGGCTAATACTGAACCCCAGGTATAGTGTCATTCCCTTGGGTGACCAGCCAGTAGTGTGGTGGCAACTTGACTACATTGGACCACTTCCTCCATGAAAAGGACAATGCTTTGTTCTTACTGGAGTACATACTTATTCTGGTAATGGACTTGCCTTTCTTGCACATAATACTTGTACCAAAATCACAATCTGTGGGCTTACAAAATGTCTGATCCACCGATATGTTATTCTACACAGTATTGCTTCTGACTAAGCAACTCATTTCATAGCCAGAGAAGTGCAGCAATGGGCCCCGGATCATGGAATCCACTGGTCTTGCTATGTTCCCCACCATCCTGAAGCAGTTGGCCTAATAGAAAGATGGAATGACACTTTGAAGACAGATACAGCACCAATTAAGGGGCAGGGTTCTCCAGAGGGCAGTATATGTTCTGAATCAGCATCCAATATATGGCATTGTTTCTCCCATAGCTGGAATCCATGGGTCCTGGAATAAAAGGTGGAAAAGGAATAGTTCCACTCAGTATCACCCCTGGTGACCCAACCAGGGAAGTTTTTGCTTCCTGTTCCTGCAATCCTAAATTCTATTCTCCTACAAGTTTTGGTTCCAGAGGGGGAGTGCTCCTGCCAAGAGCCAAGGCAACCATTCCATTGAACTGGAAACTGAGTCTTCATTCTGGTCATTTGGGCTTCCAATGACCTTAAACCAACAGGCTAAGAAAGGAGTAACAGTGGTAGGAGGGATGATAGATACAGACTACAATGGGAAAATGGGATTGCTTATCCACAATGGAGGTAAAAACGATTATGTCTGGAATGCAGGTGATCCTTTAGGGTATCTCTTGGTGCTACCATGTCCTTTGAGTAAAGTCAATTTGTAAACTACAACAGCCTAATCCAGGCAGAATGACAAAGGGCAAAGACCTGTCAGGAATGAATGTATGAATTACTCTTCCAGGAAAAGAGCCAAGGCCTGCTGATATGCTTGCAGAGGGTCGGGGAAATACAGGATAACACAGAATGGGTAGTAGAGGAAGGTAGTTCTAAATACTATATAAAGCAGTAAGACCAGTTGGAGAAATGAGGATTACAACTGATATGAGTGCTTCTGTTATATTTTGTTGAGAATGTATTTGTACAGATATTTGTGTTTTCTTTCAATTTCCTTATCATATGTTACAACATCAACTAAGATAATATCACTTGTTATCATATGCAAGATTGAGATACTAGAAAGATGTCTCCCATGGGACATTACCACTATTCTCAATTTATAATGTGTTTGTGGTTATATGAGGGGTAGTTATATCATGTTAGGTTATATCATGTTATGACCTGGTTAAATACATAATGTGTTTTTAATTGTACATTGGATAGTTATGTTTAGGCATAATTATGACTTGTTTATTGTTTTTCATTTGAAACTTAATCATGACATAAGGAAATACTATTTTGTGTCAAGTTAACAAGGGGTGGATTATGATGCCTATTCTTTGTTGTCAACTTGACTATATCTGGAATGCACTATTATCCAGAAATGGGGGGCACACTTGTGATCCAGACCTTGAGGTAAGAAGACAATATGCCTTTAATACAGACCTTGAGGCTGGAAGTCACAGCTTTAATTTGGGCATACCTTCTTCTAAAAGGTCAATGGAAGAAGGAAGGGGATGTGTTTATTCTTCACCTGCTTGCCCTTGCCTAGTGAGCACATCCATTTCGTCACTGGCATTGGAGTCTGCTTCTTCACTCTTCCAGAATGAACAGAAGACCAAATGAGACACCTAGTCTTGTGGGACTGAGAAGCTATTGGATTCTTGGATATTTTTATTCACACAGCTAGCCATTGTTGGACTGCAACCTGTAAGTTATTTCAATACATCAATACATTCCAAAGATATATATATATATATATATATATATATATATATATATATAGAGAGAGAGAGAGAGAGAGAGAGAGAGATTCATTCTGTAAGTTATAAAGGAATAGTAAAAAGTTATTTGAAACCTGATTTGTGAATTTATTTATCTGTGTTTAGAGTCTGATAGCAAGGTAAATGACTTGTCTTTCTCAGCTGGAGACCTAGTATTAGGTCTAAGAGAGTGAGGCTTGAGGCTTAATTTTCACATATGAAGAGAAGGCAGCTGTCATCCAGGGACAAGAGCTAGTATGTTTGTTGCTGTGAAACTAGCAAAGCCACCGTTAGTCAGTCAATATCATCGGAGAGCTGAGAAAGATACATTATAACAGGAGGTATAATCTGAAGGACATATGCATCAATTAAGATGACAGATGTTTATCTAATGTCTAGACAGTTACCCTAGGCTCTCCTGGTCTAGATGGCTTCTTTCAGGTCAGTTATATAGGATAGCATTTAATCTTCAGCTGCTGTACAGAACAATATTGGCTGGCAGACCCAGGTCTGAGAGATTTGAACGTACAGAAGGAACTTGGGGCACTGATCTTACTTGGCCTATGACTGGTGTAGTGCCCTGGAGGCAGGCAAGGTAGGGGATAGTTTTGTCCAGTGGTTAGTGTTACCACAATTCAGGTGGAGTCATCATATCCCACCTGTCTTTGAAGAACATAGAGTTCCTGATAGGATCTGGCATATCTGTGATGGAACTTATTTTGCTAAACATTCTAAATGCTGTATTTAGCAGATCTCTGAAAAATTTGAAGGCCAGCTATCTATTAAGTATACTCGATTTGGTCTTAACCATGAAAACTCATATAATAGGCTAAATAAAGCTTATCTCTAAAGGAATTACATAATTGTTTACAACTTTTATGTCTTAATTATCTGTTTATTTGTTTTATGAGACAGAGTTTTGAAGGACAAAAATTAAAATTAATAAAAACTTAGATCCTGAAAAGGGAACTTCTAATGAGTGGGAATACTGTGGCTGGAGCCTGAGCCCCACTCTCAGAGAAAGGGAGGTGAGCCTCCACCACTTGGGTCAAAATTCCTATGTCTGCTAATTGCTGGCCATAAGATCCCTCAGCTCAGGGGATAACTGACAGACCCTGTGACGTTGTAACCCTACAATCCCATGCCCTGTCTTGTCTTACACAAATGTATTTTGCTTGAAATATATAGTTACTGCTTTACTCTTTACTTTATATAACCTTAAGTAACCATGGAAACTCTGAAATTTATGGCCTTCAATCTTATGGTCTGCCCTTTTAAAAGCTTTTCTTTATGGATGGTTGGCATCTCATTTCCCTGCCATGAAGTGAGATCCAAGCTGGCCAGCTTGAACAATGAAAAGAAACCTTTGCTTTTGCATCAGAAGTGTCAGCTCTGGGCTCCTCAAACCTGGCACAACAGGTTTCTCTGTGTATTATTATCTTTAGTGGTTTATGTTGGCAGCCTTTATAAGACTAGGATTTTAAAGCTTATACCTGTTAAATTTGAGTTTTAAAATGTTGATTTGAAGATTTAATTGAAGATCCTTTAGCATCAAATAAAATCTTATACTATAAATGCAGTAACTTTAAACCATAAATACAGACCATACAGAGATTGGGAACTTTTCTGATCCTTTTATAGTCACCATTACAGAATATCACAGTTTTTTCTATGACAGTTTATCAAAATAGCTAAAGCTTAACAGAGTAAACAAAGAAAAAAACATAAAATATTATTGTAAACCTAAGCAGACTTCAGGAATTTTTCAGGGTTTCTCTGTGTAACAATCATAGATGTCCTGGAAGTAGCTCTGTAGACTGGGCTGGCCTTGAATTTACAAAATCTGCCTCTTGGGAGTGTTGGGATTAAAGGAGTACACCACTGTCATCTGACTGATTTCAGGAATTTATAAATATTATTTATCAAACATATCTTATTTTTCAAACATATGTTGTTTGAAAATTTGTTTGAAAATTATCTAAATTTATTTTAGAAGGTTGGTGTAAATCTCTAAGTCACCTTTTGTTAATCTGAGCCAACATTTATAACCTTAAAATTTTATTATCATATACAAATCCTTATCAATGCAAAATATTTTAGAGACCTGTTGTTGACTCCTCAGTCTAAAAAGGAGACATAATAAACACAGGGCTCAGTAGGACTAAAAAAGTTTTTTATACCTAATGGTTACCTAACTAAGACGATGGTGAAGTCACATGACATATGCCCTCTTACCTTAGTAAAGACAGCTTCCAACCATGTGGTTGGTATTTAAAGTATGTGTTTTCTTTGTAGAAATACTTTTTTAAAAAGAGTTGAATCAAAGTTACACACATTATAAACAACAGTTGAGTCACATACATAGTAATTTGTAGAAAATTAATGAAACCTATTTTTAACTGCAAGTCTTTTCTTATAAGTTACAAACAATTTTTTTACAGATTTGATAGATATTTTAACCATATCAAATGAACTTACAAATTCTGAGGTAGAGTTTACAGCACAGTCTTAAGAGATTTTTTGAGAGAAGAGTGCAGAGAAATCATAGAGATAAATGATTTTTAAGAGTCAGAAGTAGAGACAGTGTAGAGCAGAGAAAATTTATAAATAAGAGATTCTGGAATCATTGGTTTGTGCTGTGGCAGAAGTTGTTAAACCTGTGAGAATTTGAAATTTGAGTGTGCCATCTATGGCTAAGGCATTTGCAGTTAAACAGTGATGCTTTAATAAAATCTATGAGTCCATGGAAGGAATTGAATTAAAGGAGAAAAAGAAGGGAGGGTCACAAAAGTAACTCAGAAATAGGGGGTCAAAAAGCAAAACTCCACTGAAGGGAATTTCTTTCTTTCTTTTTTTTTCTTTTCCTTTTTAAAAGGGAATTTCTATAATCTCCAAGAGGAAGCTGAGAGAAAGCATAGACATTCCAGACATGGCTTTAAGGAAGCTACTGTAAACATAGATGCCCCTCAGCTGAAGAATGGATGGAGAAAATGTGGTACATTTACACAATGGAGTACTACTCAGCAGAAAAAAAATAATGGAATCTTGAAATTCGCAGGCAAATGGATGGAACTAGAAGAAACCATCCTGAGTGAGATAACCCAGTCACAAAAAGACAAAAATGGTATGTACTCACTCATATATGGATTTTAGACATAGAGCAAAGGAGTACCAACCTACAATCCACACTGCCAGAGAAGCTAGGAAATAAGGAGGAACCTAAGAGAGACATACATGGTCTCCCAGAGAAGGGGAAAGGGACAAGATCTCCCTATTAAGGGAGCATGGGAGGAAGGATAGAGGGAGTTAGAAGAAACAGAAGGGGAGAAGAGGAGGGGTGAGGAGGACTGGAGAGAACAGGAAGATTGAGTCATGGGAAGAATAGAGGAGAGCAAGAAATCGATACCATAATAGAGGGAGCCATTATAGGTTTAAAGCAAAATCTGGCACTAGGGAAATGTCCAAAGATCTACAAGGTTAACCTCAACTAACAATCTAAGCAATAGTGGAGAGGCTATCTTAAACTCCCTTCTCCTATAATAGGATGGATGACTACCTTAAATGCCATCCTAGAGCCTTCATCCAGTAGCTGATAGAAGCAGACACAGACACCCACAGCTAAACACTGAGCTGAACTCTGGAATACAGTTGCAGAGAGAGTGGAGTGATGAGCAAAGGGGCACAAGACCAGGCTGGAGAAACCCACAGAAACAGCTAACGTGAACAAGATGGAGCTCATGGACCCCAGACTGATAGCTGGGAAACCAGCATAAGATTGTTCCAGACGCCCTGAACGTGGGTGTCAGTTTGGAGGTCGGGGCAATCTAAGGGACCTCTGTTAGTTAATCAGTACTTATCCCTAGCATAGGAATTGACTTTGGGAGCCCATTCCCCATAGAGGGACAGAAGGGGGTTGGCCTAGGTCCTATCCTTTGGGATATGACAGACTTTGAAGACCCCCCCCCCGTGGAAGGCCTCACCCTCACTGGGGAGCAGAAAGGGGAGGGATAGGGGCCGGTGGGGGGCAGGGGAGGAGGGGAGGGAGAGGGAACTGGGATTGACATGTAAAACAAGCTTGTTTCTAATTTAAAAATAAAGAAAAAGCATGATTAAAGCACTTTGTGGAAATAAAAAAAAAAAAGCTTCTGGAGGTAGTTGAGAGGAAACCGGATTATAAAGAATCATAAATCATAGAAGCCTAAGAATTGTAGAGAAGCAGTGGGAGAAAGGAAAGTTTCATAGGGGATAAGCAGGGTTGCAGGTGGAGAGATAGTGTAGTGGAACAGCAGGCAGGACTGCAGTTCCTAGGGGAAAGAGACAATGAAAGATGTAATGTCTAGGTCCATGAATGCACAAAGAGATATAGAACAAGTAGTTCCAAGTGGGAGGAAACAAGGAGTGGGTCCTGCGCTGTCCCAGGCTGGACTGTAATTGCTAGGGGTGATGAGAAAAAGCTAGGTGAGCTGTGATGCATAAAGTATCATTGTAACAAGAATTTCTATCTGTGCCATCCCCAAGTAGAATAAGAAACCTGCCAGAGAGAAAGATGTTCCAAATCACAGAGGAAAGGTGTCCCTTATCCTCATGATTAGAGCCCACAGGTGGCAAGAGGAGAGTTCAGACACACTGATGTGACTTTCGTAGTGACAATAAACGAAGCATGCAGCTGGGGTTGATACTTATTCAGCAGAGGAGAGGGGAGATGTGGCAATATATTATTTATGGTTTGTTAAAACTTGCCTGAGGATTCAGAAAGGAAAGCCAGCCTCAAGCTATAGAGATCAGGCAGTGGTGGTACACACCTTTATTCCCAGGACTCAGGATTAAGTGGTAGTTGCATCTCTGTTAGTTCAAGGCCACACTGACTACACAAAATTGATCCAGTCCTAAAAGAAATATTTCAAAAAAAGGTGATCTCAGCACCTGTGATCACATGTCTTTAATACCAGCATTGCAGAGGTATATAAAACAGCAGCAGAGTCTCAGAGCTGGCATTCATTCTGAGAGTTAGTCTCTAGCCACCTTGAGGGTAGCATAGCAGTCTGAGTGAATCTGAGGAGCACTGAAGTTGGGAACAGTTTTAGGATTGCCCCTTTGGTCAGAGCTGAGGTAAAGGTAAGAGCTAATGCTTGGCTGCTTTGCTTTTCTGATCTTCAGCTTAAAGCTTGAACCCCAATACCAGTCTTTGGGTCTTTTATTTTTTGTGTTTCCGGGAGAGTGGGAGAAAAAAATGATATGTCTACTTCAGTGTAGCATACAAACATGTACAGCAAATAGAGGCAGCCACAGGGTGGGCATGATAGGTAACAGCCCAGAGAGACACTTATAGAGGGGAGAAAAACAATTAGAAATCAGTTAGAAGGAAGCAGCAGCTGAAGAATTGGACTCTAGAATTTGGAATCAAATTTTGGATTGCAGAAGCCAGCAGAAACAAATAATCTACCTTAGAAGAGTCAGATCAGCAGTTTGATTCAGAGCAGCCAAGTTCCTTATAAGGAACTCACTTATGGCATTCTCATGTTTTCCGCACCTAATGAATGAACACAAAAATTAAAAAGGAAGGGCATGACTTCTCCTAGGTATGGTGGAGGAAAAGATTTATTTATAGATGAAAGGGAGAGCATAGTCAGAGACAGGGATATCTGGGAGAGTCCAGAATGAACATGACCAGACTGAGCTAGGCCATGTGAGGAGAGAGGCAGGGGAGAGGGGCTATTAGCTTCAGACCAAGAGGAGCAGAGTTAAACCAGTATTCTCTGGAAGAATAGCCATTGATCTTAACAACCACCAAGTCATCTGTCCAGTCCTCACTAAGACGTTTTATGGCCCATTCGTATAGTCCCCATCTCCTCTGAGTTCCTATAATGTAGAATTTTCAGAGCACTCTCCCTTCCATAAATCAGAGTTAAATGGGATAAGAGTTTTGTCTTATCTTTCAAGTGCTGCCTTTCTTAAAATAATCTCTGAAACCCCCTTCTCCATTAATTACTATTCTCTGGCTTCACTGCCTTTGCGTCTATGCTGGCATAAATGAGTGAGGATTATGGAGAATAAAATCTGATAAGAGTTTTTGTGTGTTTTGTTTTTATCCTTCTTTGCTAAGTAGCTGAACTGACATTCTGGTTGTAAAAAATGCATGGTATCCAAAGAGCATGTTTATATTGAAGAATCCCTTGTGAGCTGCCTGAGCACTCAGAAGGGAAATAGCTTCAAAGATGCAAAAATGAAAAAAGCAGGTGGTGTTGCCAGAAATCCATGATGTTTTCAACCTACTGTGAATATAGAAATAAAAATAATCATCTTTCTTCTGTAATCCCAAAATGTCATAGTGGGAGCTGATCAATTAAGTAAGTACTAATTGAGAAGTCGCAAACTGAGTTGAATCCTCTCCAAGTCATCAACAGAAATGTCAGCCATTAAGTCCAACCAGCATGGATTCTAGGAAATTAAGAAAGTAAAATGTGATTTTTATTTTGTTTCATTCCGTTTCTTTAAAATTATTCAAACTTCTCCAACAAATACCTGCTGGAGGAATTGGATTTCCATACTAAAAAGAAATGGTCTTTACCATAACCTAATATTTTATACAAATATGAACTAAAAACAGATTGTGGGAATAAAAGGGTCTCATTAAAAGGGAAGAAAAAATGGATATGGCTAAGTCACTTTAGAGTAAGTGAATTTTGAAAGAATGAAGGAAAAAAGAAACTATACAAAGGCACTGTGCGCTAGCTGTCCAAGGTTTTCCCCTTTGGGGCATAGGTCACTATTTCTGGTAACACTCCATATTTACACTAGAATTCAACACTTATGTAAATGGAGGCACATGGTGAGAATTTATTTGGAAAAGCTTCCAGTTTAAAAATCTACACTGCTTTTTTTGTTATCACAATTTGCACCATAACTTTAACTAAAAGTGAGGAAATAATTATGCCACATTCTGAGTGCTAGAGCCTGATTTGAAATTTTCTTCAGAAAATTAGTCATTTATATATTTAAATTCTCTCACAATTTGAGGAAAAGAGAAAAACAAAAGGTTTTTTGCAACAATACAATATACATGTCCTCCAGCACAATTCCCAAAAGATCACTGTTTATCATTGTTAACAAATGAGCAATTTTTTTCTTACCTGATATTCTATTAGCATTCTGGAATTCTGAATTCTCACTAGAACACCCCAGTTAAACTATGCTGATGAACTTAAAATTTTCTCTACAGTGTATCTCCTAATTTCTTCAAATTTCTCTGACAAATCCTCTACAGCTTTCTTCTGAGCCACATGCTAGGCACTCACTGCAACAACTTTTGTGGTACCAATTTTATATATTAGTTAGTTTTCATTTCTATGACTCAATACATTTCAAAAGAAAATCTGGTTGTTGAAGTTTACAATACTTGCTGTTCTTGCAGAGGACTTGCATTCAGTTCACAAAACCTACATGATGGCTCACAATCATCTCAAACTCCAGATTCAGAGGATCAGATAAACATTTCTGTCTTCATTGCCATTACCACTGCAGGTAACACACACACACACACACACACACACACACACACACACACACACACACTAGCGCGCGCGAGAGAGAGAGACACAGAGACAGAGAGACAGAGACAGAGAGACAGAGACAGAGACAGAGAGAGACAGAGAGAGACAGAGACAGAGACAGAGACAGACAGAGAGAGAGGTCTCAATGGAAAAAGAAAGCAGACTGTCAGAATCTGTCTTCATTTTTGTTAATGTAGAGCTTTTCTTTGAGACTTCCATGCAAATGGTTATACGAAACCCACCACTGTTTTAATTTGAAATAAAATAAAACTGTAATTGTAATGCTGTCTATTTATTTCCAAAATGATTGGGAAGCAAAAAAATAGCTGAAGTTAAAAAGTATTCAAAGAATCATGAAATCGTCTTACAGTCATGTTAAGGATTTCTTTCACAAATTTGAATAAGGCTTAGAGAGAGGAAAAGAAACATGAGTTTCCAAATTTTAAAGACCTACTCACATTTAAAACTTTGCTAGAGCTAGAGAACAAGTATGCATACCTATTTTTTTCTATATAAAGGGTTTCCAAGCTTTGCTAGGTATTTGGATTGAGTATACCCTTAAAGAACATCTTCTTGATTTTAGCCATTCTGGCCCAGGTAAGATGGTATCTCAGAGTTGTTTTGATTTGCATATCCCTGGTGGTTAAGGATGTTGAGCACTTTCTTAAGTGACTTTCAGCCATTTTAGATTTCTCTGTTGAGAATTCTCTATTTAGTTCTGTACCCTGATTTTTTCAACTTTTTATTTGAATTTGCACCCCAATTTTTAATTACATTGATTGGTGTTTTGGGGGCTAGCTTCTGTAGTTCTTTGTATATTTTGGATATCAACCCTCTGTCAGATGTGTGGTTGGTGAAGATCTTTTCCCATTCTGTGAGGGAAAACACGAATGACAGTCTATGCTGGAGAGGATGTAGAGAAAAGGAACACTCCTCTGTTGCTGGTGGTAGTGCAAACTTGTAAGACCACTTTGGAGATCAGTATAGCAGTTTCTCAGAAAAATGGGAATCAGTCTACCTCAAGAACCAGCAATTCCTCTCTTGGGCATATATCCAAAAATGCACATTCATACAACAAGGACATGTGTTCAACTATGTTCATAGCATCATTATTTGTAATAGCCAGAGCCTGGAAGCAACCTAGATGCTCCTCAACTGAAGAATGGATAGAGAAAATGTGGTACATTGACAGCAGAAAAAAGCAATGGAATCTTGAAATTCTCAGGGAAATGGATGAAACTAGAAGAAACCAGTCTGAGTGAGGTAACTCAGTCACAAAAAGACAAACATGGTATGTACTCACTCATATATGAATTTTAGACATAGAGCAAAGGATTACCAGCATACAATCCCCTTCACCAAGGGAACTAGCAAACAAGTACTCTAAGAGAAAAATGCATGCACCCTGGAGAAGGGGAAGGGGCAGGATCTCGTGAGCTAATTGGGAGCATAAGGGTAGGGGAGAAGGAGAGGGGGAGAAGAGGAGGAAATGGAGAAGCAGAAAGTTTGAGGCGGGGAAGAATAGAGGAGAGCAGGATGAGAGATACCATAACAGAGGAAGCAATTATAGGTTTGAGGAGAGATCAGGCACTAGGGAGATTTCCAGAGATCTACAAGGATGACACCAACTGACAATCTAGGCAATGGTGGAGAGGCTACCCTAAATGTCTTTCCACTATAATGAGACTGATGACTGCCTTATATGCCATTCTAGAGCCCTCATCCAGTGGCTGATGGAAACAGAGGCAGATACCCATAGCTATACACTGAACTGAACTCTGGAACCCAGTTTCAGAGAGCAAGGAATGAAGATTAAAGGGGTGGGGACCAGTCTGGTGAATCCCACAGAAACAGCTGACCTGAACAAGGTGTAGCACATGGACCCCAGACTGATGTCTGGGAGGCCAGCATGGGATTGATCCAGACCCCTGAACATGAATGTCAATGAAGAGGCCTTGGCACTCTATGGGGCTCCTGGCAGTGGATCAGTATTTATCTCTGGTGTAAGAAGGGACTTTGGGAGCCCATCCCACATGGAGGGATGCTCTCTCAGCCTGGACACATGGGGGAGGGCCTAGGATGGTATGACAGACTTTGGGGAACCCCCATGGAGGGCCTTTCCCTTCCTGGGGAGCAGAGGGGGATGAGGTGGGGGCTGGTGGGGGTTGGAGGGAAGGAGAGGGAGAAGGGATTGACATGCGAAGCAAGCTGGTTTCTAATTTGAACTAATAAAAAAATAATTTCTTGGAAAAAAAATTCAGAAATGTAGCTGCAACTGTCCAGGGGTGCATAACAGCCAGACAAAACTGAAGTTGCATTTTTAGTGCCTAAAAAAAGATGAAATGAAAGTAACCAGATTCACACCCTTTAATAAGCTATAGGTGACTTACTAGGCGTGTTTTATTTGCATATGTATATCTGTCTGATTGCATCATCAAAATTTAATACACAAATTTTTCTAAATACTGTTATTTTTCCCCTGCCCTACATAGATTAACATCAAGTTGACTCAAACTAAAGTCATCTGAGAGGAGGACACTTCAATAAAGAAAATGCCTCCATAAATCTGGCTAAAAGCAAGCCTTAGGGCATTCATTTTCTTAATGAGTGATTGATGAGGGAATGGCCAATCCATTATGGGTGATATCATCCCTGGAGCTGGTGGTAGGGGGGATCTATAAGAAAGCAGAGTGATCAAACCATGAGGAGCAAGCCATCAAGATTCACCCCTGCATACCCTCTGCATCAACTCCTGCCTTCAGGTTCTTACTCTGAGTTCCCACCCTCCCTGCATTTGATCTGAAATGTTAATGGACTGTGAGGGAACTATACTCTTTCCTCCCCCCAATCAGAAAAAAGAACATCTTCTTGGACTTTCACAAGAATTTCTAGTTTAGCTAGAAATTTGAAATTATAAAAAATGTTCTGGTAGATAATTTGCCAAATCTGGGAATAATTCATGAAGAACAATAATTAATATCAGTGTTTATAAGGGATTCTATTGCTCAGTATGTTAATGAAACCATTGAAAGAACAATTGTAAAGTTTAGGTTCATAACTCTTCTTGGGAGCTATGAATTGGACTGCCAAAATTCATTTTGCACTTATTTTGTTTAAACATTTAAACATTAGATTTTAAAAATAGATACTTCAAAAATAGCTCATAATGTCACTAATATTCTCTAAATGTAAGTGAATCTACCCTGAGGTAGTTTTCTTCCACATAATCAGACATTAAAATTTTATGGAGAACAATGTAGATAGACTTTTCACTTCTTCCTGTTCTGTTGAAAGTCAAATAAACTGAAACATGTTTTATTCATAAAGCAAATCTGATGTCCTCAAACGTTTCTCTGTATATTGTCTACATGAAACCGATGAGACCTTGAAAAATTACTGCTTGGAATTATCAAATAAAAGAAAGAAAAATCTGTATCATCTTATAGCCTTTGAAATGAGTATCTTCTTTTCTCCATAGATCAAGGTAGTTGTATGAAAATGGATTAAAGCAATGACTTCTATCTCTGCTGTATACTAGAACTTTACATACTCCAATATCTTGGCTTAAATCCAGATCACTTGAAACAGTCTTAAGGTGAGACTCAGGCATCAGTGTTTTAGAAGGTGGGGAACCATTGACCTAAATAGAAAACAAGTCATTTCCTCCCCACAAAAAGTATTATAAATTTCTTTCTATAGTAGGACAAGGCTGCAATTTTGCATGAAATAATATGTGATTTTTCTTTTCTTTTTTTATGTACTCTACTTGTGTCCTATTCTTTCCCCTCCTGAACCTGCTACCATATCTCTTCCCCACCTCACTATCCATCCAACTTCATAATTTTTCCTCTTTCTCTCTCAAAAAAATAAAATAAAAAACCAATAAGCTAAAAATACCTAAGAAAAACAAAACAAAAAATCTTACAAAGAAAAGTAAGGAGTCCATTTTGTGTTGGTCAGTTACTCCTGGCCATCATATATGCCCTGGAGTATGGGTGATATACCTAGTAAAACTCCATATGAAGAAAACAGAATTTTTCCTTTTCCCAACAGGCATTAATTACGAATATCTTCTTGGTTAGGCATGGGACTTTCTGTACACTACTGCTCAGTACTAGAATGAATTTTATCAGGTTTGAACCTGTGCAGTTCTTAGCATGTTGTCACAGTCTCTGTGACTTAATATGTGTACCCACCCTCTTGCATTGATACAGAAACCTGTTTGATAACCCACACTGACTTTCAACACTGCAAATGCCTTTCCTCAGTCTCCTCAATTCTAGGATTATAAGCATGCACCTCAAAATTTCTTAAATTGAGCTATTTTCATAGAGATGCTTAAATATATCAAATATATTTTGTTTTTATAATGATTTGGAGGATGGAATATAGTGAAAGTAAATATAGCATTAATTCCAAAATAAAGAATTTTAAGTACAAATTTAAATTTAAATACAACATGCATTTCAAAATCTGTTATTCATATAGACTATAAAGATATTTTTGAGAGGCTTATGGGTTTGGAAATGGTTTGGAATATCCATACTTACAAATGTAGGCTTGTAGAAGTTCCTTACAAGTAAGTAATTGCGGAAGGAGTATACATTTGGAAAAATGGCTCTGTAGTTAAGAATGTGTACCCCACTTCCAGAGTACCTAATTATAGATCCAATCTCCCATGTCAAGTGCCTCACAACCACCTATAACTCCAGCTTTAGAGGACCTGATACCCTTTCCTGGCATCTGCTTTGTACTTTCACTCACGTGCATATAGGTACCATAATTTTTGACAGGGAAAGGTACTCTGAAGCTACCAAAAGAGAAACATTACCACCAACCCAACCACAAGACTTTGATCTACAATCTGTCATGCTTGTAAAATATGCTAGGGAAACAGTGGCACAAAACACATAGGAGAAACCAATCACTGTCTGATTTGACTTAAGGCCCACTCCCAGAGATGGAACCCATACCTGACACTGTGTGGGTGACCAAGAATCAGAGGTTAGATAACCTTGAAACCTAGGGTAAAACTGAAAACTGTCTGTCTAAAAACTAGCAACTATAAAATGATTCCTAATGCTATTCTGCTATACTCACAGATAATCACAATTTCAGCCATCATCAGAAAGGTTTCCTCCTGCAGCAAATGGGAGCAAATGCAAAGACCCATAGCCAGACATTATGCAAAGATGCAAAGATAGTGGAAAGAGTGAGCCAGTGAACAAGTGAGAGAGAAGGGGAGAGGGAGAGGGAGAGAGAGAGAGCACCTTGGGAACACATAGCTCTAAACAAGGTATCTCCATCAAAACCCTCCCCTAAGAGAGAAAGAATAATGAGTACAGGAGACAGAAGGGAGGGAAGATACCAGGAAAACAAGGCACTCCAAAATAACTGAATCATAGTTTTTGCTTCATGAAGTTAGACAAGGCATATAACCACAATGACAAAAGCCCCAAGGGAAGGCACAAGAATCAGAGACCCACTAGTTTACACATTCCAGAGTCTTATAAAACTACTAACTGGGGGAGAAAGAAAGGAAGAGGAGGAGACTCTAGGCATGCAGGAGATTCCAGGAGATGGGGAACAAGTAAGACTTAAAGAAATGGAGAAGATGTAAAAACAGCAATAACAAAACAAACTACTAACCAAAAGCTGTAGTATACATGCGGAGTACCTGGTGCAGATATGTGTATACCTTGTGATTTCTGGTTCAGTCTCTGTGAGTTCTTATGAGCTTTTCTCAGTTGCTTTATATTACTATATTTTATTTTGTTACTATCTCTTAGAAGCCTGTACTTTTCTAATAAGAGATAGAAAGAGAGATCCAGAAGGGAGAGGAGGTGGGGGAGAACTGGCAGGAGTAGGGGGAGGCAAAATTGTATTTAGATTATATTGTATGAGAAAGGAATCTATGAATAATAAAAGGGGAAACATCTTTTAAAATCCCGGTAGGGATAGGGAAACTGTCCTGAGACAAAATGAATCAATAGAGCCTTGAAGAATCAAGAAGTCTCTTGGACAGACTGTGTTGTTAGGAATGAATAAGAGTGTGGCATATGGCTATAATATTTAACAATTGAGTAATTGCAGAGAATTTTTGTGGAAGTTGAGTAATTAACTCAATTATTTGAGTATAATATAGCCCATTCTACAATTCAGGGTAGCTTACACTGCTTAAATGCTGGGCCTGAGCAAATATTTGAGGAAGGCTTTCTTTCACACTGCATATTACTTCTCTGAAAGGCTGTTTAGTCATTTTATGGTCCATATCTAAATTCCTTTCTATATATACTCCCAGGTTGTTACTAAAATCTCTCAGAAATCTATTTACCTAAAAGCTAAAATAGTTTTCAACTTAACTGCAGCATCCCAGTGATTTACTTGCGCTTTAAGCCATCTAGAATGTTTAAAAGCAGCATGATCAAAAATTTAAATAGGATCTTTTTATTTATCATCTGCTAGTCTTCCACCTTCTAAGAAAAGCATATATTGGGCTAATTACTGATTTATGGTATACAGCACATTCCTGAGTGAAAGGACCCAGATTAAAAATTATTTTTCCAGCTTAAATTACACATTGAAGCTAACACATTAATTATATGACACTTCAATACCCAATCTCAGAATGGACAGGTCATCACGACAAAAATTAAACAGAGAAATGATGAAGATAGCAGATGTAATGAACTAAGTGTACCTAACCGACATCTACAGAACATTTCACCCAAACACAAAAGAATATACCTTCTTCTCAGCACCTCATGGAATTTTCTCCAAAACAAACCACATACTTAGTCACAAAGCAAGTTTCAACCGATATAAATAAAATAACCCCCTGTAACCTTTCAAGCCAACATGGATTAAAGCTAGAAAAAATTATTTTTCCTATTTATTTAAACATATGTTATATTTATTACCTAGATAACACATATAATATGGCATCCAAATCAGCATTTTGCAGGGACATACCTCAGTAAGTCCACTGAGATATATGTAATTCATTAGTCTTTTTATATGCACCATCATCCAAAAGATAGAACCATAATATTATGAAGGAAGAATCTAAAGACTATGTTCTGGATATCTGTTATATTAAGTTCAATATAAACCCTAGATTATAAACACCATTATGGCAGTGGGGCTGTACAGAGCAAACTACTGGGCTCCAGGGCTGGTCATCTACCCAACTTCCTGAAAAGAATATTATAACAGAGATAAATGTATTAAATTATATAAAAGAAGAAAATCTTGTGGGTATCTTACTGTTTTAGGCTGCCCTCATTTTTTTTTCATAGTGAAACCTGATTTCAGTAAAGAATCCCACCAATAGTCAGTGGATACTGAATTTCAGAATACTGGCTCTGTTAAGATTATATTCATTTTATGACTTAAATTTTAAATGAATTTTGCTTGTTTCAAAACAATTTGCCCATAATGTTTTATGATTTTTGAGAGGATGTGTTAGATTTTGTAAACTTTACATGAACTAGAGTTATTTGGGAAGAGAGAACTTTAATTAAATAAGTGCCTCCCTCAGACTGGTCAGTGGGCATTTCTGTGGGGGCATTTCCTTGATTAATTATTAATGTGGGAGGGCCTATCCCCTGAGGGTGTTACCCCTGGGCAGTGTTCCTGGGTTGTGTATGAAAGCAAACTGAGTAAGCATGGACAGCAAGCTGTCTTCTATGCGTCTGCTTCAGTTCCTACCTTAGATTCCCTGGATGACAGGCCATAAGCTGTAAGATGAAGTAAACCTTTCATGTACAAGTTACTTTTGGTCAGTGTTTTATCGCAGCAGCAGAAACTAAACGAGAGGGAAAGATAAAGAAAATTTCCCTAGTTGCCTCATTTAAATAATTGTATTTTTATTTTTGTAGGAAAAGAAACAAGTACCATATATAGAAGATTCACATCGCCTCAATTTTATACAGAATAGGTGATAGAAAAGGCTAATAGAAATTAGTGCAATTCTGATAATTACATGAAGTCTACATGTTTCTATTAAATGGATACTTGAGATAAATGTGGAAGAACAAATCATTTCTGAGTTACATTTGCAGGAATACAAGACGAAAAAGATATAGGTTGAAGTTCTAATAGGTCACAGATTTCAATTTGGTATACACTTTTCTGAGTCAAGAAAGATAATTTAAATTTTATTGAAATAACTGCAGATGATAAAGAGAAATTTTAGGCCACATGCTGTTGAATTATATGTAAGAGAAAATGTCCTACTAAAGAGGGGCATTGGTGCTGGAAGTTTCTTTCCAGTTAGAGTCTTTTTGATATGTAGTGAAATTTAAGTGGACAAGTGGTCTTATTAGTTTTTATTATTAAGACAACCTAATGTCACTTGGGAAGAGAAAAACTCAGTTCTGGAATTGTGCACATCAGATTTTCCTGTATTCATGTCTATAAGAGATTGTCTTCATTTATAATTGACAGGGAGGGCCCAGGTACACCTGGGTAGCTCCACCACCACACAGGTGGCATCTAGGCTACATAACTGGATGAGCATTAGCCAGGGAGGCAATAAGCAGTGATACTTCACAGTTTCTTCTTTAGTTTGTGCTTGAGTTCCTGTCCTGAATTTCTTTGGTGGATTGTAACCTGACAGTGAAAGTCAAATAAATATTTTTCTCTTCAAATTGTTTTTATTTGGATTATTATATCAAAACAACAGAAAGCAAGTAGAAAAAAACAGTATTTCTTGTCCTCTCCTAGTATTCTGGTATACACTTTCAAATTAAAAGTCTACATATTTGAAAATGGGAAATTATTTCTAAGATAACATTTACATATAATATTTATTGTAGAATGTAAACTTCATAATGAAGTTATCAAAACATTTTAGAATGAAGATGATCTGAAATTTTTATCAGAAGGTTGGATTGTCATACCAGCTTAAGAAAGGGACAGAAATATGTGCTATTAGGGTAGTATTCTAAGGCACCAAGAAGTTGTAATGTATTACTAATACTCTCAATAATCTATTTCAAAATGAGTCATAATAGACTTGTGATGGGGAAGGTCTTCTGTGTATATGTTTGTCTTATTGGTTGATGAATAAAGTACTGTAAGCCAATAAGGAAGCAAGATAGGTGGGACTAGGAGTCGAGGAGGAGTCTGGGAAATGTAGTAAAGAGAAGTCTTGTCATCCAGGCAGGAAGTGATCATAGCAAGCAGACTCAAAATATAAGCAGTGACAAGCAGGAAATCACTCTCCTCTTACTCTCTTCTCTGTGGAGCTGCCATGAGATCCCTGGACAAGGACACATGCCACCGGCATCCTCCATAAAATAAGTCTTTATAAATATATAGATTAATGGCTATGGTTGATTCTTAAGACAGAGCAAGCATATAAGAAATCCTAGTCATTGGCCAGCAGCATTGTAACTAATATTAATCTCTCTGTGTTTTGGGCGCCCACATGGTGGTGGGCCTCAGGCTGCCTGGTAGAAAGATTTATCGTAACACTCTTGCATTAGCTTTTGAAACATAAATTATGAAAAATCAAAGTGATTTACTTTTATTGAATAACATACTAAAGAAGTGCAAACTATATTTAAGCTGAAAAATATTACATTTCAAAAAATAGAAAATACCAAATATGCTCCTGTAAAAAAATAAGGAAGGTACTAATAAATAATTTTATATTTAGGTAATTTTATAACTAGCTAATTCACCCTTTAAACACACTTTAAAAATGAAGGGTGGAGTGTTAGTTCAGTTAGTGAAATCTTTTGCAATCAAACCTGACTTCTTGCATTTGATCTCTCAGACCCACATAGTAGTAGGTGAGAACCAAATTCCAGAAATTGTCCTCTGACATGCACAAGTACAAGTACACACACACACACACACACACACACACACACACACACACACACACACACACACCAAAATATATGTAAGAAAAAATAGAGCAATAATGACAACAAAATAGGAGTTGCTTGACCTAGGTAGACATTCCCTTTGGGAACATATCCACAGCCTATAGTTTAAACCACTGTCCTGTGCATTTATATCAGTGCTCTGGGTGAATGCCTAACTACTTTCCCACTTTTCTATATACAGTGCAATAACTGATATGAAAACTGTCAGTGGTGAAGTGGCAATTTAAAAAGACCTAGGGAGCTAGAAATGTGATAAAAATACACACATACACACACACACACACACACACACACACACACACACACACAGAGAGAGAGAGAGAGAGAGAGAGAGAGAGAGAGAGAGAGAGAGAG
This sequence comes from Cricetulus griseus, assembly GCF_003668045.3. NCBI lineage: Eukaryota > Metazoa > Chordata > Mammalia > Rodentia > Cricetidae > Cricetulus > Cricetulus griseus. Next base: position 88,157,056 of record NC_048604.1, read on the forward strand.
AGAGAGAGAGAGAGGAAAGATATGGGGAAAGCTTTGCTTTTGATAATGCCTGTGCCATAAATGTCTTTCAAACACATACCTTCTTGGCTCTTTGCTCTCTGCCTTTATGTTTTTGTTAAAAAATGTCATCCCAGATTCTCCTAGTCCATGAGCTCAAATCCCAGTACTCTGTGCTACTACTTCAGATACCCTTCTTATAGCATGTATGGCTAGTGTATTGCTTTTTGATCTTATTTTTATGTCTGTCACACCACTATATAAACATATTTTTAATCTTTTGGTTTTTGTTGCATTTCTACTGTTAAAAACTTATGGTCAATAATCAATAGAATTTGTCAAAAGAATAAAAGGAAAAATGGAAGTTCATAATAGGACCAATTGTGGCTAGTAAGCACTCTCATGGGGATTACAAAACTGCAGTCACTATGGCAATACTATTGTCAGAGGGATATTCCCATGTAGCAGATGAGAAACAGGTTCATGGAGATCAAGTAAGCCATACCAGGTCCTACATTTGTGCTAGGCAAAGATAATATTCAAGAATCAAATGTTCACCATTACCCAGTTTACTAAATGAAAAGCATGTGCCACGTTATTCTAAGCATTGTCCTCAGAATAATCAAAACGGTGAGACATGTTCCTCTTGGGGACATTTGGTTTGTTAACAATAATACTATCACAAGGAGGAGGACTGAAGAAATTTTTCAGTTAGGATTTGATAGATTTTACTTTGTGTTGCATCTCAAGGAGATCAGGACCCTTGGTTGTCATGGCAACAGGGAGCAGTAGCTCAGAAACTCATTTCCCATGTACTGATAATCCCTTCTTTCTAGTTTCAACTGGGGAAAAAGCATAATTTGTGTGATTTGTCTCCCACCATTATTACTATTTCTACTTAGATATAAGTCTGAGTTTTCCTTTTTTTAAATTTGTTTAGACCCAAGTCTTCCTTGTTTTCATTTTATATGTAAATTTACCACATTTTATAAGATGTGAAAAAGATAAAACTGATTTACATTCATCCAGCATCATATCACTGCCGTTCATTACTAATCCACCATTTAGCTATAATTTGCATAAGTAGAATCTATCAGTTAAAAGTATATAGTTTAGTGTTTTTAGTACAAACCATCAACATCTAATACCAGAACATTTTTACCAAACCAATGAGAAATCTAGTTCTATACTTTCTTCAGCTCCTTGTAGCCATCAGTCTACTTCCTGTGTATGTATATTTGACTATTCCATATGTTCTTTTGTGACTGACTTTGTTCACTTAGCATAATGTTTTCAGGGTCCATTTGTGTTTTACTACTTTTATGTGGCTAGACCACATTGTGTTTATCCATTAGTCAGCTGGCAGACATTTGGATTCTGTTATTCATTCTGTTCTGTTGTTTATTTTGTGGAGAGCAAATCTGATTCTCCACTGTCATTTTGGCATTGGGAAAATGTGTTAACGTTTATGAGTCAAGTAAACTTCTACTCACAATGATAATAATGATCCTCATTTCATATATATATATATATATATATATATATTATATATATATTATGTGTGTGTGTGTGTGTGTGTAATATATATATGTATATATATATATATTTGTGTGTGTGTGTGTGTGTGTGTGTGTGTGTGTATGTATGAGCATATGAGCATTAGGCATCATGCAAATTTTATTTCAGGCCTGATGCTCATAAACTTCCTATGGCTATGTGTATGTCCCCATTTATTATTTTCTTTTTCTTTCTTTCTTTTGTTTGGTTTTTCAAGACAGGGTTTCTCTGTATAGCTTTGGAGCCTCTCCTGGTGCTTGCTCTGTAGACCACGCTGGCCTTGAACTCACAGAGATCCTCCTGCTTCTGCCTCCCAAGTGCTGGGATTAAAGTCATGTGCCACCACTGCCCAGCCTTATTTTATTTTTTTATATTATTTCCTACCCTGATTCCAAAGAGACTACACACTTAATTCACATATTTAGAGGTAAATTTAAAATTTTATTTCTCACAAAATGATATATAATCAATAGGAAGTCAGTTCTAATAATTGAGAGTTCAATCTCATTGCGAGACTTTGCTTAGACAAATACCAATTTAATGAAGATTCTCTAGCTGCCAGTACTGAGAGTACAAGGACTCTCTATTTTACAGAGCCAACAAATTAACTGAAGGTCAAGTCTTTCCTATGCCAAACTCACAACTGCCATTTCTAGAGCTCTATGCTTGAACTCTTGATTCCAAAATAGTGGAAGTATTGAAATGTGACAATTTTAAGACATGGGGCCTACCTGACAGAGGTAAGGCCATAGGGGTAGACTTGAAAGTTATTCTTGGTGCTGGTTCTGATTTCTGGTCTGTGCTGACAACTTCTTGAATGGTCATAATATGAGTAAACCTCAAGCAAGGCTCCCACTTCCTCAGAGCTATCTTACCATGCACTTAGATGGACTATACCTTCTGAAAACATGAACCAAATCAGCCTCCATCTCTGAAGTTCTTTCTGTTAAGTGTCTTGGTCATAATAACAAGAAAAACGACAGGTACCTTCGGTTCCATGATCACTGTCTTCAGCAGTTCCAAAAACTAGCAGTCCATTGCAAATTTTCATTGACTATGTGAATTTGCACACCTTCGTTTCACCACCTATAAAATAAAACTGATAAACTGAACCTCATAATTGGCAGGGTTACATGGGGTAATCCCCCAGGACAGAGCAGACTGAAACTTGCCTTCTTTATTCACTTTTGTTTTGTCTTTACTTATAAGTCATGTTTCTACCTACCTTACTTTTTTGTGGGACTAGTGATTGAATTTGGGGCCTCTTGCCTGCTAAGCAAATTTTCTATGATTTAGCTGTACCCCAAGGGCATCTTTTTCAAGGAAAGGAAATCTTTTCCAGTTGAGTCCTTGAACCATTCTCTATAGTCATTATCTGCATTGCACTGCTACAACAAACACACACATGTGCACGTGTGTACCACACACAACTAATCAGTTACCATATTTTACACTGTTTGATACTTCTTAAAGAATGGTTGTTGCATCACCCTCTGAACCCTTGCTACCTGCAGAGGTTGAGAAGGCTGAACAGGATCATAAGAGATGGAGAACCAGCCTTATCCCTCACTAACTGCAGCACACATGAGAGCAGGCCCTGCCACCGAGCCTGGCCAGTATAGTAGTGTTAAGCCTGTTAACGGTGGCACAGGTGAGCCAGCTCTGTGGTCACCAAAGCAGGAGAGAGGATCCTGCCCCCACCTCATCTGCCACCTGATGACATGGGTGAGGGAAAGATAGATGCTCTCCTTCCTAACTGTGTCAGGTGAGACAGCTGGCTCCAGGATCACGAGAGTGGAAAAACTAGCCCTGCTTCTCACCAGCTGGAGCACACAGGAGAATGGACCCTGCCCCCTGCCAGGGTAACACACCATAGCTAACTTTGTTGTTCAGGACACAGGTGAGCCAGCCCTGAGGGCAGGAGAGCAGGAGAGCTGAGCTCCCACCATGCCCTTTTATAGCAATTGAGAGAGAGAGGGCCTGGCACCTTGCCTGGGAGAAATCCTGGTGATGTGAGTGTGGATTAGCTAGACCACAGGGCCTGAGAGCAATAGAACTGGTCCTGCTCTTTGCTGCATGCTTAGAGGGATGGGCTGCCTGAAGCAATGCTGGGGAGCTCACCCAGGTAGTGACAATGTGGGAAAACTGGCAGGCTAATCAACCCAGGTACTACTGAGGCCCAGAACCAGGGCTATGAATTGGACCACCCCAACATTCACCTCATCTGTAGACTGTTGGCGCATGAGAAAATGAGAAACCTACAGATCTAAATTTCAGGATCCCCATGACACCTGACAGCAACAAGATATCTAAGAGGCACCCCGCTGAGAGCCTATTATAGATGGTATAGAGAAGCCAGAGTCCTTAAAACAGATTCCTGGCAATAAACACTTGCAAGTGAAGATGAAAGACTAAAGGTTGAACTATGTGACTCACCGGCCACATTACAGCTTCCAGAAATGATTCTTCTCCTGTGTGTGTGTGTGTGTGTGTGTGTGTGTGTGTGTGTTTTGTTTGTTTATGTTTGGTTTTATTTTGGTTGTTTGTTTTCTTTGTTTGGGTTTTGGTTTTTCTTTCATTTTTTTTCAAGGGCAGAGGGCAGATGTTGGGGGAACAGGGAGATGGGTGGGAACAGGATTCATGATGTGAAATCTGAAAAGGATCGACAAGAGTTTAAAAAAACATTTTATTACTAGCTGTGTGGTGGTGGCACACATCTTTAATCCCAGAATTTGGGAGGCAGAGGCATGCAGAAATCTGAGTTTGAGACCAGCCTGGATTAATGATTGAGTTCCTCGACAACCAGGACTACACAGAGAAACCCAGTCTCAAGAAAAACAAAACAAAACAAAAAAGATTTTTTATTTTTGTTTTTCGAGACAGGGTTTCTCTTGTGTAGCTTTGGAGCCTATCCTGGCACTCACTATGTAGACCAGGCTGGCCTCGAACTCACAGAGATTCGCCTGACTCTGCCTCCCAAGTGCTGGCATTAAAGGCATGCACCACCCATGCCCAACTAAAAAAAATATTTCATAGACAACCATGTATTGCAGAATATGTACTTTATGAAAATCTTTTTTTAATAAATGTTATAGCTTTTTTCATGAGATTTATTGTAATAAATATCCAGAGTTTAAATTTTTGAACTGAAGGATTTATATATTTTCAAATCTATTTTTACACATCATTAAATTGTCGTTAAGACAGGCTGCATCAATGATTACGTTTGGTCAATTTTATCAGCAAGCTCAATCATCACATATTAAAATGTAAAAGCATAGTATTGGATAAATTTTATAATTGTATGTATTTATGGGCTAATATCTATCAACTACAACAAAATGACATCAAATTGTTATGTCTTTCTCCATTACCATTCTCCTATATGAATGGATTTCTATACACCCATTGGGCGTTTGTGTTTATTATGTTCAAATATATATTTTAAAATTGTTACTGACTAAATTTAACATATCAGTGAATTTTAATGTGCAAATTAACATTATTAAGTGAAATTACATTATAGTACAACAAAACTCTACAAGTAGTTTACTTATAAATATGTACCTCTATACTCAGTAAACACTTATTCCTACACCTAACTCTAGGTAGCTATATTTCTAATTTTTGTTTCTGTTTTGACTACTACATCTTCTAACAAAATGGGATTTCATAGATTTGTCCTTTGTTATTTGCTTATTTCTTTTATCATAATATTCTCAATGTCTAGACATGATATTGATTGGTACGCACTTTTGCTTTTCAGAAAATGTTATATATATAATATATATATATATATATATATATTCTATATCATGTGGTGTTTTGATAAGTATACACTCTACAATGAGAAAAATGCAGCAGTTAGTTTATATCATCCTAAAGGTCTTCATTGGAAGAACACTTAAAATCTTTTATAGTTACTTTAAAAATTCATTATTCTATCCCTTACTATTAACCTGTATTTAATCTTCCTATCTGTGTGATACCTTTTGACCAAGCTGTCCCTACTGTATCCTCTCTCCTGTTCTTCATAATCATGACAACTCATAGTATTTTCAACTTCTATATGATTAAACTTTTATATTCTACAAACAATTGAGACCTTGTAACAACATTTTCTATTTTGCTTGGCTTATTGTAGTTAATGTTATGGTAAAACATACATAAAATAGCATTTTCAGAGAATAGGGAGATGACTAAGTTGATAAAGTGCTTTCCATGCAAATATGAAGATTTTGGCTTGGATCCCCAGCAGCCATGTCAAAAGCCACACTTGAAATTTCTGTGCTGGGTGATAGAGACAGTAAGTTCTCTAGTGCCTGTTGGCCTGATAATTTAACTGGACTGCTGAATACTGGATTCAGTGAGAGACTCTGTCTCAAAAGGTGACTTTGCGAGTGATTAAGATGCCCATGATTGACCTCTAGCCTCTATGTATGCATGTGTTCTCATACTGTCACACATGAAAGTACACACACATACATGACGTGCTCATGCAAAAAATAACCAAATAAACAAAATAGTATTTAACAGTTTTAAAAGTTTAAGGGCCATTCTATGGTACTGCCTAGTTGTAACGTGTTGTGTAGTATTGGTTGCTATCTATTTAATGAACACCTTTTACTCCCAAACATAATTTTTACTCCTACATATACTTAAAAGAAATAACTACATATTGTTCCTTTCCCCAATACTTGCTAACTAGTAATGTAATTTTCTGTATATGTGTTTGCACGTTCCAGGTATCTTACAGAAGTACAATAACACAGTATTGTTCATTTCATGTAACTTCTTCAAGATTCAGTCATAATGTAGCCTAATAATTTTATAACTCAGTCGTATTCAAGGGTATGTATATGCCATGTATATATGACATATTTTGTTGTTTAAACATTATAGAGCTTAATAATATTTGATAAAACTATTTCAGAGAAGATCTATTATTCCTTGAGGCTTTCATCACTGATGAATAAGTTTTGTATGATGTATTGCTCATTTGTCAGAATTTTGGATGCTGAAGTTCTTCCATACAGCAACTGAGTTATGAAGACATATGTTTTCAGAGAAGTTGAAGAGAAAATAAGGGAAAAATCCTTCCTTTCATGACTTTCAACATTATGAAATAAAAATGTGTCTGTAATTGAGGAACAATTCATTAATAACAACAGTTTGTTTCAAGAAAATGAGAGAATCATTGCCTCTAAACTAGAGAAACAGCTTTATTTCCAACCTTGCTTATGAATGAGAGTTCACAAACTTATTTGAAAATTATCATCAAACTCAGTGCTGTGTTGCTTCAGCATTTGTAAACAAAGGCACTAGTCTCAAATATCTACAGTCTTATAACTGTAAATGTTTCATGAAGAAGAAAATACTTTCCTCATTTTTCTCATGTTATTAATTTAGGTGGCTTTTTAATGTGACCCATATGACCTGTACATTGAAATGCCAAGCAGATTTATTTTGATCAGAGGATACCTGCTGTTTTCAAATAGTCCATATTTTTATTGTTTTTAATGTAATCAACATAGTGTTACTTGACTTAAATAAATGTTCAAACTTTAAGTAAAAAATAAACAAAAATCAGACTAGTTATAAATATTTGGAAACACAAGTTGTCTAGACACATATCTCAGTAGTTAAGAGCACTGGCAGCTCTTGCAGAGGACCTGGATTCAGTTGCCAACCACCACATCATGGCTCATGACCATCTGAAGCTCTAACCCCAGCACTCTTTTCTGGCCTCTGTGGGTACCAGACACAAAGGAGGTACATCCATACATTCAGAAATAAACATTGGTACACATGAAATAATCTTTAAATTTGAAAATAACTAGATAAGGGAGAAATTATATTTTTGAAAATCAGTCTTATTTTATGGCTATCTTGGCAAACTCTTCAATCTTGTAGAATTTTAGAACAGGCTTTTTAAAATACCAGTTTTTCTTGGTATTTTACTGCCTCCAGGTTACGTCCCCATCCCCAACATGCACTGGACTCTGTCCCTCCAAGATCCACTCTGTTGCCCAAACCTAAGCACCTGAACATCCTCCACATGGCCAGTCCTCCCCTGCAACTCCAGCAGACTATGTGGGGCAAAGCACACTAGTTGGAAAATAGCAGAATACATAGGAACAAGTGCAAACCACAAGAGTTGGAAGAACAGCCACAGGCATAAGACACACCAGTTGGAAGAAAAGATGAGTAAATTCTGGTGTAAAAATACATTCAAAAACTGACAGGGCAATATGGCACCACCAGAATGCAGTGATCCTATAACAGCAAGTCCTAAACATTCCAACCCAGCTGAAACACAAGAAAATGAACTTAAATTACTTTATGAAGATGACGGAGGTGCTTAAAGAGGAAATGGAAAAATTCCTTAAAGAAGTTGAGGGAAAAGACAACCAAAAAATGGAAGAAATCAACAAATCCCTTAAAGAAAGCAAAGAAAAACAAGAAAAAAAAAAACAGGTGAAGGAAATTCCTCAAGTCTTGAAAACTGAAATAGAAACAAAGAAAACAGAAATTAAGGGAATTCTGTAAATCAAAAATCTGGGACAAGAACTTCAGATACAAACATCACCAACAGAATATAAGAGACAGAAGAGAGAATTTCAGATGTTGAAGATAGAATAGAAAAAGATTCACCTGTTGAAGAAAATGTTAAATCTAAAAAGTTCCTAACACAAAACATCCAGGAAATCTGGAACACAGTGAAAAGACCAAACCCAAGAATAATAGGAATAGAAGAAGGAGAAGAATCCCAAACTCAAAACACCAGAGAACATATTTAACAAAATCATAGAAGAAATTTTCCTTAACCTAAAGTATAACATACCTATAAAGGTACAAGAAGCTTAAAGAACACCAAATAGATTGCATCAAAAAAGAAAATGTCACATAATAATCAAAATACTAAGTATACAGAACAAAGAGTGAATATTTAAACCTACAAGGGAAAACACCAAGAAGCATATAGAGATAGACCTATTAGAGTAACACCTGGCTTCTCAATAGAGATTCTGAAAGCCAGAAGAGCCTGGTCAGACTTGGGACAGATAAGGGCCCTTGGGACTCTAAGAGACCACAACAGATGCCAGACCAGAATACAATACTAAGCAAAACTTTCAACCACCATACATGGAGAAAACAAGATATTTCATGACAAAGTAATAATTAAATAATATTCACAAATCCAGCCCTTCAGAATGTACTAGAAAGAAAACTACCACCCAAGGATACTACACCAATAGATAATCTCACACCAGCATAACACACACACACACACACACACACACACACACACACACACCACAACCACCACCACCACCACCACCACCACCACCACCACCACCACCACCACAAACAACAACCAAAGGTAACAGGAAATAACAATCACTGGTCATTAACATCTCTCAATATCAGTGGACTCAACTCCACCAATAAAAAGACACAAGCTAGCAGAATGGACACAAAAGCAGGATCTCTCCTTTTGCTGCGTACAAGGAATCCACGTCAACATCAAAGATAGACATTATCTTAAAGGATTGGAAAAAGATATTTCAATCAAAGTAACCTAATAAGCAAACTGGTATAACTATTCTAATATCTAACAAAATAGACTTCAAACTAAAATTAATAAAAAATGTTGTAGAAATATAATGCATATTCATCACAGGAAAACACACCAACATGATGTTTCAATTCTGATTATGTATGCCCTAAACGCAAGGGCATTCACATTTGTAAAGAAAACATTACTAAAGCTTAAGTCTCACATGAAACCCCACACATTAATAGTGGGAAGCTTCAACACCCCACTCTCACCAAAGGACAGGTCATCAAGATAGAAACTGAACAGAGAAATAACTGCATTAATAGATGATATGACTCAAATGGACCTAACAAATATCTATAGAACATTTTACCCAAGCACAAAAGAATATGCCTTCTTCTCAAAACCTCACGGAACCTTCTCTAAAATTGACCATATACTCAGTCACAAAGTAAGTCTCAAGAAATACAAATGAACTGAAATAAACCCCTGTCGTTTATTAAACCACCATGGATTAAAGCTGGATTTTTAACAACTACAGAAAGCCTACAAACTTGTAGAGATGGAATTGAATTACCAGTGTGTCAGGGAAAAAATGAAGAAAAAATTAAAGACTTCCTAGAATTCAATAAAAATGAAGGTACAAAGTACCTAAACACATGGAACACAATGAAAACACAGCTAAGAGGAAAGTTCATAGTACTGATTACCTAAATAAAGAATTGAAGAGCTTTCACACTAGGGTATTAGCAGAATACCTGAAATCTCTAGAACAAAAAGAAAAAAAACACACCTAAGGGGAATAGATGGCAGTGTAACATGAGTTCTAATAGGTCTTAATATAAGAGCTCAGAATCAGAAAGAGGAGAAGATGCTGAGAGATCAGAAAGATGAAGGAGCAAAACCAGAGCTACCTTACATACTCAGCTTCCCAGCCAAAAAGAGAGTGAGCTCCTCTGTCCTCCCACCTTATCACTTCCTCTCTCTGTCCAGCCATATCACTTCCTGTCTGTCAGTACAGATGTCCAGACTTCTATGGTTATCTAGTGACTATCTCCACCATCTGATCTTCAGGCAAGATTTATTTGTTAGAGTATAAACAAGATATCACCACATGGCAGGAAATAATCAAACTGAGGGCTGAACTCAATAAAACAGAAGCAAAGCAAACAATACAAAAACTCAATGAAACAATGAGTTGATTCCTTGAGAAAATCAACAAGATAGACAAACTCTTATCCAAACTAACTGAAAGGCAGAGAGAGAACATTCAAATTAATAAAATCAGAAATGAAAGTGTGACATAACAATAGACATTGAGAAAATCCAGAGAATCATAGGCCTTGTACTCCACCAAATTATAAAATCTGAAAGAAATGGACAAATTTCTCTATAGATACTACTTACCCAAATTAAATTGAGATCAGATAAAAATAAATAGGCCTGTAACCCCCAAGAAATAAAAGTCATTAAAAGTGCCCCACCTGCATAAATCAAGGTCAGATGGTTTTAGTGCAGAATTCTACCAGACTGCCAAAGAAGAGCTAATATCAATACTCCTCAATTTATTCTACAAAATAGAAACAGAAAGAACATTATCAAATTCTTTTTATGAGGCTACAATCACTCTGATACCCAAACCACACAAAGACACAACAAGAAAATTGCATACCCATTTCCATCATGGATACTGGTGCAAAATTACTCAATGAAATGCTTGCAAACTGAATCTAAGAACACATCAAAAAGATCATTCACCATCATCAAGTAAGCTTCGCAGGGATGCAGGGATGATTCAACATATGAAAATCTGTCAATTTAATCCACCATATAAACAAACAAAAATTCCCAACTGATCATCTCCTTATATGCAGAAAAAGCCTTGACAAAATCCAAGACCTCTTCAAGATACAAGTCCTGGAGAGATCAGTGATACAAAGGACATACCTAAACATAATAAAGGCTATTCATAGCTAACCAATAATCAACATCAAATTAAATGGAGAGAAATTCAAAACAATTCCAATAAAAAGAGAAATAAGATAAAGCTGTCTACTCTCTCCATATCTATGCAATATAGTACTTGAATTCTTTGCTAGTGCCATAAAAAAACTAAAGGAGATCAAGGTGATACAAATTGGAAATGAAGAAGTCAAAGTATCATTATTTGCAGATGATATGATAGTTTACATAAGTGACCAGAAAAAAACCTACCAGAGAACTCCTACTGGGGGCATGGGCAGTGGAGTATACTGAAAGTGATGACTGGAAAGGGGGTGCATCCGGGGGTCTAGTAGAAACCTATGGCAAGATAAACGCTCAGTTATCTACAAGGATGTCCCCAGCTAAGACTCCTAAGAATAGGAAATATGTAGTGTCAACTGGCCATCTTCTGTGACCAGGCAACACTTCCCATGGAGGTATTGGGACACCAACCCAGCCACACAACCATCAACCTACAGTCTTTCCTGCCTATGTGATGTGCTGAGGAATGCTTGGCACAGAGATTGTGGGAGTGGCCAACCAATGACTTGCCCAGCCTCAGACCGATGCCCTGAGAGGGGAAACCACTCCTGACACTGCTTGAAGTCCCAGAACCAAAAGTATGGATGACCCAGAGACCTAGTAAAGAACCAAATCAAATGGAGAAAAAATCATTGTAATGATGCCTAATGATATTCGACTATATTCATAGATTGGTGTCTACCCCAGTTGCAATCAGAGAGCCTTCATCTAGCAACTGATGGAAACAGATGCAGAGACCTACAGGCAAACATTAGGCTAAGTTCAAGGAACCCTGCTGAGGAGAGGGAGAAAGGAGTTTAGGAGCCAGGGATGTCAAGGACACTACAAGAAAACCCACAGAATCAACTAACCTGGGTTCAGATGAGCTCAGAGTTTGAACTGACAAGCAGGGAGCCTTCATGGGACTGAACAAGGCCCTCTGCATATGTTACAATGAAAGACCCCCGAAGAGGTACTTTCGTAGAGGGAGACCCGCACCCAGGAATCAGCGAGACCACGAACTTGGATGCAAACTGCAAGAGGATTTATTGGAGATACGGGTACCCGGGCGACTTAGCTTCTGTGAGGCCAAGCGCGCCGAGCCAAGGGAAAGGGGTCCTTATATAGGGAAAAAGGCGCAAGCTAGAAGCAGGGATTCTATTGGATAATTCTAATGAGGCATTGTACAGAGCTATTCCCATTGGTCAATGTAAATGAGGCGCTATACAGGGTTATTCAAATGAGGCGAAGTACAGAGTTATTCAAATGAGGTGAAACACAGAGTCTTTCAAATGAGGCGAAATACAGAATCATTTCTATTGGATGGTTCAAATGAGACACAGAGCCATTCCAGATCAGCATATTCTCAAGGTCTGGTGTCTGGTACAACAGACTCAATTCCCCCCCCCTCCGCGTCCAGATGGCTGACCTTGGGGGCGGAGACCTTGGGACGGAGTGTTTCTCATCGGGCGGGGCTCAGGGGCAGGGCTCCAGGCCGGCTCACTTGGTGTTCGTTCTCGTGCTGGCCCACCTGGTGCTCGTTCTCGGGCCAGGCGTGCAGCGGGTGGCTGGGGAAGTGGAGGCCGCCAGGGGTGGGGATCGGGGAAGCCGCCGACAGGAGGAGGAGGAGACAAACTTGAGAAAGAAAGGGCTAAGGGGCAGGGGTCTTTCAACAATTGTGTAGTTGATCTTCTTGTGGGGCACCTAACAGTGGGAGCAGGGGCTGTCTCTGACTCTTTTGCTGGTTTTTGGGAATATATCCTCTTTGGACAATTTTATATTGCTTTGAATCACCTGTTAATGTGATTTAGTTAAACATATGTTACTGAAACATCATTACCCAGGTGGATCGAGATAAAATAACATAACTAAACAAATCATAGTTTCAAAATTTGAGGATATTTACAATAAGAAATGCAATTAATTTTGACTGTAGAAAAATGGGTCATATTTTTTATCCATTCCATTTTGAACATTTTGAATTGTCAGTCCTTTACTCATTATATACAAATTCAGTATTTAAGGTAGCTTCTTCTTCTTCTTCTTCTTCTTCTTCTTCTTCTTTTTCTTCTTCTTCTTCTTCTTCTTCTTCTTCTTCTTCTTCTTCTTCTTCTTCTTCTTCTTCTTCTTCTTCTTCTTTTAAAAATACATGTATACAATCTAGTATACTACATCTGATTAATTTTAGATATTTATTGTGAATATTTGCATTACTACACAATGACTCCAGATGGACTCAAATAGACATAATACAATTTGAGACGCTAGGAGTCCACGTATAGTAACCTTTTGTCATAGTTTTATGAAATATCATCCTCAGGTTTCAAATGTTGATGAAATTCATTCAGTGATGATTGATTTATATTTTTCATACAGCCCTTTTGTGTACTAAACACAGATACTTGCATAGCTATTAACTTATCCTGGAATTTGGATTTATATATACTATTTGTTCCAGATAGTTAATAATGCCAAACTGTTAAGCAGTTAAAAATATTCACCCAACTCTTATCCAACTATGACATTCAATTTGCAATTCATATAAGTCAAAGACTTTTAGACTCACAACCATGATTTGACTTTTTGGTCAAAGGGAATGGAAGCCATCAAATGGTATATTAGCAAAAATATGAGTATTCACAAATATTCACTTAATATGAGATGGAGATAAAAATCTAATCCAAGCCAGGTGGGGTGGCTTATGCCTTTAATTCCAGTACCCAGGAGGTAGAGTCATGCAGATCTCTATGAGTTAGAAGCCAACCTGGTCTACAAAGTGAACACAATCCAACAAACAAACAAACAAACAAATATGATCTAACACATACTTTCTATTATATATACTCTATATTTTTTAATTTATGCTACATTAATGAAGTGTAATAATCATAGAAAATTTAATTTAAAATGCTAAGAAAAAAGGAATATATGAAATTATGTTTGATGTTTGATGTTATCAATATAATTATTATCTAAACTATACTTATGGCTTTATGGGTATACAATTTGACAAATCTGAAAAATATTAAAGCAATGCAGGTTATTTATTTATGTCAATTACACTCCATTATAAGGAAAATAAAAAGGCATACAAATATCTTGTTAAACATGGCACATGAGAAAGTTATACTCCCATTTTCACACCCCTGAAAAATATTCTTCCCACAAAATTATGCCGAGGCAAGAGACTAGTGGAAAAAGAAACTGTATAGCTGGTGTGAAGGGAGATAGTCACACAACAGGGAAGATCTCCAAGCAGTTTGTGTTACTTTATGATAATAATGCCTCCTTCTAATGATTCTTACAAATGGAGATACTGGAAACATTGGTTGGTTCCTTTGTTCCACCTGACCCCCCAAAAGATTCTGTGCTATAGCCACAGACTACTTTCATAATTACAAGACAGCTATTGTCTGACAGAAATTGGATAGAAGATTGATGTTTGCAGAAAAATAGTGCAAACTCAAAGTCACTAAATGGTAGCATCAGTTATGGCTCAGAAGGCCAGTGCCTTATTCTACCTCCACAGCACAAATGGCATGTAATATATAATACATATTTCTCATAATAATTTATTAAATCAATTATTGATACTAAAAGTGAGGCATAGCTTTTCTACCATTAGATTTATATTTAAAATTCAAAGCAGTATTAGATATGGCACAATATACCACCAAGATGAATAACCAAAGTATAGAATTATCTATAACTTTCATTACCTTTGCTCTGTATTTGCACCAATATGTTAGTTATGTTATAAATGAGTCTTTTCAAATGTATCCATCAGAAAAACCACCATTTTTATGAAGAATAGATCTGTTTTACCAATAAATAAGACCAGAAAGCTTTGGTTTATGATAATAATTTCCCCATAAAAGTCAAAGAAATAGTCATTTCTATTTTACTAAGTTATTTATAAACTTATTGGAGGATTGTTAAATTTTAGATTCAAAATGCATTAAATACTAGAGGACACACCAAGTAAATTGTGGAATATGCCATGTCATTTCCAAAAACATAAAACATATTTTAGCAGCTCTACATAACAATTCTTTTCTTAAAATATAGAACTGTTTTATACATTAATGGTAACAGAGATTTAGAGACACTGAAATGCTATTTACTTTCTGTAGTTGGTCCAAGTTTTCTTCTTATTGATTCTGCAGGCCACATCATGCTTTTTTTTAAAAAAATAATATGATTTCACTGAGCTCAGAGCTCAGCAACTGTTAACTTTCAAAACTCTTCCCTTAGTAGACAAGTTCAATCAGTATAAAAAGTACAATGAGGCATGAAATTGTTACATCACGGTATTCATCAATATAATATATTCCTTGAAACACCTAAAATGAACAAATAATTTTTGGAGGCACTACAAAATGTATTCTATACCGTAGGCTAGAATTAATTTAAAATAAATAAAAAGTTTCAGAATCATACTGGACAGTATGTCTAGACAGCTTAGACATAAAGCTTGAGGCATCATGAGAAAATAGGAAAAGTTATGCCGAACATACTAAAATGAAGAGGGGTTAAAGGAGGGAAAAGGTGGGGATTACAATGCCCCCATGAACACTAAAAATGAAGAGAGTCTTGTTTTGTGTGTGTGAGCCAGAAATCACACCACTTTATATTCAGAAAGGAGTATACAACCCTCACAGTTTGATTGCAAAATAACTGGTATGGAATAATTAACCTCTTTCTTTTCTGTCTGAACTACGATGTACAAATATATATTTATAGCACAATTAACATTTGTTTATTAAAAAACAAATGAATTATAAAAATCCATGAACTTACCTCCAGGCGTCTTCTAAAAATTTCAAACTATCTACTTTAGTAGGTGATGGTGTCAAAGAGTAGTGGTGTTACTCTTTGCCCCCCCCTCAACCCCTACTTCTTTTGCCATTTTTGTATTATGGAATACATTCTTACTAATTATGTCATCTGCAATTAGGATTGTTTAGTGACATTGTCATTCCCTTACACCTTCATTGTTATTTTACTAGCAGTATATTGTAATTAGCCTTTTATATTTGACAATCCAAGTTTTAAAAATGTGGAATGTGAAAGAATTTGGTTTCTTGTTCATCTGTATAGTTTCTTTACAATAACCTTGCAACTCCTTACCAAAGGGAAAATAATGCAGTTAATTAACTTTTGGTACTAAAGCGTACTGTGCAATGCAGTTTCCAGTTGTAAGCAGATGGTATAGATGATGCTCATCTAAATGAGAAGGCAGTAGTTGGGGATGGGAATGAGCAACTTATTTTAGAAAACAGTAATGATGATCTCTCCTGTTATAGGTATATTTGATACAGTTTATTGATGCAGTTGCCCTGCTTCTAAGAGTTACTACCAACGACAATGGAGGATGTGCAAGAAATAGACGTTTTTCACTCTATGTGATTTGAGAATAAGCAAGTTAAGAAATTGTAGCAGTTGAATATGAGAAGTGGGCAACCACAGCTAAAAAGGGATGAATGCAAAGAGAGCTGAGTCAGCATGACCACAGGTTTTACTATGGGGACTCATGGGACTTTTCTCAGTTCATTCTTGTAGTGGCCTGAATGCTAATTTCAAATACAAGCACGGTGCTGAATTTACATTTTCCCTTCTGGAATTACTTCCACTGTATGTGAGTACACTCACACTCCTACTACATTAGAACACAATTGTTCTTGGTATGAGGCTGAGAAGATGAATCCAAAAATTTATTCTCCTGATGGACAGGTGACTTTATTTCTTACACACTTATTTTAACTGTCAGAACTAACACTCACCTGTGTTAAAGAGACTTACCTGAAAATTTCATGAGGGAGTCCTTTTGGGGTTTGCTCCTTCAACTTTCAATACCAAAGGAAATGTCTGTCTAGATTGAGGGATGCCACAGAAAATTACATAGAAGAGTGTATCTCCAGTGACATGAAAGAATTGTGATGAATTCTAATGTTATAGGGAAATTATATTTAGAGCATAAAAAGTGTGATTTATATCCTGCCCCAGGAAATATTCTTGCATTATATTATCTCACATTTTTGTCTGTCATCCTTATTTCACCCTACTTCCCCAGTGGCAAATATATTTTAGAACACATGCTAAGTATTTTCTTATGGAAGTATTTTACATTTTGTTCTTGGGTAATATGCAAATTAGGAATTCACAGAATTATTAATGCTTTGTAGTCTAACAGATTCCTTATGATTCTAAACAAATTTCTTTTTTTCACTCTTTTAGCAATGAAATAACAAAGCCTATTCAAAATTAGAATCACAGTAATTATGAAAATATTTAATATATGGATGTCTTTCATATATATATATATGTTCGTGTGTGAAGGCATATGAAATATATATATATATATATATACATATGTATATATATATATATATTATGAAATCTATGCTGGATTAAAACATTGTTAGGTGTCCTACATAAAGGTAAAAGACACAATTAATACACATACTTATGGAGGAGTCGAATTTATCTCAGAATGTACACAAATACAAATTGAAAATTATGGTACATGGCAGTATGATTGATAAAAAATTCTTTATTATTAGTTCTGTGCACATATTGTCTTTTGGGAACTGTCATTATTCATGCAGTCATGGAATTACTAATGACAGTCAACACTTTTCATGGAATACAATGGCTATATAAATATATTATATATTATTTTATGTTATTTAGCAAGAAATAAAAAAGCTAAACCAAGAAAACCTCCTTTGTCCTTACACATTAATATCTATTTTCTTTAGTAATCCCATCATTTGAGTAAGCATAGACTATGTTTTTCTTTATAGATGTTTTAATAAGTTTAGAAAGGGCACATCCATAGATTAAAATTTCAGACAACATAAATGACATAAAAAGAGGGTCTTAGATTGTGTATGTCAGGGTTTTATTGCTGTGAAAAGAACCTACGACCACAGCAACTCTTACAAAGGAGAGCATTTAATTGGTTTGGCTTATAGTTCAGAGACTTAACCCATTATCACTATAGAGGGAAGCATGGTGTCATGCAGACTGATATGGTACTGGTGAGGCAGTTAAGAGTTCTACATTTAAATCCATAGGCAGCAGAAAGGGACTGCTACACTGGGCATGGCTTGAGCATCTGAGAACTCAAAGACTGCTCCCATGACCACTTCCTCCAAAAGGCCCCCCATAAGCTCATAGCCATATCATAATGAAAACAGTACTTATTCCAACTTCAAAAGTCCCCATAGTCTATCATAGTATCACCACTGTTTAAAAGCCCAAGGTCCAAAGTCTCTTCTGAGACTCAAGACAATTTCTTAAATGTAATTTGCTGTAATATCAACTTCTTTTCAGCTTTGGTAACTGAAACATACTTTTTCTCCTTCCACTCTCTGTTAGCATCCCTCTTTGGCAGGCATTCCAAGGCTCTGGCATCTCCAAAATTTTGGGTTCTACAAGGCAATCCAGTCAACACATTCACAGCTTCACAAATTGGATTGTCTATCCTCCATGCACGGACACCCCTGACACACACCTGGCCTCAGTGGCTTTCCTTAGTCATGGAAAGAGATTCCATAAAATATCCCTTTTCTTGTATCTTTGACTAAAGCAAGAGCCACATAGCCAAAGCTGGTAAGCTCTACTGCTTGCTGGGGCTGGAACATGTTACACTTGCTCAATTACCTCTTCACCAGCTTTTGGTTTTGTTTGCTACCTTCACTGCCTAAGCTTGGCTGTCCTTGAACTGGCTGCACTAGATAACTCTCACAATTAATAAACAATTTGCACAAAGCAGCAGGGTACAAAATGAGTGTACAAAAGGAGAAGACTTGCAAGAGTCAACAACCAAATACAACAAAACATGATACGATAAGAGAAGGCAAAAAGCCTCAAACAAAGGCTGGCCAAAGCAAACCAATAGGAGGAAGAATCCCAAAAGCAGCTCCCACCAAAAAAATAAATAAATAAATCAAAGACACACCCTCTCCCACAGTTAGGAGTCCCATAAAAATACCAAGCTAACAACCAAAACATATATGCAGAGGACCTGGTGCAGACTCCTTTAGGCCCCAAAACCTGCAGTCTCTGTGAGCCCAACTTACTTTATTCAGTGGCCATGTTCTGCTGGTGTCCTCTATCCTCTCATTCCTACAATCTTTTCTTTCCCTTCTTCCATAAGGTTCCCAGATATATGAGGGGAGGACATGAAGGGAAAACAAATACTAAAGAATTCAATTTTGCTGAGTGACCACCTTTCCCTCTGGACTGCACAGCCACTGGGCCCTCAATCCCAGGACAAAACTCCAGGCCCTTCCCCCACCTATGTCATCCATACAAGCAGCTCAGCAGAAAAGACTCCTTCAGGCAGGCTACACTAACAACCCCCCATGGGACCCTGCAAATTGAAAATCCCACTCTGCCCCCAATCCCACCCATCCCCCACAACCTCAACAACTCAGTGAGACACAAACAATCTACTGCACAGAAAGGACTGAGAGGTGAGTGACCAGCTTCCCATCTGGACCACGTAGCCACCAGGTCCTCACTCCCAGGGCAAAACCATAGGCTCTTTGCCCCCATATCAGTCACACTAGCAGATCAGCAGGAAAGACTCCTTCAGGCAGGCTACACCAACAGCCCCCCGTGGGACCCTGTAAGCAACAAATCCCACTCCACCCCCATTCCCACCCATCCATGAGGACCTTCGTGGCTCCTTGGATGACAGACATCTACTTGAGAGAGAGGACTGAGAACTTCCCCCCGGACCATAGACATCTACTGCACAGAGAGGCCTGAGAGAGAGGATTAAGAGGGTTACATCAAGAAGCAAAGACACAGCATGCACCAAGCAGAATAAAAGATGTGTAGATGTCAATACAAGAATACATTCAATAACCTAATAGCAATATGGCAACACCACAACCTAGTGGTACTACATCAGGAAGACCTGCACATCCCAATGCAGAAGAAACAGAAGAAAATGACCTTAAAAATAACTTGGTCAAGATGATGGAGGCCCTTAAAAAGAAATGAAGAATTCCCTTAAAGAAATGGAGGAAATAGCAAGCAAAACAATTGAAATAAATCAATAAATCTCTTAATGAAATCTAAGAAAAAAACTAACAAACAAGTCCAAGACTTGAAAATTAAAATGAAAGCAATAAAGAAAACACAAACAGATGGAATTCTGCGAATGGAAACTCTAGGTAAGCTAATGGGAACTATAGATGCAGGAAATAATTAACAGAGTGCAAGAGATGGAAGAGAGGATCAGAGGCATTGAAGATACTATAGAGGAAATAGATTCATCAGTCAAAGAAAATATTAAAGCAAACAAAGTCATAACACAAAATGTCCAGAGAATCTGAGACATCATGAAAAAGTGAAACCTAAGAATAATAGGGATAGAAGGAGAAGAATAGCAGCTCAAAGACACAGAAAATATATTCAACAAACTCATAGAAGAAAAATTTCCAACCTAAAGAAGGAAATACCTATGAAGATAAAAGAAGCCTACAGAATACCAAATAGACTAGACTAAAATAAAGTCCTGTCACCACATAATAATCAAAACAAAAATATATAGAATAAAGAAAGAATATTAAGAGCTACAAAGGAAAAGGTTCAAGTAACATATAAAAGCAGAACCATCAGAATAGCACCCAACTTATAAATGGAATTCTCAAAGTCACGACGTAAACATATTATGCCAACTCTAAGAGATCATGGATGCTAACCATGACTACCATATCCAGCAAAATTTCAGTTAATGTAGATGGAGAAAACAAGGTATTTCCTGAAAAAACCAGATTTAAATAATACCTATCTACTAGAAGGAAATCTCCAACCCAAGGAGGTTAGATGTACCCAGGAAAAGAAGACAATAAATAATCCCACACCAGCAAATCCTAAAGAAAGTAAATAGACACAAATCACCACCAAAAATAACACAAATCAACAATCAATGGTCATTGATATCCCTTAATATCAATTGACTCAACTAGACTACAAAAAGACACAAGCTAACAGAATGGATAAAAAACAGGATCCATTCTTCTGATGCATACAGCAAACCCACCTCAACTTCAAAGACAGACATTTCCTTAGAGTGAAAGGATGGGAAAATACTTTCCAATCAAATGGACCTAACAAGCAAGCTGGTGTAACTATCCTAATATCTAAAAAAGACTACATACTAAAGGTAAGCAAAAGAGATGAAGGACATTTCAAATACATCACAAAAAATCCAGCAAGTCTTAATTATGAATATATATGCCCCAAATACAAGGACACTCATATTTGTAAAAGAAACATTACCAAAGCTTAAATCACACACCAAACCCCACACACCAATAGTGGGAGACTTTAATGACCCACTATCACCAGTGGACAGGTCTGACAAACAAAATTAACAGAGAAATAAGGGATCTAACAGATGTTACAACCCAAATGAGATTTACAGACATCTATAGAACATTCCGCCCAAACACAAAAGAATTACACCTTCTTTTTAACAACAATTGGAACCTCCTCTAAAATTGACCACATACTTTATTACAAAGCAAATCTCAACAAATACAGAAAAATTGGGATAACCCCCTATATCTTTTTTTAAAGAGGACAAACTCATTTATATGTTACTTGTTACTGCAAGCTAAACATTTTTCTTTGTTATGAAAAATAGATATGAACATTAAAAATGTGTTCATGGTTTCTCGTGCTTCTAGTCTTTTAAATTCTATTTTCTTGCAGAATTAGAGGAATTGACAATTAGAGTTAAATTGTATGTCTTAATAGAATTACAAAGAAACATAAAGACACCATCTGTAAACAAAATAATCCCACCATCTATGAAATCATTTCTACATTTAAACATAATAATGGCTCTATAACAGTAAGGCAGAGACAGCCATAAATCAAAACTCAGCAGGGTTCAACATGCAGATCAAGAACAGGCCATCAGTGAGCATGTCAGCATGTGAGCATGTTAGCATGTGAGAGTGTTAGCACATAGATATCAGGATATGCCTTGTTTTTCTGTTTCTCTCACACAATATACCTATAAAGAGTATAAACATCTTTTTAAATTTGGTAGCCTTTAAGTTGACTCTAAACTTTCTTTACTCAGCAATATTAAAGGCAGTAATCAGAAAACAGTGACAGTGGGAGGGCCCATTCAGAATAATTGTATACACAATTTCATTTATTTTTTAAAACATCATTATCTAAAATGTATATGCCCTGACACTCCCAAACCACCTCTGGTCCTTTATCAAATTAACTCAGGACATAGGAAGCTCTGAAGGAAACACGGAGGCTCATTTCCAGGAAGACGACATGGCTGGCAGTAAGGACTCGCAGAAATATCTCCTAGGACCTGGAAGCATGTCAGCCACTGGGCCCATTAACCCACCATGCAATACACGGGGTCGCCGACTTTCAGGCTTCCAACTCTTTCTACTGAGAAATACATCCCAAAAAGGCGGGACGTCTAGTACAAACTCTTCACAGAGGGGTCACACAGGTGGTAGCTCTTCAAAGTTTCCAGTGGCTCCTTCCAGTCTATGATTCCAGTGTCTGGGTCCACTGTGGTCAAAATGCACCTGGGGCAGCTCAACACCTTCTTCATCTCTACATCACCAATTAGGAGTTCATCCTAAGTATCCGCCTCAAAAGCCTCGAAGCCTGACACCATGATGTTTGGCCTGAAGTATCCCATCTTCACCTTCTTCTTCAGCCTGGTGTTGAGGTCGGCTAAGGAGGCTTCAGAAATCAAATGGATAGGGCTGCAGTCTGGGTAGGCTACCTCATAATTCTGAAGGTAACTTTCAAAAGGGTAAAGTTTCTTTGTTGTCCTTCCTTTCACGCTGGTATCAAATTGAACCAGGCCCTGTAGGGCTGCATCTTCAGGTAGTTGGTGAACCACTGAGCTACCTCATCGCCACAATCTCTGCCTTTGATGTCGAGACCAAATAGCCTGCAGTCATGGATCTCATTCGACGAAGGCATCTTGATAGGCAAAACCATCGGGTCCATGCATGGAGCTTCGAGCATCAGATAGTTGTTCTCCATGGTGATGGAAACCAGCACAAGACAAGGCTCCTGGTGGGCCGTGATCATGTGTCCATCTTCCTTAACCACCATCCAAAACCTGTCGTGCACTTTGCCTCAGCCAGCCCCATGTCGGTGCACTTGGTCTCCCACATCGACACCCCCTTGCAGTAGATCCAGACCTTCGACACCGTCCCCACCTCTGAGACACACATGAAGACAGGCCACAGTCCCCAGGGCCAGCACCACCGTGGCCAGTCCCAGGGCGGCAACCCCCTATATCTTATTGGACCACCATGGCTTAAAGTTAGAATTTAACAAGAGAAATTCTAGAAAGCCTCCAAACTCATGGAAACTGAATAATGCCCAATTGAATCACCCCTGGGTAAGGAAGAAATAGGAAATTGAAGACTTCCTAGAATTCAATGAAAATGAATTTACAACATACCCAAACTTATGGGACACTATAAAAGCAATGCTAAGAGGAAAGTTCATAGCATTAAATACCTATATAATGAAGTTAGAGAAATTGCACACTAGTGAATTAGCAAAACATCAGAAAGATTTAGAACAAAAAGAAGCAAACCCACCCAGAAGGAAATAATCAAATTGAGGGCTGAAATCAATACAATATAAACAAAGAGAATAATGGAAAGAATAAATAAAACAGAGAGTTTGTTCTTTGAGAAAATCAACATAAGAGACCAACTGTTATCCAAACTAACTAAAAGGCAGAGAGAAAGAATATCCAAATTAACAAAATCAGAAATGAAAAGGGAAACATAACAATACACACTGAAGAAATCCAGATAATCATCAGGTCATACTTTGAAAACATGTACTCCACAAAATTGGAAAATCTAAAACAAAGGGACAATTTTCTCTATAGGTACCACACACCAAAATTAAATCAAGACCAGATAAGCAAATTAAATAGACATATATCCCCGAAGGAAATAGAAGCAATCATCAAAAGTCTAAAGCCCAGAACTGGATGGTTTCAGGGCAGAATTTTACCAGAACTTCAAATAAGAGCTGATACCTATACTCTTAAAATTATTCCACACAATAGAAACAGAAGGAACATTGAAAAGCTCCATTTATGAGGCTATAGTAACCCTGATACCCAAATCACATAAAGATACAACAAAGAAATACAGACCAATCTCTCTCATGAAAATTGATGCAAAAATACTCAATAAAATTCTGGCAAACCAAATCTAAGAACACATCAGAAAAAAATCAACCACCATGATCAAATAGGCTTCATCCAAGAGATGCAGGGTTGGTTCAACATATGGAAATCTTCCAGTGTAATCCACCATATAAATAAACTGAAAGAAAAAAACACATGATCATCACATTAGATGCTGTAAAAGCCTCGACTAAATCCAACACCCCTTCAAGATAAAGACCTTGGAGCAATCAGGGATACAAGGAACATACCTGAACATAACAAAGGCAATATACAACAAACCAACAGTCGATATCAAACTACATGGAGAGAAATTCAAAGTGATTCCACTAGAATCAGGAACAAGATAAGACCACCCACTCCTTATCTATTCAATATAGTAATAGAAGTTCTAGCTTGAGCAATAGGACAACAAAAGGAGATCAAGGGGTTACAAATTGGAAAAGAAGAAGTCAAACTGTCACTATTCACAGATGACATGATCGTATACATAAGTGATCCCCCCCAAAACGCTATCTGGTAATCTATCTGGGAGCTCCTACAGCTGATAAACACCTTCATTAATGTGATGGGATACAAGATTAACTCAAAAAATCAGTAGCCCTCCTATATACAAATGATAAAGGAGCCGAGAAAAAAAATCAGAGAAGTACCACCCTTTACAAAAACCACACATATAAAATATCTTGGGGTAACATTAACTAAACAAGAGAAAGACCGGTATAACAAGAACATTGAGTCTTTAAAGAAAGAAACTGAAGAGGATATCAGAAAATTGAAAGATCTCCCATTCTCTTGGATAGGTAGGATCATCATAATAAAATGGCAATCCTACCAAAAGCAATCTACAGATTCAATGCAATCCTCATCAAAATCCCAGCACAATTCTTCCCAGACCTTGAAAGAGCAATACTCAGCTATATATGGAAAAACAAAAAACCCAGAGTAGCTAAAACAATACCATACAATAAAGGGACATCAGGCATCATCACCATCCCTGACCTCAAACTCTACTATAGAGCTATGGTAATAAAAGCAGCTTGGTATTGGCATAAAACAGACAGGTGAATCAATGGACTCTAATTGTAGACTCTGATATCAATCGACACACCTATGAACACCTGATTTTTTTTTTGAGACAGGGTTTCTCTGTGTAGCTTTGGAGCCTACTCTGGCACTCGCTCTAGAGACCAAGCTGGCCTCGAACTCACAGTGATCTGCCTGCCTCTGCCTCCCGAGTGCTGGGATTAAAGTGAACACCTGATTTTTGAAAAATAAGTCAAAATGGCACAATTGAAAAATGAAAACCTCTTTAACAAATGGTGCTGGCATAATTGGATATTAACATGCAGAAGATGGCAAATAGATTTATATCAATCACTTCCACAAAACTGAAATCCACGTGGATCAAGGGCCTCAACATAAATCCAGCTACATTGAACCTGATAGAAGGCATGTAACACATTGGCACAGGAGACCATTTCCTAAATTTAACACCAGTAGCACAGACACTGAAAGTGACAATCAATAAATGGGACCTCCTGAAACCCAAAAGCTTCTATAAGACAAAGGACACTGCTGATAAGGCAAATCATCAGCCTATAGAATGGGAAAAGATCTTCATCAACCCCACATCTGACAGAGGGCTGATCTCCAAAATTTGTAAAAAAAAAATTCAAGAAACTAGACATCAAAATACAAAATAACCCAACTGAAAAATGGGATACAAAGCTAAACAAAGAATTCTCACCAGAAGAATCTCAAGTGGCCAAAAGACATTTAATGAAGGGAAATGCAAATCAAAATGACTCTGAGATACCATCTTACACCTGTCAGAATGACTAAGATCAAACATACTGAGGACATCTTATGTTATAGAGGATGTTGAGTCAGGGGAACACTCCTCCATTGCTGGTGGGAGTGCACATTTGTACAGCCATTTTGGAAATTAGTGTAGCAGTTTGGAAATCAATCTACCTCAAGACCCAATGATACCACTCTTGGGCATTTATCCAAAGGAAGTTCAATCATACCACAAGGACATTTGCTCAACAAAATTCAGAGTAGCATTATTCATAGTAGCCAGCACCTGAAAACAACCTAGATGGCCCTCATCCAAAGAATGGATAAGAAAAATGTAGTACATTAAAGCAATGGTATATTACTCAGTGATAAATAATGATGACCTCATGAAATTTTCAGGAAAATGGACAGAACTAGAAAAGACCATCCCGAGTGAGGTAATCCAGACTTAGAAATACACAGTATATATTCACCCATAAGTGGATATTTGATTTAAAGCAAATTATAACCAGACTCAAGTTCATAACTCCAAAGAAGCTAGGCAACAAGGAGGACCCTAAGAGGGACACATGGATCACCATGGGAAGAGAAATTAGATGATATCAACAGGGAAAACTGGGGACAAGGGGATGGTCAGGGGGATGGGAGGGGGGATGAGAACAGGAGGGAATGAGATGGCCTAGGCATGGAGAGATACAGTGGAAGAGCAATGAAAAAGATATCTTAGATAGCAGAGTCACTATAGGCTTATGGAGAAACCTGGTGCTAGGGTAACTTCCAAGAATCCATGAGGAGGATTCCAACCAAGACTCCTAGCAAAAATATAGAGGATACCTGAACTGGCCTAACCCTGTAATCAGATTAATGAATACCCCAACTATCATTATAGAGCCCTCCTTCACCCATTGATGGAACCAAATGCAGAGATTCACAACCAAGAACCAGGGTGAGCTCCAGAAATACAGTCGAGATGGAGGAGGGAATATATGAGCAAGGTAGGTCAAGATCATGATGGTGAAACATACAGAGACAGCTGAACTAAGTTTGTGGAAACTCATGAACTCTAGACCTACAACTGTGGAGACTCCAGGGAACCAAACTAGGCCCTCCATATGTGGGAGACAGTTGTGAAGCTTGGACTATCAGTGGGGCCCCTGACAGCGGGACCATGATACAAACCTGGTACCTGAGCTAGCTTGTTGGAGTCCATTCTGTATGTTGGGATGCCATGCTCAGTCTTAATTGACCCTGGCCCTTCCCCAAGTTGTGCTAGACTATGTTGACTTCTCATGAGAGCCTTTATCTGTGGGGAGGAATGGATTGGTAGTGGGCTAGGGGGAGGTGAAGGGGTGGGAGGAGGCGAGGGGTTGTGGGAAAATGGGGGAAGGGAGAAATGTGTTGGAATGTAAAATGAAATAAAAAATATAAACAATAGAAAAAAAGAATTCAATTTTGCTCTGTGAGAGACTGTTCAGATCCATCACTTACTTGCATTGTTTGTTTTCATGACTTTCTTTTTTAAGATCTTTATATATTATGAATATTAATGACCTCTCAGAGAATCCTCCTGGAAAGGATTCTCTCATACTCTTTGGACTTTGTCTTCCCTATACGTATCGATTCCTTTGCTGTAACAAAGATTTTTTTGTTTTACAAGGAACAGTTTGTCAGTTATTGCCCTTAATTTCTGGGCAAGTGGAATCCTATCCAAAAAGTCCTTCCCTACAACTGTGTCATGGTACTGCTTTGTTTTCTTCTAGCAGTTTGGGTTCCACATTGAAGTCTGTGATTCATTTGGAGTTGATTTTTGTGTTAGGTAATAAACATATATCTAATATCATTCTTCTACATGTGGACATCAAGTTTCCCCAACACCCTTTGTTGAAGACACTGTGAATATTTTTGGCATTTTGTCAAATATGATATGACTGCAATTACATGTATTCAAAACCGAGTCTTCTATTGATCTATAAGACTATTTTTGTGCCACTATTATGATATATTTATTACTGTTGTTCTGTAATATAGCTTGAAATCTCATATGGTAGTCCCTCCAGTATTGCCCACCAGTATTGACTTAGCTCTCTGGGGTCTTTTGTGGTTCCATTTGAAATTTAGGGTAGTTTTTCTTTATTTGTGAAGAATGGTTTGAAGAATATGATAGGGATCACATTGAATCTGTTAATTGCTTTGGTAAGGATGAAAAATAAGGTTTCTTAATGTTACAAAAGTAAGCATAACTCTCTTCATCAAAGAAGCTTTATTATCTCAGTAGATGTAGATAATTACAGACATTCACAATGGGTCAAAGGGTAGAGAACAACTGACCATAGTTGGTACTGTTTAAGCAACCATTTTTGAGATTTCATGGGTGTAACTTCCCTGTTATTACATATATATAAATAATATATATATTTATTATATATTGTTTTATTATATAAAAGACATAATCTAACAGTAAATTACTGAACCTCTAATTCGTACAATCTTTTGTGTCTCCTTTTCTAGGATGTTCCCTGAGCCTTAAATGTGGGTATTGTGTTTTAGATGCATCAAATGGGGTTGGCCACCCTATGATCCTGAAAACCTCTGTGTACTTAGTGGCTCCTGAAAAAGGCAGTATCAGTCTTCTCCAAGAACAAGACCACTTTAGGTTATCTGATGCTAAGTGATTATTCCTAAATAAATATACACTATAACTCAAAATTGTAGTACATAATATATGTAATATTATAAATAAAATTAATATAATAAATAGATGTGATATATTGTGTATATATGTGTAACAATAATAAAAGGTTAAAATTATACAAATAAAAGAAGAATATTGCATCTCTGTAAGTATTTTGAAGTCTGTTAAATTTTAGTATTTCCTCTGTCATCTAAATATGGTAAAGATGGATATTATGACTATAAAATGGACTATACAAACTCAATTGTAAATAAAAACATACTTAATTAGAATATATTAGAGCAAATTAAAGCAGAATTGCAATATATCAGAAATGAGACAAATAGAAAGTGAAAATTTTATTTGTTTTGATATAAGTATGGCCTCTTTAGTTTTATTGCTTTAGTTTTTTATTTATTTTTTATTAGCTCAAATTAGGAACAAGCTTGTTTCACATGTCAATCCCTTCTCCCTCTCCCTCCCCTCATCCTCATCCCTCCTACCCCACCCAGACCCAACCCCCACCCCATCCACCCTCCACTCCCCAGACAGGGTAGGGCCCTCAACAGGGGCTCCACAAAGTCCACCACATCATCCTGGGCTGGGCCTAGGCCCTTCTCCATGTGTCCAGGGCAAGAGTGTATCCCTTCAAGTGGGATGGGCTCTCAAAGTCCCTTCTTACACCAGGGAAAATACTAAAACACTACCAGGGGCCCCCTAGAGTGTGGAGGCCTCCTCATTGACATCCATGTTCAGGGGTCTGGATCAGTCCTGTACTGGCCTCCCAGACAGCATCTGGGTTTGGTGTGTTCCCACTTGTAGAAGCTAGAGGGTTCAAGGACATCATATAAATCCATATAACGAACCTTACTGGACTTACTGGGTCTCACAGATACTAAACTGCAACCAGGGAGCCTGCATGGGACTGACCTAGGCACACTGTATATATGCTATGATTAGGTCATCTTGCGGGACTCCCAGCAGTAGGATCAGGGGCTTTCGCTGACACTTTTTCTGGCATTTGGACCCTTTCCTCATACTAGATTGCCTTGTCCAGCCTTCAGATAAGGGGAGGTCCCTATTCTTATTGCAACTAGATATGCCATATTTAGTTGATATCCATGGGAATTCTGCCCTTTTCTGAACAGAAATGGGAGAGAGTGGAAGGGGCAATAGTGGGGAAGTAGGTAGAGAGAGATACTGTGAGGAGAGGAAATTGTGGTAAGGATGTAAAATAGCAGGAATAATAATAATAATATTTTAAAAGAAGCAAAAAGTCCACATAGGCATTAAGTGAAAGCATAAGAAGACGAATTCCACAAATTGGCAAATAAAAAACTAAAACAGACACACCTCACCCATGTCTATACCCTGCCCTCTGTCCTGCGGTGGGTGCGCATCTTCTGTGTCTTGTATCCTGTTGGTGATTCTTGTGTCTATAATTGCTATTCACATATCTAGATTTTCCATTTCCAGGATACCCTCAATTTGGGTTTTCTTTATTGATGTTATTTCCATTTTCAGGTCTTGAATAGTTTTATTCATTTCCTTCGACTGTTTTTCTTGGCTTCCTTGACATTAAAGGGTTTTTTTTATTTCCTCTATTTTTTATTGTCTTTTCCTTGAGTTATTTAAAGTATTTATTTATTTCCTAATTAAGGACCTCTATCATCTTCATAAAATTGTTTTAAAGTCATTTTCTTGTGCTTCAGCTGTGTTGAAATATTCAAGGCTTGCTGGAGTGGGATGACTCAGCTCCGGTGGTAGCATATTGCCCTGGCAGTTGTTGATTGAGTTCTTTCACTGATGTTTAGGCATCTGGATTTGACGTGATTAACGTCTAGTTTCCGATTTCTGGATTTTTCTTTGTTGGATGGGTGTTTTCTTTCTTGATTTCTCTTTCCTCTCTTACATATTAACTGGAGTGGCCTAAACTCCCTAACTGGAGTTTACAGGGATCTGGCTTGGACTATTGTGGAGTAGGAGGCTTCCACTTGAGGTGTGGACCAGGATATGGTCGTGCTTTCTCACTACTAAAATTAATTTCTTTTATTGACTTTATACTTAATGCTGCATATTTTTAGTAAGGGAATTCACTTCCTTTACATTTAAAGCAATAAATGATTGTGAAGGACTTACTATTTATATTTCATTAAATATTTTCTGTATGCATGACAGTGACCCTTGTTTCTTCTGTTGCTGTTTTCTTTTATGTATCATTATATTTTAGTAATTTGCTTTGATTTTCTGCTTTGTTATACCAAAGGAAATTTACCCACAAATGACAATGCTAATGTTTCATGTGTATATAATCTCTTTACTTTTTTATCTATTTCATAATTGTTGTATTATAAAATATTTATTATCTAGCATAGTTATAATGACAAAGTTTGCTTTTATCTTTAAATTCTATATTTTATATAAAAGTTATATATGTATCATCACTATAGTGTTAATGAATCACACATTTCTCTACATATTAACCTTTTCCAGAGCACTTGTAGTTTCATACTGTTTATTTCGTGCTCTTTTTTCTCAACTGCAGGCCTACTTCAACATTTCTTTTAAGGCAAATATAGGTGGTGGTAAACTCGCTCAGCTTATTTTTCTGGAACAGTTCCTGTTTCTACTTCACTTTCAAAGCACATTTGTTGAATGTAGTATTCTTGACTGGAAATTTTCTTTCTCTCTGTTTCTACAGCTTAAGTTATCACCACACCCACTCATAGCCTACGAGGCTTCTTCTGAAAAAATTGCCAGTGATCTTTTAAGCATCATTTTGTATGTAGTGAGCTGCTTTTCTTTTGCAGCTTCTAACAATGTAGTTTCCTTATTGGGTTAGATTTCTGACAGTTTGATTATAAGGTGTCTCACACACACTAAGGCTATAGTGCCAGTGTTTCATTTTCTGTTTTCCTTTTAAAGGAGCAGCT
Organism: Cricetulus griseus; assembly: GCF_003668045.3. Lineage (NCBI taxonomy): Eukaryota > Metazoa > Chordata > Mammalia > Rodentia > Cricetidae > Cricetulus > Cricetulus griseus. The sequence continues at coordinate 88,188,813 of NC_048604.1, forward strand.
GCAATTTAATCATTTTCTCCCAATTACACTAAGGTTTGTATTGATCTAGGTAAATTGGCTATCACAGGTAAAGTACTATCTCTCTCTCTCTCTCTCTCTCTCTCTCTCTCTCTCTCTCTCTCTCTCTCTCTCACACACACACACACACACACACACACACACACACACACACACACACACACACACACACACACACACACACACACACACACACACACCTTTGAGACTGGTTGTCACTGAATAGCTTATGCTAGCCTCGAACTAATGGCAATCTCTTTGTCTCAGCTTTCCAAGGGCTGAGATTACAGACTTGATCCACTTCAACCATTTCAATGTGGTTTTCCCCTTGTCTATAAACCTGTGACTTTCATGTTATTCTTAGATTTTCACAAAACAGAACAGTGTTGCAAAGTCACTATATGAAGTTACTCCTAAATAGCCCTTCAAATTTTAGGATAAGATTCAATTTACTTTGAGAGAAATATGAGCCTGAAATGGAGTATTTAATGAAAATATAACAATGTTACCAATAAAGGCTCGAAATGTTATTCAACTTTTCCAATTTAGGAAATAGACAATTTAAAAGGGGATGAAGATGAGAATTAAGCTAAGGGGTAGCAGTGATAGAGTATTTGTCTAGTATAATCAAGGACATGGGTTCAGTCTCCAGCATCATGGCCCCTTTAAATAAAATGGAAAAGGAAATAGAAGTGGTCAAATAAAATTGCCATCATAAATGGTGTTAGTTAATAGGATTTTCATTAAGGAAGAACTAAGTTTCTGCAATCAATTTTAAAAATTTACTAAAAATTTCTTTAGTACATGAAAGTGTAAGGTTAGAAACAAACCAAAAATGAACAAACAAATAAAAACCAAAAAAAAAAATGTAAGCGGGAGAAAATTTCTTTAATACAGTACAATTAATTTTATTGCTTAATATAATCAGAAATAAAACAATCTCTTAAGTGGTGTTTTGAAGCTTCTATTGCTTTGAAGAGACACCATAACCATGGCAACTCTTATAAAGGAAAAATATTTAATTGGAGTGGCTTATATTTTCAGGGGTTTAGTTCATTATTATCATGGTGTGACCTGGTAGTGTACAGGTAGACATGGTGCTGTAGAAGATGCTGAGAGTCCTATGTCTTGATATGCAGGCAACAGGAAATGGTCAGTGTTTCACAGTGAGCGAATCTTGTGCATGAAGATCTCAAAGCCTACCCCCACAGTGACACACTTCCTCAAGAAAAGTCACACTTAACTCTAATAAAGTCACACATCCTAAGAATGCCAGACCCTATGAGCTTATGGTGGCCAATTACATTAACACTACCATAAGTGGTAAAATATTAAGTAACATAATGTGGTGATATATACAAAATATTGTTTCAATTTCCTAGAATTTGCAGTAGGAAGTATGTTTAATGTTTATTTAAATCTGGTGGTATCTTAGTTAGGGTTCCTATTGCTATGAAGAGTCACCATGACCACAGAAAATTACATAAAAGAAAACATTTAATTGGGGCTATCTCATAGTTTTAGAGGTTTAGTCTGTTATTGTGATGGTGGGAAACAAGGCAGCATGCAGGCAGACATGGTTCTGGAGATGCAGGTAGCTGAGAATTCTACATCTTGATCTGCAGGTAACAGAAGTGAACTGTCTTGAACTTAAGAGATTTCAAAGCCTTCCTTCACAGTGGCACACTTCATCCAGCAAGGCTATGCCTACTTGAACAAGGCAATGCCTCCTAATAGTGCCACTCCCTATGGACCAAGTATTCAAACACATGAGTCTATGGAAGTCATTCTTATTCAAACCACCACAGATGGGTATGATCATGGGTTAATACTAAAATACACTAAAATTAGATCATACTTGATTAAGCTTTATTGGTATATTGTGAAAAGTTGCTGCTCACACGCTTGAACAGGTTTTGGAGATTTACTCAGATGTTTCATTAAAAAGTGGGTCAAGTGATGGCCTACACGAATGATATAGAGATGCCTGATATTCTTCATCTTAATATTGTTAAAGGGATTCAAATATTTAGGAAAATTAGAATTCCAAAATACATTTCCATATAAAAACCAGTCCCCCACAATGGAAGAGTTTGTAAGATGTACTCAAAACTAAAGCCCCAAGAGGCAGGTTTTTGAGAGGAGTACAAGCATATTTGTGGAACTCTGCCATTGCTTTTCTCTGTATGCCAGTTTTACAATGAGAGGAAAGCCACTCACTGGGTAAATTAAATGCAGCCAAGTAGCATCACTTGATTGCTAAAGGAAAAGTGTACTTACTGAAGTGAACAGCAGGGACAAAGCAATATACTTCAATATTTTATTCTATAGGCATGACACAGTTGTTAATCATAGTGTCAGGAAGTCAGACAGAAAGTCTACTCAATTCCTGCTTGATTATATAAATAGGAAAATTCTAGAGCAAATGAATGAAAGACCACCTTGAATGTTAGCAACATAGAACAGTCTTCACCAACTAATTTCTAGACATGAGTCACTTTATAGATACAGAACCCATAAAAGGAAGTGGAGGCCAGGTTCTCTTCAGGGAGTGCTTTGCTAGGATACTGAAAGTTTTTATTTTCTGTCGGACATATTAGGATAACTGCACATTAGGAAAATGAAATAATCATAACTTTCTGGGCCTGCTATACATAAGCTCCCAGTTAACATTGACCCCAGATGATCCACAAGCATTGTCACCCTGCAGTCAAACTGAAGGCTTATTGAGGTCAGGAAATGAATGGAGTTTTAGCCAAAGTCTGACTGTAAGTGGATTGAGTGAATTCTAGTGCTTATCTTCTCATTATTTAAAGAGTGCCAGAAAGTACAATTTGAACAGATATACTAAAGGATTGGAGGAATTCTTATATTGATTGCCTGACCTCAGATGTCAGAGATCTATGGTTGTACAAGTCAAAAGGAAACCATTAGAGCTACCCACATCCAGGAAAGTTGAGACCAAAATAAAATGTTGCAACCCTGGAGGGATTATGTAACTTAGTGTCACATCAAGGACTTGAAAGATGCAAAGGTTGTGATTCCTACCACACCCCCTTTAACTCCCCTATCCTCTCTGTACAGAAGACAGATGTGTCACAGATAATGAGAGCAGAGTCCTTCTCCCAGGTCAATACTGTGCCCTAGAGACTCAGAAGCATGGTGCAGAACCAGGGTATGCCTAGTTTATTTCTGGTGATCCCTCTTATCCCCTAATTCTAGCCTATCCGGTTTTTATTGTGGAGGACTCTTAATGATCCATAGAAACTCTCTAGACCAGGGACCCAAAGATGTAACACTAGCTTGGGACTCAGGTACAGCACCTTCACCCTCCTTCCTGTCTTCTATTCTACTCTGTCCAGACTGACAATTAGTCTTTCTACAGCCTGCCTGCCTGAGAACTTCTTTCTATCCACCTCATCTTCTTTAGACTCAGCTTCTTTGTTTGGAACCAGGATCCTCTTACTATTTCCCCATTGTCCCCCCAACCTTTCTTTCTAGATCTTCTTCATTCCTTTGCTGACTCCCTGCAGGCTTGTCTACCAGGAATCCCATACACAGCATACTTGGCTGGGACTCAAGAACCTCACAGCAGCCACACTTGGCTAGGACCCATATTGGGCCATAACAATGAAAGAATGACTAGGACCCAGATTGGCCAGCAGCAACAAAAGATAGGAACACTCACAGCAGAAAACATGAGACTAATATACCTACAGCAAGAATCACTCCAAACGTTACTCCAGAACCCTGATACCTGGAGCAAAATTACAATTATCAACAGCCTAGACAATATATCCTTCAGAAGTCAGAAGCCCTACTGTGTTAGGTCCCAAGAAAAGCAAATTTGCCAAAACACAAGACAAAGACTTCAAAATAGCAATGATGAATATGTTCAAAGATCTTAAAAGGATATAAAAAGACTTAATTAAGACCATGAGAAAACTAGCAGTTAAACAAAGTAATGAAAATAAATGGATGTGATAATAAAATTTAACAGAGAAATAGAGTCTGAAATGTTCTTATATTGAGAGCTTTCCCTGTTTGAGAAGCCTGAACCTTGGGCCCCAGTCCTGTCCCACCACAGAGTTCCCCAGAGAGACCTGGAGGCAGACCAAGCCATCCAGCATCTCCTGCCACTCCAGTCTTGAACTAGCACATACAGGAAGAGTCTAGGACTGGAACTCACAGAAAGTGCCTTGGACCATCACACACATGAAGAGGAGAGGGAGAGAGCCCACCTGTACTCACTGGAAGAGGCAATGGGAGGATGACAGTATAAGGACACATTCAACAACAGAAAGACTAATATGACACAACCAGAATCTAGGAATTCTTCACCAGCAATATCTGAACATCCCAAAGCAGATGAAGCAGAAGAGAATGACCTTTAAAACAAAATTATGAAGATGATAGAGACTCTCAAAGAGGGAATGAGAAAATGGCTTAAAGAAATGGAAGAAAAAAACAAACAAAATCTGGAAGAAATGGAGGAAAGACAAACAAAAAATGAAATATATAAAAAAATCTCTTAAAGAAAGCAAGAAAAGCCAAGAAAAACCAATCAAACCAATGAAGGACACAGTCCAAACAGTTCAAAACATGAAAACTGAAATAGAGACAATATAGAAAACACAAATTGAGGGAATGCTGGAAATAGAAAATCTCGGTAAATGATTAGGAATGACAAATGCAAGCATAACCAATAGATGGAAGAGGGAATGTCAGGTGCTGAAGATAAACTGGAGGAAATAGATTTATCTACCAAAGAAAATCTTAACTCCAACAAATACTTAACACAAAATATCCAGGAAATATGGGACACCATGAAAAGACCAAATCTAAGAATAATAGGTATAGAAGAAGGTGAAGAAGCCCAGCTCAATGGTGCAGAAAACATATTCAACAAAATCATAGAATAAAATTTTCCTAACCTAATGGATTTGCCTATGAAAGTACAAGAAGCTTACAAAACACCAAATAGATTGGACCACAAAAAGAAGTCCCCTCGCCACATAATAATCAAAACACCAAACATACAGAATAAAGAAAGAATATTTAAGCCAACATAGGAAAAATGCCAAGTTACATATGAAGGCAGGCCTATCAGAATTACACCTGATTTCTCAATGGAAACTCTGAAAGCCAGAAGGTCCTGGATAGATGTTCTATGAACACTAAGAGACCATGGATTCCAGCCAAGAATACTATACCCAGCAAAGCTATCATTCATTATTGATGGAAAAAAACAAGATATTCCATGACAAAACCAGATTTAAATAATACATATCCACAAATACAGGCCTACAGAAAGTATTCAAAGGAAAACTCCAACTCAAGGAAGCTAACTACACCCAAAAACATAGGTAATAAATGATCCCACATTATAAAAAATCAAAACAAAAAAGAGGGAAATCCACACACAATAACACCACCAAAAACAAAGAAAAAAGAACCAAGAATCAATGGCCATTAATATCCCTCAGTATCAATGGCTTTAACTCACACATAAAAAGAGACAAGCTAACAGAATGGATATGAAAACAGAATCCATCATTCTGCTGCATACAAGAACCACACCTCAACTTCAAAGATAGATATTACCTCAGAGTAAAGGGTCAGGAAATGATTTTCCAATGAAATGGTCCCAAGAAACAAGCTGGTATAGCTATTCTAACATCTAACAAATTAGACTTCAAACGAAAGTCAGTCCAAAGAGATGAAGAAGGTCATTTCATATTTATCACAGGAAAAATACATCAAGTTGAAGTCTTAACTCTTAACATCTATGCACTAAATACGAAGGCACCCACATTTGTAAAAAAAAAATACTAAATCTCAAAGCACACATAAAATCTCACACACTTATAGTAGGAGACTTCTCACCACTGGACAGGACTAAAACACAGAAACTTAACAAAGAAACAAAGGAACTAACAGAAGTCATGACCCAATTGGATTTCACAGAACAGTCCATCCAAACACAAAAGAATATACCTTCTTCTCAGCTCTACATGGAACCTTCTCTAAAATTGACCACATGCTTGGCTACAAAGAAAACATCAACAGATACAAAAAAATTGGAGTAACTCCCTCTATCTTATCAGATCATTGTGCTTTAAAGTTAGAATTCAACAGCAACACAAATTGCAGAAAGCCTACAAACTCGTGGAAACTGAACAATGATCAATTGCTTCATTCCTGGGTCAAGGAAGAAATAAAGAAAGACATAAAAGACTTCTGACTTCCTGGAATTAAATGAAAATGAAGGCACAACATACTCAAACTTATGGGACACTTTGAAAGCAGTGCTAAGAGGAATGTTCATAGCACTAATTGTCTATACAAAGAAACTGGAGAATAGTCACACTAGGAGAATTAACAGCACACTGAAAGCTCTAGAAATAAAGGAAGCAAACTCACTCAGGAGAAGTAGATGCCAGGAAATAATCAAATTGAGGCCTACAATGAATAAAGTAGAAACAAAGAAAACAATACAAAGAATCAATGAAACAAAGAGTTGGATTTTTGAGAAAATCAACAAGATAGACAAACCTTTATCCTAACTAGCCAAAGACAGAGAGAGAGCATGCTAATTAACAAAATCAGAAATTAAGAGGGACATAACAGACAATGGGGAAATCCAGAGAATCATCAGCTCATACTTGGGAAACCTGTACTCCACAAAATTCAAACATTTAAAGGAAATGTACAATTTTTTGGATAAGCATCACCAAACTAAATCAATTGACCTATAGCCCCTAATGATATAGAAGCAATCATTAAAAGTCTGTCAACCAAAAAAGCCCAAGACCAGATGGTTTCAGTGCGGAATTCTACCAGACATTCAAAGAAGAGCTAATACCAGTACTCCTCAAATTGTTCCACACAATAGAAGCAGAAGAGTTATTGCCAAACTCTTTTTATGGGGCTACAATTAACTTGGTACCCAAACCACACAAAGATAAAACCAAAAAAGAGAACTACAGGTGAATATCCCTCATGAACATTGATGCAAATATACTCAATAAAATACTGGCAAATCAAATCCAAGAACACATCAGAAAAATCATCCACCATGATCAAGTAGGCTTCATCCCAGGGATACAGGGATGGTTCAACATAGGAAAATCCACTAGAGCCTTCATCCAGTAGCTGTTCAAAGCAGAAACAGGCGCCCACAACTAAACACTGAACCATACCTCTGGAATCCAGCTGTGGAGAGGGAGGAGGGATGAACAAAGAAGACAAGATGGTGCTTCAGAAACCTGCAGAAACAGTTGACCTGACCTAGTGAGAGCATGGAGGCCCTAGTCATAAAGCTGCAGAAACAGCATTGAACCAAACCAAGCCCTCTCATTGTGGGTGCCAGCTAGGAGGCCAAGACAGTCTATTGGACCTCTAACAGGGGAGTCAGTCTTTAACTGTAGAGAACAAATGGACTTTGGGAACCCATTCCCTATGAATGGATACTATCGCAGCCCAGATACAGCAAGCAGGGCCTAGGCCCTTTCCCAAACGATGTGGCAGACTTTGAAGGTCCCTGGTGGAGGGCTTCACTATCCCTGGGGAGGAGTTTGGGGATGGACTGGAGGTGTTGGTGGGGAACAGAGGAGGATGGGAGGGCAAACGAATGTGGGGGATGGATATGTAAATATGGATAGTAATTAAAGCATTTAAATAAAAAGAAAAAAGAAAATCCATCAATATAATCCTCCATATAAACAAACTGAATAAGAAAAACCACATGATCATTTCACTAGATTCTGACAAAGCCATTGACAAAATCTTATACCCCTTCATGATAAAGGTCTTGGACAGATCAGGGATAACAGAAATATACCTAAACATAATAAAAGCAATATACAGTAAACCTGCAGCCAACATCAAACTAAATGGAAATAAACTCAGCACAATTCCTCTAAAATCAGGAATTCCTCTAAACTCTGTCTACTCTCTCCATATCTCTTCAATATTGTACTTGAAGTTCTAGCTAGAGCAACAAGACAACAAAAGAAGATCAAGTGGATACAAATCGGAAAGGAAGAAGTCAAACTTTCACTATTTGCAGATTATATGATAGTTTATATGAGTTACATGAAAAACTCTTACAGGGAACTCCTACAGTTGATAAACACAGTAGAGGTTTAAAGAGAAATCTGGCACTAGGAAAATGTTCATAGATCTACAAGAATGACCCCAACTAACTATCTAAGCAATAGTGGAGGGGTAACTTAAATCCCTTCTCTGATTATGAGATTGATGACTACTTTATATGCCATCCTAGAGCCTTCATCCAGTAGCTGATAGAAGCAGAAGTAGACACCCGCAGCTAAACACTGAGCTGAACTCCTGGAATCCAGTTGCAGAGAGCGTTGTGATGAGCAAAGGGATCAAGACCAGTCTGGAGAAACCAACAGAAACAGCTGACCTGAACAAGGGGGAGCTCATGGACTCCAGACTGATAGCTGGGAATCCAGCATAGGACAGACCCAGACCCCCTGAACGTGGATGTCAGTTAGGAGGCCTGAGCACTCTATGGGGCCTCTGGTAGTGGATTAGTATTTATCCCTAGTACACAAATGGACTTTGGGAGCCCATTCCATATAGAGGGATACTCTCTCTGCCTAGACACATGGAGGAGAGCCTAGGCCCTGCTCCAAATCATATGACAGACTTTGAAGATCCCCCCATGGAAGGTTTCACTTTCCCTGGGGAGCAGAAAGGTGATGGGATAGTGGGTTTTAGGGGGGCAGTGTAGGAGAGGAGGGAAAGGGAACTGGAATTGCCATGTAAAACAAGCTTGTTTCTAATTTAAATGAAAAAAGAAAAAACCTTCAAGTCTTTGAAGAAAGAAATAGAAGTAGATATCAGAAAATGGAAAGCTCTCCATGGATGTTCATACATCCATGGGCTTAATGTAATAAAGTGGCCATCCTACCACAAGCAATCTAATGATCCATTCCACATTAAAATTCTAATACAATTCTTCAAGGATCTTAAACAGACAAGTTTCAGCTCCATATGAAAACATACACAAAACAACAACAACTGTAAGAGCAACAAAGAGGATATCTAAAACAAGGCTGAACAACTAAGGAAATAGGCAACTTAACACTATCATTGATTTTGACTCAAGAAAGACTGAGATTTTTTTCTTATAAGAATGGCTAAGATCAACAACACAAGTGACAGCTCATAACGGTGAGAACGTGCAATAAGTGGAACACTCATCCATTACTGGAAGGAGTACCAACTTGTACAGCCACTGTGGAAATCAATATGGCAGTTCCTCAGATAGATGGAAATTGATCTACCTCAAAACCAGCTATATCACTCTTGAGCATATACCCAAAGGATGCTTCATCTACCACAGAGACACTTGCTTAACTGTTCATTGTTACTCTACTTATATTAACCAGAAACTGGAAATATCCTATATTTCCCAAAAGATGAATAGATAAAATGTTGTAATTACACAATGGCATATTGTTCAACTGTTAAAAATAACATCAATGAAATTGTAGGTAAATGGATGGAACTAAAATAATCACCCTCAATGAGGTAACACAGAAAGACAAATACAGTATGTATTTGCTTATATCTGGATATTAACTGTTAAGGCAAAGATAACCAATGTACAGTCCATAGAACAACAGAGATTAGACATAATTACTGAGGGTGACATACAGATCTCCATTAGGAAAGGGAAATGGAATAGATAGTTATGGGATGGAATAAGGGCTGATATTAGAGAAACAAGTGGAGAAGGAGAGGGAAAATGAGCACAAAGGAGTGAATATGAGGAGAGATAGCTCAAATTTAAAGCCATTTGAGAGGTGACATGGGAACCTAACACAGTATAAACTTCCTAAAACATGTACATATCTACAGACAATCTAAATGAAATTAAAAAATATTTTGGGGATACAGATAGAGACCCAACTGTGCATTTGTTGACACCAAATGAACCTTCCAGTACTACTATTGGGTTACATCTAATTGAGTTTTTGGTCAAAGGGATCCTGTGGGAACTGCCAAACAACCCAAGCTATTGTTAAGAACATAGGTTCCTCTCTACAAACTGACAGCAAGAACACATTGATGAAGCCAATACCTATATAGTCCATCGAACATGGAGAAGTTCAGCTATTGCCTACACAGATCCTTTACCCCTAGGTCTACCATCTTTGGTGCAAGAACGTATTCTACACATTAATAAAGGAGAAAAATTGAATGCCAACCCATCCATAAACACTTAGATCTGCAATGTTTTTCTGCCTGCAAGATATGCTAGTGCAATGGTGGCACAAAACTTGCTAGAATAAACAAACAATATCTGATTTGACTTAAGGCCTATTCAACAAGATAGAAATTATACCCAACACTGCTTGGGTGACCAAAATCCCAGACTTAGATAGCCCAGGGATCTAGCATAAAACCAAATATTAATGTTCTAAAAAGAAACATGCACAATTCAAGATGCCTAATGACAATCTGTTATACCCTAACCCGGCCCCTAACCCCACCTCTAACCCCACCACTAACCCTAACCCCATCCCTAAACCTAACCCTACCCAAATCTGATTCATGATTGATGATGTTATCACCGATTTAAATAATTAAACAATTAAATTTCATGATGCCTTGCTCAGCCATCACCAGTCTTCCTCCTCAAACAAATGGAAGCAAATACTGTATAGACATTATGCAGAGACTGAAAGATTTTGAAACACTCAGTCCTAAATGGAATGTTTCAATCAAATTCTTTCCCTCAATGCTCAGGGATCTCTAAGGAAGTGAAGGCAGAAAGAGTGTAAGAGACAGAGGAGATGGAGGGCACCAGGAGAACAATGCCCACAAAATCAACAAAATCAAGGTGCATGCTAACTCAGAGAAAATGTGCAGCATTTACATGGCCTGCACCATTCTGCAACATATGGGGTCCTAAAGCTGAAAGGAGAAGAGGAGACATGCCTCCATCCCTAACTCAGAAGCTACAATTGATGGCCACTTACACAAGAAAGTTTACTTTTCTCCAAATGAGTTTCACTGGGGAAACAAACTTCTCTTAAGGATATACTGCATGCTTAGCAGTAGATAGCCAACAGAAAATCCACTCAAGGGCCTTTTTGTAGGTTCCTTGTTTCATAATGTCATGTGAGAGCTTTTCCCCTTTTCAAAACTTTATCTCATTTGTTTTTATTTTTAATTTACACACACAATTTTCTCCCTTTTTATCCTGCAGGTACTTTAGTATACCTTATGATTTCCAGTTTAGTGGGCTTCTTTTTGTTTGTTTTGTTTTGTTTTTGAGACAGGGTTTCTCTATGAAACAGCCCTGGATGTCCTGGACCTCACTCCGTAGACCAGGTTGACCTTGAACTAGACCAGTTTGGCCTGGAACTCACTGAGAGCTACCTGCGTTTGCCTCCTGAATGCTGGTATTAAAAGCATGGTCCACTACCACCCAGCCAGTTTAGTATTTTAGTAGGAATTCTGAGTGGGGAATGAATGGATCACTGTGTCTATATGTATTTTTTGTGCCTTTTGTAGGGAATGGAGGTGTGCCACCGACCGCCTCTCGTGGAGAACAACGACCGAGGGAGAACAAGGGAGAAGGCTCAAGGAGAAATCAAGAATCGGCGAGGAAATGACAGACACAATCAATGTAGTTGAATATGCTGCTGCAACTTTACTTCATCTCAAGCAGTGCTTATATACTGTTACAATCAGGGAACTTGGCAAGGGGGATCAGGGAACTTGGCAAGGGGGCTACATCACCAGATCATACAACAGAAAGAAAAAGAACAGCAAAATTGTTTATAGATGATCTATTCTCAGCTTCAGATTGTGGTCATTGCCCAAGGACATGATCTAAGAGTTCTCCAAAATCTGTCTCATACCACCAATCACGTCTCTACCCATTTCCTGATTTTCTGGCCCTAGATATCTTTAGGTCTCAGGGTCTAAGTCTCCTGTAAAATAAGCCTCATAAAGTTCTTCTACATTATGAAATCTATCAAATCCTTTCTATAAAGTCACCCAGTATTTTAATGCTGGCTTCATGTTTTCTAATACTTCTTTTCTCTCTTTTTATCCCATCTACACCAGGGCTTTCTTGATCTAGCTATTCTTTTTAAGAAAGGCAAGTCTTTCTAAAGTTGTCTTTTTCCCTCATGATTCACCCATCTATTCCCTAAACTGGCCACTTCAGCAAAGGCTTTAATAAACGGTGGGACAGAGTTTAGCATGTCCTCAGATGTTCCTTTAACATCAGTGTAGTTTGCTGGCAAGACACAAGAAATACACAGAACAAAAAGACAAGGAAGAAGAGGCTGCAGTGGCACCAAAGACAGCGGCTTCGAGTTGGCTCATCGGGCATCATGATCGCAGCTGATTGCCAGGGAACCGCCTGGGGCTCATCTCCAGGGAGCGCAGACCCCAACCCATCGGCCTTAGCCCACTTTAGTGGCATCTTCTGCTACACCGGCGTGACCGCCGTGGGCGTCGCAGAGGGGGGCTCTTTTCCTTCTGTTTTTGTTTGTTTTGTTTTTATCCTAATATGATGTGTTAGTTTTTTATTTCATTTTAATTATTCCTTAAATGCATGCTTGTTTGTTTTCTAATGAGATTCAGAAAGGGGTGGTTAAGTATGGGATCAGGGGAGATGAGGTGAGGAAGAACTTAGATGGTTAGAGGGTAGAAAACAGTAATAAGGATCTTATGCTATAAAACATTTCAGGAGCAGACTCAGAAGTAATTTCAGGAACGTTTTTGCAGCTATGTTTTAAGAGCACAAAAAGAAGTAAGACAGCTCATAGCCTTCAATGGAAGGAAGCTTCAACTATTGAAAGTAGTTCTTGCATGAATAAGCCCTGTGACCCAGAACCTAGTTTCAATATCAAACTTTTTTGTAGATCTGCATCAAGAACAATCAAAATGGTCTAAAAGGGCCTCAAAGTCCTATTTATAGGTTCTAATAAAAGCCATCTTCAGTTCAAATTTTTAGCATGCTTCAATTTATTAATGATACATTACTAAGTAAGTATCCACAATGCAATCCATGTAACATGAGAGTGATATTTCACAACTATAGCAAATATTTGAAGCAACCTAGATCATGCAAAAGTGTTAAAAAGTACTGCCTCAGTCTGTGTACACATCACAGTTACTTCCCTTTGGCCTTTGGAAGATGGATGAGTCCAGTAAGAAGCTGATTAAAGAACATACAGGGAGGTAACATTTGAGAAAAACTAGATGTGTATTGTACACAGATTTCAGCTCTGTTAATTCTATCTACATAAAATTATGCATGAGAATTATCTTCAAAATACAGAGGCTTTGAAAGCACTCTAGATCTTGTTAATGTGCACACTAGTTATCACATGTATTGACAAAATACTGTGAGTTTTTTGCAAAACCTGTGTAGTTTAATACATGACAAGATTTATGATTATTCATATTGAGCCACCTGAGAGCCAATTTTAATTTTCACCATCTAAGATTTATTGCTTTAAGCCACAAACAAGCATTATTATTATTATACCTTATACTGGTGGTTTTGTGTGTCAACTTGACACAAGCTAGAGTCATCACAGGAAGGAACCTCAGCGGAGAAAATGCCTCCTTGAGATCCAGTTGTAAGGCATTTACTTATTTGGTAATCAACGGGGTAGGGCCCAGCCCCTGGTGGGTGGTGCTATATCTGAGCTGCTGGTCCTGGGTTCTATAAAAAGGTGGACTGAGCAAACTGTGGGAAGCAAGTCAGTAAGCAGTTCCCCTCCATGGCCTCTGCATCAGCTCCTGCCTCCAGGATCCTGCCCTATTTGAATTCCTGCCCTGACTTCCTTCAGTGATGAACAGCAATACTGAAGTATAAACCCAAAAAATCCTTTCCTCCACAACTTGCTTTTGAAACATGGTATTTCATTGTAACAATAGAAATTCCAGTTAAGACAAATTGGTACTTGGAGTGGAGTGCCATTATCAAACAATTCCATTAGAAAGGTATGTTCTCAGTTCCTTCTACTAGGAGTCAAATCCTCGGGGCACAATGTGGTAGCATGTCTTCCTCTTACTGAAGTTTCAATCTTGAAAAAAATAGCATGAAATATTTGCATAGAAAATGTATATCCCATCCAGTAGCTGATAGAAGCAGAAGCAGACACCCACAGCTAAACACTGAGCCGAACTCCTGGAATCCAGTTGCAGAGATGGGAGTGATGAGCAAAGCGGTCAAGACCAGGCTGCAGAAACAGCTGACCTGAACAAGGGGGAGCTCATGGACTCCAGACTTATAGTGGGAAATCCAGTATAGGACTGATCCAGACCCCCTGAAAGTGAATGTCAGTGAGGAGGCCTTGGAAACCTATGGGACCTCTGGTAGTAAATCAGTATTTATCCCTAGCATACGAATGGACTTTGGGAGCCCACCGCACATAGTGGTATACTCTCTCAGCCTAGATACATGGGGAAGGGCCTAGGCCCTGCTCCAAATGATGCTACAGACTTTGAATAAGATCCCCCATGGAAGGCCTCACCCTCCCAGGGGAGCAGAAAGGGTATGGGATAAGATGTTGGGGGGCAGGGGAGGAGGGGAGGGAGAGGGAACTGGGATTGCCATGTAAAACAAGCTTGTTTCTAATTTAAATTACAAAATGGAGGAGAAAATTTACAAAAAAGAAAGTGTAAAGTAAAATACCCTTGACTGAAAAGCACAAAATTGTGCCCATCATCTAGATATGGTACTTATTCTCAATCTCAGTATTATATCAACCTGGAGAACGTGAAGAACTCTAAAATGTTCTTACATTTGACTTCACTACAATGCATTTTTTGAAAATCATCAAAGGTTTCCATGAGACAGTCTCCTAGGTTACAGATTTGGCCTCAACTTCACACATTCCCTTTCCTATGCAAACTTAGCTTTTGAGGCAAGCATTCACTGAATAAAATTGCTGTGAATCTCATGCCATGAATCATTGGTGATACAATAAGGTTAGAAAATATGAAATATGGCATGCAAATATATATCTCATGATACATTTTAACTGAATTTTATATCCTATATAACAATTTATAAAAGAAAGAAAAAGTATTTTAGTAAACTAAGCTACTACTTGATTTTTGTCAGTATTCTTTAAGGTAGAAATTTTAGATTTTTTTACATTAATTATAGGATTTCTTACAGGGCAGGAGAGGGAGAGTGAGGGGGGAGAGACAAGAAGAGACGAAGAGGGTGAGAGAAGAGAGAAGGGAGAAGAGAGAGTGGAGGAGGAAGGGTGTAAGAGAGTGATGGGGATAAGAGAGAGAAATGCTAGAGTTTTATTTTTACCTTTTTTGCCTCTATAAACTACTTCTTCCATAATTGCTAGGGCATTTCAAGTTTTTGTGTTAATATCTATGCTTGGTTCACAACTGTATCCTACTAACTATGGCCTCTTACAGGAGGTTCATAGTTGTCACCACTCCCACTTGTTTTTTCAGTTGTCTACATGGGACATATATCAACATCCTTATCTAAACCAATGTGATTCCCTTGTAGTCAATTGAGCCTTTATCAGTGTGGCCATGTCCCACATCCCTTTTAGATTCAATAAAAATCTTTTGGTGTTTAAAACCTATGCAGTTCCCAGTCATTTTGGATTGAAAAAAGCATGGACCTAGAAGCAGTTTGAATCCTCTTATAATATCTACCCTTCAGATTTCTACTGTGAGCCTGCAGGTGTTGGCATCCGACATTCTTGGTCTTCCAGATAAAAGCTGGAAATAATCATAGCTCTGGCCTTAGCTTATGGTAAATTAGGAATTCTTGGGGTTTAGGAAGCAGCATTACCTTCTGCTGAGCCTATATAAGTTGTTGGTTTCTCTCTCTCTCTCTCTCTCTCTCTTCTCTCTCTCTCTCTCTCTCTCTCCTCTCTCTCTCTCTCTGTGTGTGTGTGTGTGTGTGTGTGTGTGTGTGTGTGTGTGTGTGTGAAATGTGGGTATGGGTGCACATTCAGGCCAGAGGAGGATGTCAAGTGTCCTCCTCTATCACTCTCTGCCTTATTTTTCTGAGACATGGTATCTTACTGACTCTGGACTAGCAACCAAGAAGCCCCAGAGATGCACTTGCCTCTCTACTCCTCACATTTCTAGGGTTATAGGTGCATGTGACAATGCCCAACTTTTTTGTAGATATTGGGAGTCAAACAGGTCATCTTATTTACACAGCAAGAGATCTTAACCACTAAGTTCTCTCTCCAGATAATCTCCCTCACTTTTTAGAGCATTTCTTATGTATTTTCTCCTCTGGTCCCCTGCAATTAATGTATTCTAAAAGGATAACTAAGTGTATTGTTAGTTGTGCGATGCAGATATATCATTCCTAAAGATGCACCCATAAACAAAGAACGATAGGCAATTGATGACTGCTGAAAAAGGGAGAATTAATATCTCCCAGGGATGGGCAACACTTGCTGATTATCCAATATGGGATTCTCCCTGAAACCTCATATGCAAAAACAGGAAAAATGAACTCAGTAGGTTATATTTATGCATTTGTGCAAATTATTGTTACATATATATTAACAATGGCACCCAAACAAAAAGAGGCTATTGATTTGAGTGTGGAGAGAGACATGGGAGAAGTTGATGGGAGGGATTGGAGGGAAGAAAGGGAAAGGAGCAGCAAGTTATGCATTTCTATCTTAACTAAAACATATCCAAAAAGTCACAAAACAGGCTGGAGAGAAATCTCCACCAGTATTGAGGAATCTTCTGGAGAAACCAAGTTCAATTTCCAGCACCCAAATGGCAGTTCACAGTTGCCTGCAACTTCATTCTCAGGACACCTGATACTTTTATGGCCTCTGCAGACACCATGCACACATGTGGAACACAGATTTTGTATATATATATATATATATATATATATATATATATATATATATATATATATATATCTCCCATGCATATAAAAAATAAAAATTTAACCGGGCGTTGGTGGCACACGCCTTTAATCCCAGCACTGGGAGGCAGAGGCAGGCGGATCTCTGTGAGTTCGAGGCCAGCCTGGTCTCCAGAGCAAGTGCCAGGATAGGCTCCAAAGCTACACAGAGAAACCCTGTCTTGAAAACACACAAAAAAAAATCAAAACCCACAAAATATCACCTGAAAAGCAACTAAGTATTATAAGACTGGGAATATTTCAGGTAATAATTACATTCTAAATTGAAAACTCGGGCTTTCTGAGCACAGAACAATCACTATCCCCTTTTCTCTCATTGTCAAAGATTTTGAAATTATTTAATTTTAGAAATTAGATTATCTAGCTTGAATAGAGATTAAATAAGAAGCAAAAAGAAATCAAGGCTATGGAAGATGAGTATCAGTGCTTCCCAATGAAGAAGAATTTGGATTCCTAAAGGACTATACTCTTAGTGTTAGGGAAAACCAGAGTTAATCTTACCCTAGTGACAAAGTAATGCTGGTGCAGAGTAGAAAAGGAAATCAAAAGTACTGAGAATGGGTGGCCATATCTCTGTTTTTCTATAAAAATGTTAACACAAAATAACTATTATATAAAGAGACTGAATTAATAAGGATAAAGTTTTATTTAATCAGGAAGACAATTCAGTAACTCAGTAAGTCCATAAACATTAACTATATACAGTATACATTTTGCTAGCATAGATACTCTAGGATATGTGTGTTAGTTCTTGTATGTATGTTTACATTACCATATGTTCATACACATATGTGGTGGCTTGAATGATAATGTTTCCCATAGACTCTCATTTGAAAACTTCATTCCTAGTTGGAGGAGGCTTAGGAGGTATAGCATTGATGGAGGAAGTATGTTACTTGGGGCAAGTTGTGAGGATTCAAAGCCTTATGTCATTCCCAGAAACTTGCTCTGCTTGTGATTGTACCTAGAAATGTGAGGTCTCAGATGTCTGCCTGCTAATTCTCTGCTTTGATGGACTCTATCCCTCTGCAACCAAAAGCCCAAGTAAGCCCTTCTTTCTAAGTTACTGTGGATATGGTGTTTTGTTACAGCAATAGAAAAAAACTAAGAGAACATATTAGCCTACACATATATGTGTATGCACACATATATACACTGTATCATAAGTATACATTAGCATGTATGTATATGTACAATAATACATATAAATGTGTAACAGTATACACACATACATATATAAATATATTAGTGCATATATTAAACATATATATTCAAAAGATGAAAAATTACAAGGAGAAACATACTTCAAATTGATTGTAGAAAATACTGTCATATTTCTTTGCTAATAACCACCACAGAAAATGTGTATTAGGGTACAGAGGACATGCACAGCATCCATAAATATGTTATTTCATATATAGGCATTTCATTCAACAGCACAGTGTACATCCTTTTGAATCATATGTAGTTTATTTACAAATTTTGAGCACAAAGTTGATGTTGTTTATTGTTAGAACAGCACTAAAGAGTGAAAACTCTAAGAGAGCCATAACAAGGTTTACTCAAGTGGAGAAATTGGTGAAGAAGGATGGTTGTAATCAGTGGGCTTATTTATACAAGTAATTGACTTTCCAATATTCTATTAAACTATGCTTTGATTTGCTTAATGATCTTCTGTGTGTTTGTTATATTTCACAATAAACAACTGAAAATTAAAGATGAAGTTTTTATCACTTTCTCAGATAGTTCAATAAGTCAATCTTTAAATGTAATTTCATCCTACCATATAATATTTGACTGCATTTAATCATATTTTTTAAAAATTCAATATATATCTGTCTTAATATGTTGTTACCCAAGGTAGCTTTAATTTTTAACTTGACACAGCTTGCCTTTATTATGTTGGTTTGTTGGAGGGTCTGGGAGGACCTTGATGTATGAGAGCCTTGTGAGCAGTGCTGTCTCTAGAGAAGTGGGCCTAGGATGTGTAACAATGCTAGTTAAGCACAAGTTTGCAAGCCAGCCAGGGCAAACCAGGAAGAAAGTCCTTCACAATCCCTGCTCCCATCTGCTGCCCTGATTTCCTTCAGTGATGGATTGTGACCTGGAAATGTATGTCAAATTAACCCTTTCCTTCCTCAGGTTGTTTTTGGTCAGAGTGCTTTGTCATAGCAACAGAAAATTAACCAGACAACTGTGATTTTGCGAATCCTGACTTCTTTTCACCTTGGATATTCTAACTTCAATATTTTTCCTTTGACAGACCTTACTATTAAGATGAATATTCTCCCAGTGCTTTCATTGTTGTCTTGGATATTTACATTTTAATCATATAGTAAAATATAGCTTTGTGCTATAAGCACTGTGGTATGTGCAAATTATACCCTTGTAAAATCAAGGGACAATGTAGAAGAACAGCTTCACATCTTATTTCATGTAATTTTTGGATGTACCAGCTTTCTCTAGTTCTATTGTTGTATGGATAAGCATATATGATTTCTTATTAACAACCTGTCTGATATATGTTTGACCTGAAAGTTAACAGGATTTATAGTAAATAACAAAGTTTTCCTTAGATAGCTTAATAGTATAAGAGGAAAATATGTTTGAGAAAATGTGATGTATTTGGGGGTTTTGAACATGAAACTTTAGGTTCAGATCAAAATATTGAAATTTACTAAATATCTTACCTGATAAAAGATTATTATCTAAATTTCAAATAATTAATCTATAAGTGGAATAATATTAAATAATATAATTTGTTCTATTTCACAGATTATTATGGATGGGAAAATTAAAAGAACAAACTTCATAGAATTGATGGGTAGTTCATGGCTTTGCAGTACTATTATTTATGTGGATATCAGAAAGAAAAATCAGGTTAATGTTTTGTGTAAGTTGAATGTGAGACCATATTTTGATATACAATGAACTATAAATGGAGAGGAAAAGTAAGAATAGTCTTTCAAGGCAGCCCGTGTCACCAATGGTGGGTCTGCCTCTTAACAGATCAGAGTAGACAAGCCAATTTAGGGCAACAAGATCTTACAGCCTTCTTAAATTTTTATATGGGAAAGGTTATCTTCACACACACACACACACACACACACACACACACACACACACACACACACACACACACCTCTGTAGGTCTGATTCCATTTATTGCTTTTGTCTTTCTTCAGTTTTCCAATAATTTCCTACCTATGCTTTATGCCCCATATAACCAGAAGTACAAGAAGAAGAGAAGGGGAGGAGGAGGAAGTGGAGGAGGAGGGGTGCATAAAATATTAAATTGGGGAGAGAGCAACTGGGAGTATATGGGAAGGGTAAAAATGATAATTATAATTTAATTTCAAAAAAATAAAAAATTAAATTTCTTTTTAAAATCTAAGGTAGAACTTTTATTTACAAGGGAATAATTATAATAGAGAGGAAAGTAATTGTTTCAGCAAGAAGGAAGCTATGTCCTTTAGACCTGAGAGCCCATTAAAGTTTAGTCAAAATGGACTTTTCTCTTTTTTTTTTACTTTTCTCTTCTAAAGAGGAAGAAACAACTGCAGAAAGAACTGAGTGTTAAAAATGAAACAAAAGCAGTGGTAGGATATGAAATATAAGAAGTTAAAAATAATTACCCTAAGGTCAGCCTATTCTCTGGAGACGCCTTTCAGCTCAAGCCAAGAATGGGTCAAGTCCAGGCCTATAGGAGAGAGAAGTATTTATCCAAAATTCAATTAACAAATATGATTTTACAATTGATCAGTAAGTATAATTTAAGATAATAAGTTTTGATTAATCCAGTTAATCATTCTTGAGACAAGGGTTGGAAACTTGAAGGGTTATTTTCTAGCTGTGTCACAGATCAACAAACGAGGCATCCAGGATGCCTGTCTAAGTCAAGGTGAAGGATTTACTTTTCAGCAAATCATTTTACAGTGGTGGCTTCTTTTATCATTACCATTTTCAGGAACACATGTCTTAGGCAATACTCTACATATGGAAAACAAACATTAAAAAGCACAGAATATTTCTTTTGTTCCTCACTGATCTACAGAAAGCATGATTGTTGGTAAAGCAGATTTGCCTGTGAGTGAGACCAAGAAAGGATCTGAATGAAGCTTAGCACCTTCGTTAGCTTCACTTCCAGCTTGCTGAGACTGAGTTTCTCATGTATCTGGATAGGGAAATGACAATGTTGCATAAATTTAACTCCAGTGAGAGAGTGCACAATGAAAACCAGGGAAAGAATGCACAGATGTGACTCACAGAGATAGCGCCCTGGTCATTTAGCAAAGCCTTCCTGAGTATTTGCCACATGCCTTCTACCTGCAAGCCACTTTACTTCATGCATGCTTTCACTACTTAGTCCTACAGAAATACTGTTCTAAAATTATCATTTTGCAGGAGGATTGATTGTAGGCCAAAGATGCATTTAGCTTATCAGAATTGACACAGCTGTGTTTCAAACATTGCCTCTGCTTATATTATTGAAGCAGAGTATGCACATAAAATCGCTTTGAACTTATCCTTTGCAATGGAATCAGATTATGTGATATGTCCTGTTTGTGAGAGTTTGCACAGCAGTGAATAAATTATGTATTTTACAAAAATAGTGTCATTAATTTGTTCTCTGTTTACTAAACTTTGACACTGGGATTGATTATGGAATCTCTGTTGGAGTTGTTAGTGTGTTTACTCTTTAGTTTACACACATCACAGTTAAGCCCTGGCTCTCTCCACCAGTGTAAATAAGAAGAAATCCAAGGCTCTTCATTCTATTTCTTTTCATTTTCTATTCCTAAAGCTAACCCATTATTCAATGTTTTTGATGTCATCAACTAGGATGATTCTCAAGCACAAGTGAAAAACAGCACCTGATCCACACTTTGAACTGCAGGAGTTTACATTGATCTTTCTTTACTACAGGATAAAATTAAGATACATGAAGGCAAAAGTCAGTATTTTGTTCTCATTTATTTTATAGGCAAGTGTTTTAAAGAACCTTGGAGCAGGCCTTGTCCAGAGATCTATCTGAAACCACTCTCACCGGGAGTTGAGAACTCTTAGCAAATGTTAGATGCTAGCTCTAAATTTTAACTCTAAGTCAGGATGCCAGTGTCATGTATGGAAATATAAAAAATAAACAGACTTCAAATTCTTTGAGAAGTATGATGCTTGCCTTTCTGTAACTGTAACAAATGTCACAGACAATACATTTATAGAAACACATTTTCAATTATAGTTTAGGATCAATTGGCCTATTACTTTTGAATTATGGTTAGCTAACACATTAGGACTAGAAAGCCATAGAACATTTAAGTTGTTCACCTATTGACCAGCAAGAAAAAGGGAAGCAGAGAGGATCCCATAACCTCCTTCAGGATCATATCCCCAATGAGCTAAAGCCTCTCCACTCTGTCCTATCTCTTAACGATTTTGTGACAACTGAACAATGACAAGAAGGCAACCAAACTTTTGAGAAACACACACAGTCCAAACCTTGAGAATTTTTAGACAATTGTTATAAGAAAGAATAATGATCAAGAAAACAGGCCAGGGGACTGTTAACTTTATTTTGAATTCTGATTTATTTATTTCTCTTTTACCTTAAATGAAGGCTAAGTAGCTCCACTTTCACTGAAAAGATTCCATCAGCCACAAGACAGAAAGAACAAATGACAAATATTCCACAATACAAGCCAAGCCAATGTTGATATGCAGTGGCCATTGCTGGAAAAACTCTTTTGTTGCATTATAAATAAGATATAGCCAACAAATTTATTTTGAGCAAGATTAAAGAGTTTATTTATGTATTCATTATTTATGATGATGGTGATGGAATCCAGGGCCTCCTGTCATACCAGTCATTCTGCCACTGAGCTAGATACCTATCCATTTAAAGAAAAAAAATCTGAAAATTAAAACATTCTTTACAAACAAATTTCACATTGAATATATTATGGTTGCATTAAAATATTTAACAAGAAAAGAAAGAAATACAGAGCTAAATATCTTCAGATTAATATATACTTCATAACATGCTCAAAATAATACCTACTGTAATAAATACTCCAAAAGGTAGCAATTTCTACAAAAGTCTCT
The DNA here is from genome assembly GCF_003668045.3 of Cricetulus griseus. Lineage (NCBI taxonomy): Eukaryota > Metazoa > Chordata > Mammalia > Rodentia > Cricetidae > Cricetulus > Cricetulus griseus. Next base: position 88,211,884 of record NC_048604.1, read on the forward strand.
TGTTGGAATTATAATCCTCAATGTAAAGATTACACTGTACTGGAAACAGAATATAACATTTTTTTCAATAAAAACAAAATCTTCCAGAAGACTGTTCTATTTACAACTTGTCTCAAACCATTTTTTCTAAAAGAATGCATAATATGTTAACTTACTTTCATTTATTTAAGAGGAAATATGATAATTTGGGGGTAATATAAATAACCTAATTTACCAGACATGAATGTCTTCATAAATTAACTTATATATTCATATATGTTAAACCAATATATATTCAAATCATTGATGACACATTTTGTGCCCTATGCTTTCATGGTACTTGATTTGTGAATGTTCCCCAATCTTTTCTGTTGCTGTTCAATAAGAATTAAGAGTTTTGTGTTCTACATTCCAAAGAGCACTTGTAATCAAAATGTGATTTCTTCTACAGTTTTCTCACAGACTATTACAGAACAATACAACAATCATAAAGCACCTAGAATATAATGTGAAATTATAAATACTCATTTACCATATACAGTAATTTAATTTAGGTAAAAATAAAACAGAAACAAATAAACAGTATTATTTTATTTTCCATAAATGTTATCACTAAGATGCTTTTATCACCACTTTATAGATTGCTTCTAAAAATGAATAGAAAGTCAGAAGGGTCAGTTACTAAGGCCCAGAGCTAAAATCAAGATCCATGCAATCTGCTTTCACAGCACAGGGGATAGTAGCCTAAATCAGATTTATGATGCAGACAGCCCAATTAGTAGAAGTACATTAATTATACAATGTTCCACATGTAGTCTGGTGCCAATAGATATTTTTGAGTCAAGTTAATATTAATTATGTGCAGGACATCAAATCTAGCCAAGTACACTTGAGTTATCTTACCTGGTTTTATAGGAAGAATTGCTGTTCCTCATACTTTCTTTTGGTTGACTTAAAAACTCTAGTGAACTGATTCCGTTTCACCTTTTAGGGTGTTTATTTAGGATACAGTTATATCCAGGTGCATTTTCTATATAAAAATTCACATTTTGTTTGAATTATAGCAAACTGACAACATAGTAAATTTATGAATATCTATTAATGATATTGTTCTTTTAGTGTATATTTCTGACAACTTACATCACATTTGCTACTGAATTTCAATGTAATATCAAAGTAATGTTTGTGCCTAGATATAATAATATCCTATATAAAAATAATAGCCTTGTCAATGGGTCCAAGATCTAACTGTATTGCAAGAACTGATTTAGTGGAAACCATTCTATATGGAGAGATTCCTTGCTCAGCTTAGACACAGGGGTGGAGTGGTGACTTGGTCTTGCCTCAATGAGATAATGGGACAGACTTAGCAGTCTTCCTAGGGCAGGCCTTACCCTCTCCAAGGAGCAGATGGGAGGTTGGGGGTAGTGGGAAGTGTGAGAGGAAAGGAGGGAGCAGAAACTAGGATTGGAATGTAAAATATAAATTAATACAAAATAATATCCTGGCACTAGTGAGATTTCCAGAAATCTACAAGGATGACACCAACTGGCAATCTAAGCAATAGTGGAGAGGCGTCCTTAAATGCCCTTCCCTGATAATGAGATTGACGACTGCCTTATTTGCCATCCTAGGGCCTTGATCCAGTGGCTGATGGAAGCAGAAGCAGACACCCACAGCTAAACAACGAACTGAACTCCTGGAACCCAGTTGCAGAGAGCAAGGAGTTATGAGCAAAGGGGTCAAGACCAGGCTGGTGAAACCAACAGAAACAGCTGACCTGAACAAGGGGGAGCTCATGGACCCCAGACTGACGGTTGAGATATCAGCATGCAACTGATCCAGACCCCCTGAACGTGGGTGTCATTGAGGAGGCCTTGGAAATCTATGGGGCCTCTGGTAGTATATCAGTATTTATCCCTGGCATGCGAATGGACTTTGGGAGTCCGTTCCACTTGGAGGGATGCTCTCTCAGCCTGGACACTTGAGGGGAGGGTCTAGGCCCTGACCTGGATGATATTGGACAGACGTTGGAGATTCCCCATAGGGGGTCTCACCCTCCCTGGGGAGCAGAGGGGGGCTGGGAGGAGGGGAGGGAGAGCAAGCTGGGATTGACATGTGAAGCAAGCTTGTTTCTAATTTAAACAAAACACACACACACAAAAAAAAGATAGTGGTAAAGGTAAAATGTGGAGATCCTCATTACAGATGATTAATAAGTGTTAATTTTGATAACATGAAACAGTCATACCTCCAGTTAAAGGCATTATCATGAAAATTGTGCTTAATTATATCTTTAAATATATCAATAAAATTGTGGAAAGTTTTTCACTCTCATTAAAAAAGAGTATTTTACTTAAAAATTAAGTCAATTTCATTCATTTAAAAGGAAAGATGTTAGTATGGGGATAACATTTGAATAGTACCAAACATAAAAGTTTTCAGAAATTAATAGCTTAAAATTTATACCAAAAACAATAACTCTGTTGACTCAAAGACAGGAGTGCTAATTGATCTTTGAGGTCCTCACATTCCTAATGAAGTTACATAATTATATTTAGAATAAGGATAGAAATATAGGGACATTCATAATATAGTAAGAGCTGGAGTTGAGTGTTAGAAATACATTCTAATTATACTTTCCCTTCCCCCAACACCTCCAAGATCTTCCCTATCTTCTCCCATCTAAATCTTACTCTTTATTTCCCTCTGTTACCTTAGAAAAAAGATATCTTAAAATAATAAAATAAGGTAAAATATAACAAAATCAAACAAACCAGAATAGAACAAAACAAATAAAATAAAAAGAGGCAAAACCCCTCACAGACACATGACCATATACACAAAAAATACCATTGTTACGATAAATCTTTCTGCCCGCTGCGTGGATGGACAAAATAATACACAGACTTATATTAGGTACAAATGCTGCTTTGCCAATGACTAGGATTCTCATCTGTTAGCTCAGTCTTAATTATCATAAATCTATGTATTTTATAAGACTTATGTTATCGGACACCTTTCATTGGTGTCCCTCCTTGCCGGTGGATCACATTATGCTGCTGGAGGAAGAATGGAGGGGAAAAGGGGGTACTTTCTGGTTGTCCTTGCTTAAATATAAGTCTCCCTGCTATGTCTTTTCCTGCCTGGATCACCACTTCTCTACTACATTTCCCAGAATCCTCTTTGACACCTAGTCCCGTCTAACTTGCTGCCTCATTATCCAAACAAACCTTTATTTATCATCCAGTAAGACAAGAACATACACAGAAGCACTTCCCCTATCATACCATAAAAACACAAAACCAAAATATAAGTGCAAAGGTCCAGTAAGGTTAAGAAAAAGTGCCCTGACAAAACAGTATGAGACAAAACCCTCCAAAAATGCTGTTGAGTTCATTTTGCTTTGGCCATCGACTGCTGGGGGTCTGCCCTTAAGAATTATTTATATCCCTAGTGTGAGACTTCTTTGGAGATAAGTAACTTTTAATTTTTGAGTGGTTATGAATTGGAGATAGCTTCTGGGTTATAATATCCTGGGACTTCAGTCCAGCTCTCATCTCAGCACTGGGACCTCATATGATCCAGCATACTGCCACAAGCTCTGTGAGTTTATATGTGCATCAGCCCTGCTGTGTTTAGAGGGCCTTGTTCTCCATACATCCTCCATCCTTTCAGCTCTTACAATATTTCCACCTCTTCTTCTGTAGAGATCCCTAAGCCCTGAAGGGAAAGGATTAGCTGAGTCACATTTAGGATTGAATGTTCCAAGTTTTCTCTCTCTCCCTCTCTCTGCATAATGTCTCTGTGTATTTGTTCCCTTCTACTGCAGGAAGAAGCTTCTCTGATGATGGATAGCCTCAGGCTCTTGTTCATATAAGCAGTGTTATGTATTGCTTCCATCCTGTGGTTTGGGCCTTAAATCCAATAATATATTGGTTGTTTAAACCCCCGAGGTGTGTTCCACTTATTGCACTAGCACATCATACAAGCAGATCATCATGTAGACTGAAGTTACTAGACATCTTAAAAGCATATTACAATGATGTAATTTGGGCAATAACATCATTCACAGAAAAAGAACATAATTTGCATCATTTGATTTCATGTCTTCAGATTTCAAATATATTTTTGATGGATATTCTTTTGCATTAAATTTAATTTTACAGAGCATTTGGAATAGGCATAATGATAGCAGAACAAAAATGAGAAAGTTACAACTTGATATTTAAATATTCAAGAGGGCAAATACTTTATAAAGTTATATTAATTTATATTTTAAGGATTTGTAAATAACACTTTCATTAACCTTCTCTCATGAAATTAACACTTTCTATCCAGTCATCGAATAGATCCTTTAAAAAAACTCATTAAACTTAGTAGGCCTAAATAAAGAATCATTTCAGTCTCCATGTAATGATTTTTGGAATAACTTAATTATTTTTTCCTTGCTGCCAGATCCTTGAAATATGGAGATAAATTCATGGAACTGCTAATGAGGATTTGGAAAGAGAATGATCCTTTTGATTAATGATGTTTCTTTAGTTTCCATTTGCTTTTTATTGCACTGAAATAATTTTGAGGTGAATCCTGGCATGGATGTCAAATTATTCTACTTCATTTTCTTAAACTGCACCCCTCTCTTTTGCAAACAAACACCCTGTATTGGGTTTGCCGCACATTATTACTGATACTAATGCTTAAATTCACATTAACTCTAATCACTAGTGACATTTTTGAGATATTACTTAAATAATAAGTAATGATGCATAATCTCACTACAAAGAAATCACTTAATACTGAACAAAGTAAATTATTTGTAATGATATTATGCATTATCTTTTTATAGAAGAAACCATTTGTACTATGTCACCATATCAGCTTTCCATGTTGGAATTCAGTTTAAGATTATAACTCATGATTCCATGGCAGTATTTCTGAATGCAGATATAGCTATGGGCATCCATTTTTATCAAAGTCAAATCATCTAAAATTGTTCTGGCTTCTTTTACAACCAGGAATGATGTCAGGAATCTTGAGAACAGTAAAGCATATTATAAACAAATCACTTGGCTTTTTATATTTGAACTAAGAGCTAAAGTAGAAGACAAATCACTAGTGCATACAGGCCAAGAAACCATGGGATCACTTATGTCGCCAGTACTACTTCTGATGGATAACATTATTGATGCTTCATACCTGTTTAGGCATCAATGATGTAATTACAGAGCTTGAGCAGCATTTTAGTTATATTGTGATCTTGAGTGCAAAATCTGTAAGATATGAAATCAGTAGCTTTATGTAAGTGTGTTGCAAATAGCATATAAAATAATTATGCACAGATATTTAGAACCATTAAAGTGTTATAGAAATATAATATATTACTACTCATTCAGTATTAAGTATTTATTGAACATCTCTCTAACATTTTAAGATGCTGAATTATTTGTCAGATGGCTGAAAGTCTCTTTTTATTCCCTAGATCTTACCACCCTCCAACCCTGTGTCCTGATTATCTGTGACTCACCCTTCAAATCTTATTAGATAGTATTTTTGTGTGTCTGGTCTAAAGTATGTCCCTGTCTGTGAAAAACTAACCATTCACTCTATAGTGTTGCTATTCTACTATTTCCATACCTATATTCTTATATTTTATTAAAGGATGTCTCTTAGATTTGTAAATTGTTTACACTTGAAGGGTACAATACACTTGTATCTATGTTTCCAATGGACAAGGAGAGCTTTGAGTAATTTGGGATGTTTAATGGAGGAAAGCTGAAGAATCAGCTTGAAGTCATAGCCCAAGTTATTTCAACTTAATATTTATATTATAAAAGCAGCAGGTTCACTTCAACCTATGTTTCTATGTCACAGAAATTAGATTCTCCAGGCAATATAAAGAACAAATCACATGGGTCACTAAAATTCTCTTTATGATTATTTAAAAAAATTAATGAAGATAATTATTTCTAAAGAAGGCCTTAATCAAGCATAAACAGATAGCATAAATCTTCTAGCAGAGGAATAATACAAAGGCTAGAAGATGGCAGAAACATGTATATGAAGAGAAGCTCTTTGTGAATCCATGCCTCGGCTTAAGAACAAAATATGTGAGCAAAATTTCCAGTATCTAGTTTCATTAAAATCTGTTCATAATATAAAATCAAAATATACTGAGGAATTATTAGTCTCCAACATTTCCCTAAAATAATACATAGCACAGAGAAAATCAAAAACTTTCCTAAACTCTCTACAGAATCAAGCCTTGTAAGCTTTGGGCTGTAGAATAGCTGTGGAAATAGCCAACGGAAGCAGTGTTGGTTCCGATGAGAGTCACTGTGCCCAGAAGGAACAAAATTGCCATTAGGGAGGGCACAAATCAGGCATTAGTAGTTTTCTTTTTTGTGGAAACATTGTCTGTGGATAGTTGAGGACATGAGAATTGTTGAGAAGCCAAGGATTTTGTTCATGTACAGTAACCTATTTGAATGAAAAGCTCCTCTTCTGTGCTTTCCCAATAATGCCACTTTGCATTCTAAGTAATATTTATTTATTAATCATTATTCTTTTTTGAAGCTTTATCATTCCCTCTCATGTACTCCTTGATCTCCTTCTCTCTCTCTCTCTCTCTCTCTCTCTCTCTCTCTCTCTCTCTCTCTCTCTCTCCGTGTGTGTGTGTGTGTGTGTGTGTGTGTGTATCGACATCTCTATCTCAAATTTATGGCATATTTTTCTTTGATTCGGAGAGGAAGCTTTCATATCTGATCCAGCTCAGGGCTTCTGGGCTGCATGCCTGAAGTTGACAGTATCTTCAGCATTAGGGAATTACCTTCCATGACTCATGGAAAACCAAGGGCAATAACAAAAACCTTTGTTTTGGACAACCCTGATCAACAACAGAAAAGAGGCCTTCTCATACCTGGCATTGGAGTTTGTTTTCTTTGGGGGGGGGTCTTGTGAGTCTAGACATGAATTTTCCATTTAACCTTAAATGTGTATGTAGGCATGAAGGTATATGTATGTATAGACTTACATGTTTTATAGGTATTTTAGGTATGTAGATAGATAATAGTATAATTTCTTATAACTTCTTCAGACATTCTTACTGTTATTTTACTTCTTCTGTATTTACTTCTTTACCCAGTCCTTAAATAAAACACCCATCTTTACAAGTGAGCAGGTAACATTTTTATTCCACAGTTAAGTGGCTTGATTTATTCTCAAATGTTTTATCTATATTCCCTTAAGTTTGATTCTTACTGGGTCATTATATATAAGTGGCCTCTTTTTACTTAAAAATAATATGTATATTTGACTATGAAATAGAAATAACTCAGAAAAACATATAGGAGGAAAAAGCACAGATTTCCATTCTTCATTTCTAGTTCCGTTGGTTTTCTTCACAAAAGTAAATGTTGTTATTGCTTTATAACACAAATTTCCAATGGCTTTCGATACAGGTAAATATAGATATGTGCACAAGGATTATGCACAGAATAAAACATAGATAATAGAATAAAACATAGATAATAAATGTAAATAAATGTAAATGGACATATATGTATATATATGTATATATAACACATCATATTAGAAACTGAGATAGTTAATAGATAGATGGTAGATAGAGAGATGACACAGAGAGATAACATTCATAAATAGATGTCCAACATCTTTAAAAAGAATATAGCCCTCTGGCCTATTTTTTAGGGGATTTTCTTGTTTCCTCCTTAAAGGTCTCTATCATCTTCCTAAGATAATTTTTGAGATCCATCAATTCTTCATCCTCTGTGTTGGGCTTTTCAGTTCTTGCCGGTGTGGAGTCCCTAGATTCTGGTGGTGTCATATTGGTCTTTCTGTTGTTGAGTGTTTTTATTCTCCCCATGTCTTCTTCCAGTGGGTGCAGGTGGGGTCTCTCTATCTCCTGTTGTCACCCGGTGGTGTGTGCAGACTTCAAGGTCTGCAACTCTGGATGGTCTTGCCTCTCCTGGTAGTCTCAGATGGTAAGGGTCAGGCCGGCGGCAGAAAGGGGAATGAAAAGTGAGGTGTCTCCAGACTCAGGGAGATCTTCCCTGCCTGGGCGGGTCCACCCTAAGCAGGCGCAGGCCCAAAGAGTATGGGGTCCTATTCATCCCTGATGAACTATTGGCTACTGAAAGGTTCTGGGAAAGTAAGAGTCACTGTTGTCACTAGTTATTCCTCACCATTAATTGCCACACTTTTAAAATTATGTATATTTATTTGAAATTTGGGATGAACCTCATTTTCACCTGTGAGAAAGTATATAGCAAATCATATACCTAATTTGTAGTGTCAACATGGCTAGTTAAAAATAAAACCAAATTTCAGAGAATAAGCTTGACAGAGTGCAACACAGTGGAGCACCACTGTCATTCCAGCATTAAGAAAAGGAGGCAGGAGAGTCACAAGTTACAGGCCAGCCTGGTTTAGAGAATGATAATCTGTCTCGAATAAATTTTAAAAAATAGGAAATACACATGGTGGAATTCTAGTCATCTGTAAGGAAAATAAAATCATGCAATTTCTATATAACTCATATACTAAAGTAACCCAGACCTAGAGAGACAGATGCCACATGGTCTCTCTTATTTGTAGCTCCTACCTCCAAATCTTTACTGCTTATATAAATATTATGAATAAAAGTCACTATGGATGATAAATTGTAAATTAAAGCTTGAATGTTAATTATCAGTACTTGTAATTTATTGAAATGGAGACAAGTCTACATTTTTTATTGTGGTCACTCTAGATTAACTCCTCATTTGGTATCTACGCACATAGTAGTTAATCATACTGCAAGGCATATGAACTTACAAATTTCATTATTTAGGTCTGAAATGAAATGAATATATTTGTGTGTATGTGTCTTTGTGCATAAAACTTATGAATTATTTTACAATCGTTTAAAGGAAGATATCTTGATTTTTTTCATGTCTTTCAATGCCTTGCATTATAGTAATGTTGGGTTACATTCAAAGTATTCTTAAGATTGAAAAAGAAAGTAAATGGTAGTCAAGAGAAACTGTAATTTGTGTACGTGAAAGTGGATATTATTTCCTAGGTGTGTAAATTGAAGAAAAAGTTTGTTTGTTTTTATTTAGATATATTTACTTACCTATTCTTCTAGCTGTAGAAAACAAAGCAAAGAAATAAGTATCACTTCTCTATAGGTAATACTCTCAGTTTCCAATTTCACAAGCTAAAGGTTATGAGCATTCTTATGAACTGCCGAGTTCCCTGTTGAAAGTATTTTGTGATCATGATACTTCAAAGATATCTATAGAATCTATGGATGATAATGTAATTGTCTCAAAAGAACACAAAACAACAGCAGCTCAAATGTACATACACACACACACACACACACACAGAGAGAGAGAGAGAGAGAGAGAGAGAAAGAGAGAGAGAGAGAGAGAGAGAGAGAGAAGACACCCTGAAGCAAGCAAGCAAGCTGTCCTCAGGAAACCATGTCCTCAGGAAACCATGGCTCCTCCAGTTAGTCTTTAGTAGCAATTCAGGCAAAAAGAGGAAGAAGTAGCAAAATCCTACTTCTCCCGAAGCTTTTCCTTTTCCATTTTGCAATGGATTTTGTGCACAGCTCCCTTAATTAGAGCTTATCATTACATGGAAAGCTGAGCTAGTACTAATTTAGTTGTTCAGTGTCTTCAGCACAGATAGTAAAGAAAGAAGGAGCTCCAAGGAACTTTGAGGAAGCCAATTCACCATATTCATTCCTGAGTGTTTACTTCTTAGAGAAAGCTCAAAAAATTTAAAATGACATGAAGCAACTAATCAAACTTTCTGTGTTCTTTTATATCTACCAGTTTTTTATATTAAAAAACAAATAAAAATCAATTAGTTCTTTTGACACTGAGAAAAATACTTTTACAAGGACAATTGCATTGGAGAAAATTATGCAGCAGCAAAATCTTTTGAATATGCTTAGCCATGAAGAGTCTTAAATTATTTTGTTCCCCATTTTGAGAAAAAATTGAAAACTATGTTGCTAAGAGCATATTTTCTGTCAGGCTTTGCAGATTATTGTAAGATAATTTGTACCACATGAAAAAATATGGGTATTTTCATTTCTTTTTAGAAATATGTATTTATTTTTATTTTAAATGAATGAATGTATCACCTGCACATATGCTCACCATGTCTATGGAAGCAAGAAGAGGCTGTTAGATCACCTGGACCTAGAATTATGGGTGGTTGTGAGCCACCATGTGGGTGATGAACTCATGTCCTCTGCAAAAGCAACAAGCACCATTTTCTTGTCCACACATTTTCTTTAAGAAAGTGAACCAAGGGTATAAATGGAAACTAATAATGCCAGTCTTTGTAAAGAAACATACATAGTTCATATGAGTCCTGTAGTTTAAGATTTACTGTCTAAGATAATAAGAAAATTATAGCATGATTTTATGAAGTAGATGTACATTTATTTTATTTTATTTTATTAGTTCAAATTAGGAACAAGCCTGCTTCAGATGTCAATTCCTCCTCCCTCTCCCTCCCCTACCCCCATCATCCCACCTGCCCCTAGCCATCCCCCCTCCACTCCCCAGGCAGGGTAAGGCCCTCAAAAGGGGCTCCCCAAAGTTTACCACATCATCCTGGGCCAGGCCTAGGTCCTACCTCATGTGTTCAGGTCAAGAGAGCATCCCTTCACAAGGGATGGGCTCTCAAAAGTGAATGTACATTTTTAAAATATAGATTTAAAATATAGATTAAATGTTCATTATTTTAGAAAGTAAATAAAAGTAGGCTTAAAGAGCAGTTTTTGAAACTCTATGATGTGCTTTACTACGTTTTCCTTTTTTCCCCACAAGGCTGGTCCTCATTACAGAAATCTAGAACTGGTCAAAATACAAGAACCAACTGATTACAGGGTTCCCAGCCCCAAATAAGACATCTACAACACACACAGTCCCTACACATAAGGATCAGTAAACATCAGAGAAGAGGGGGCACAAAGATTATAAGAGCCTAAAAACTAGAATTTCTGATGCAAGATAGTGTCCTCTATATTTATTTTTTCCAATTTAACCTTTTTATTGATTCATTATGGATTTCACATCATGCACTTTGATCACACTCATCTCCCCATCCCTTCCCATTTACTCTCTATCCTTGGAACCTTCTCCTCAGGATAAAACAAAAATAAAATGTAAAAGAAAAGAGAACACAAATACCAAAGAAAAGAAAAATCTCATCACAGAAGCTGTCCTGTATATATATATATATATATATATATATATATATATATATATATATATATCCATATATCAATTATTCCTTGCAAATGTTCGTAGCAATGAGTCATCGGTCTGGTTCAATGCCTTTGGTTTTTGCTACACCATAGATACTGGGCTCTTACTGGGGCTCCCCTTGGATACCCTGTTGTTGCCCTGAGTCATGGATATACTGCAACTGTGGGTCTTCCTGGCTGTTCCCTGCACATGTTCTAGCAGATCATAGATGGGAAGGATGATGGGATGAACCAACTCATAGCCCTGGTTCTGGGTCTGGGTGGTTTCTTGATTTGTCAGCCTGCCAGCTGTCCCTCATCCTCAGCACCAGAGTGAGCTTTCCAGCACTATCTGGGCTATCTCACCCTATGTAGTAAGCAGCAAGGGGTGGGGCCTGTTCTTCTCTCATATCCTCTGGGCTGGCTCACCACCAGTATCAGCTCTGCTGTGCTTCCCAGACAAGGTGTAAGGACCACTTAGCAGAGTGCTACAGCTAGTGAGAGGCAGCTCGCTTGACCTCAGGGCCAGCTCTCCCACCTGTCACAGGGTGAAAGGGGTTGCTTCTCTCCCTTGTCTGTGCCACCATATTACAGATGGGGGCAGGGCCAGATCTCTCAAGCTTACATTCTCACAGCTGGCTCACCAGTGCCCTCCGTTAACAAGGTCAGTTCTATTGTGTTCCAGGTGAAGTACAGGGCCCACACTCCAGAGGGCTACATCTGGTGAGGGGAAGGGTCTGCTCTCTCCCCTACCCCATGTGTCAATGGTGGACATCTTTCCCTCACCCTTGCCATCACATGGCAAATGAGGTGTGGGGTCAGCTGTCTCACTTTCAGGACTTCAGGTCAAGCTAACCCACATCCTCACCAGCAGGGTCAGCTCTATTATTCTGCCCAGGCCAGGTACAGGGCCCGATCTCCTGAGTGTTGCAGCTAGTGAGACACAAGGATGGTTCCTCCACACTCATGACCCAGGAACCAGCTCTTTCATTTGGCTGAAGGCAGTGAGGGGTGATGGATAGGGGGAGCCATCTCTCTCACCTCAGGGATGGCTCACCCTCACCCCTACCAGCAGGACCAGCTATACAGTATTGCACAGGTGAGACATAGGGTCAGCTCTCTCATCCACCACACGTGGCAAGGGGCAATGGGGAAGAGCATCTTTCTCTCACCCCAACCATCACATGGTTGATGAGGGGTGTGGGGCCAACTCTCCCATTCCCATGACCACAGGGCAAGCTCACCCATGCCCCTGCCTGCTGGATCAGCACTACTTTAGTGCCCAGGTGAGGTACAAGGCCTGCTCTCCCACGTGCTGCAGTCAGTGAGGGGCATGGTCAGTTCTTCGGCTCTCATGACCCAGGAGCCCTCTGTTCCACATGCTGCAGGTGGCGAGGGACAAGGAGAACATGTCTCTCCCACCCATGCAGCCCCATGACATATGATTAGTGGAACTAGGTCATGGGGCTGTCTCAACCTGCCATTGCCAGCAGAACCAGCACTACTGTGTTGCCCAGGTGAGATACAGGGTCTGCTCTCCCTAGTGCTGCAGTTCGTCAAGTGCTGGATCAGCTCTCCTGACTGCCACAGGTGATAAGGTGTGAGAGGCAGAGGTCATTTTTCCTTCTCTCTCACCACCACATGTTAGACAAGGCAGGTAGGACCAGCTTTCCCACCCTCACACCCCAGGCCCAGCTCACAGGAATCCCAACCAACACGGTCAGCTCTGTCATGCTGCACTGGCAAGGTTCAGGCCCCGCTCTCTCCAGTGCTGCAGACTGGGAGATAGAACCAGATCTCCATAGTGTTGCAGTCAGTGAAGGGCAGGTCCAATTCTGTGCAGCTCTATCCTTTCAGTCTTTGGTGGTAACAGGAGCCACAGACATCAACATAGACAACAGCTATGGACATGGCCCTTGGCAGCAGCTCTGGCCTGGATATCACCATGGACCAGGGTGACAAGCAGGCCACTGACCTCCGCCCAGTCTGCACTGCCTTGACCTCTTCGAATCCACCTCTTTCTACAGGACACGAACTGTTTTGTCTCTCTCTCTTTCATACCCCACCATGTATTTGCTCACCATAATAGAGACCATTGGCCTGACCTGTGGATTTTCCTCCAGGCCCCAGAGCAGAGAGTCTCAGGCCTGCGTGAGGATGACTGTCGTGCTCAGTCTTACAGGCACTGCACAGTTTGTCATCGTATCTTCTGGGGCCAGAGTGGAGAGCACCAACATGTGCCACGGACCGCCTCTTGTGGAGACCACCGACCGAGGGGAACAAGGGAGAAGGCTCAAGGAGAAATCAGGAATCGGCGAGGAAATGACAGACAGACACACTCAATGTAGTTGAATATGCTGCTGCAATTTTACTTCATCTCAAGCAGTGCTTATATACTATTACAATCAGGGAACTTGGCAAGGGGGATCAGGGAACTTGGCAAGGGGGCTACATCACCAGATCATACAACAGAAAGAAAAAGAACAGCAAAATTGTTTATAGATGATCTATTCTCAGCTTCAGATTGTGGTCATTGCCCAAGGACATGATCTAAGAGTTCTCCAAAATCTGTCTCATACCATCAATCACGTCTCTACCCATTTCCTGATTTTCTGGCCCTAGATATCTTTAGGTCTCAGAGTCTAAGTCTCCTGTAAAATAAGCCTCATAAAGTTTTTCTACATCATGAAATCTATCAAATCCTTTCTATAAAGTCACCCAGTATTTTAATGCTGGCTTCATGCTTTTTAATACTTCTTTTCTCTCTTTTTATCCCATCTACACCAGGGCTTTCTAGATCTAGCTAGTCTTTTTAAGAAAGGCAAGTCTTTCTAAAGTTGTCTTTTTCCTCATGATTCATCCATCTGTTCCCTAAACTGGCCACTTCAGCAAAGGCTTTAATAAACGGTGGGACAGAATTTAGCAAGTCCTCAGATGTTCCTTTAACATCAGTGCAGTTTGCTGGCAAGACACAAGAAATACACAGAACAAAAAGACAAGGAAGAAGAGGCTGCAGTGGCACCAATGACAGCGGCTTCGAGTTGGCTCATCGGGCATCATGATCACCAGGGAACCGCCTGGGGCTCATCTCCAGGGAGCACAGACCCCAACCCAGCAGCCTTAACCCGCCTTAGTGGCATCTTCTTCTACACAGGCGTGACCACCGTGGGCGTAGCAAACATGTATATCTTTTACATTTGACAGGGAAGCTACACCCATGACATCTCAACAACATGCTGCCTGAACAAGACTTGACCTATGACAACACCAGTTGACATAAAAACATAGAAATACAACAAGGCTCCATTCCTTTATGAATAGCTACAGGCAACTAATGACTACTAGGAGAGGGTTAAACAGTCTTCCCCATGGATGAACCCCTAATTGGTTATTCAATACCAAATAGTCAGCTCTCAAAACATGTGCATATGAACAATACTAAATGGACTGACTATATGAAACAATACTAAAGAAAAAGAGGCGCTATGGTTAAGAGGGATGGCATGAGAAAGGAACTGGAAGAGTGGGAAAAGGAAGGGGGAAAGGATGTAAACAGGGTAGACATATACGAAATTTAAATAAGTAAGTAAATTCAATCCTTTTGTTTTGATTTAGTATTGACTATTTTGTGATATAAAATGATTGGTTGTCTCTCCCATCTTTCATAGAAGGCAACCAAGTATGAATCTATATTGCTGAGCTGTACTTCCGTTTGAATATGTCTATACATTGACTTTCATTTATCTTCATTGATAACTTCAAGAGAAAATGAACCTGTGTGATCAAGGTACATGCACATGCTTCGCCACTTCTACACATAGATACATATGTAGAAACACTGAGTGTTTTCACAAAGAACTTGATAGACTATTATAATAAATTAGTCTCTTTAATATGTTGGTACAAGCTTCAGGGGAGCTAGGTAACAAGCAGGACCCTGAGAGGGACACATGGAGCACCCTAGGATGGGAAATTTGATAGGATCTACCAGGTAAACTGGGGATGGAGGGATGGTAAGGTGAGGAGGGGGATGAGAACAGGAGGGAATGAGATAGCCTAGTTCAAGTTGGGGGAGGGATGCAGTGGAAGGGCAATGAGAGGGATATCTTAGTAGAGAGCGTCACTATAGGGTTAGAGAGAAACCTGGTGCTAGGGTAACTCCCAAGAGTCCATAACGATGAACTTAGATAAGCCTCCTAGCAACAGTGGAGAGGATGTCCAAACTGGCCTACCCCTGAAATCAGATTGGTGAATGTCCCAACTATCATCGTAGAGCCTTCATCTAGTAATTGATGGAACCAGATGCAGAGATCCACAGCCGAGCACCAGGCTGAGCTCCAGGTATCCAATCGAAGAGAGGGAGGAAGGAATTCATGAGTGAGGGAGGTCAAGATTATGATGGAGAAAAGTACAGATGCAGCTGAACCAAGTTCATTGGAAACCCATCAACTCTAGACTGACAGCTGAGGAGACTCCAGGGGACTGAACTAGGCCCTCTGTATGTGGGAGACAATTGTGACGCTTGGACTATCTGAGGGGCCCCTGGCAGTAGGAGCACAATACAAAACTGGTATATGAGCTAGTTTGTTGGAGCCCATTTCCAATGGTGGGATGCCATGCTCAGCCTTAATGTATGGGAGAGGGGCTTAGCCCTGCTCCAAACTATTGTGCCAGCCTTTTTGACTCCTCATGGGAGCCCTTACTCATGAGAAGTGGACTGGGGGAGGACTGGAGGGAGGTGAGGGGGAGCAGAAGGAAGGGTGGGAGGGAGAATTGTGGTTGGAATGTAAAATGAAATTTAAAAGAATAAATAAATATGTTGGTATATTCTACTTTGTCACCTTAGTGTAAGAATAAATTATATTAATAAAGAAGTAAAAAGGAACAATTTTTCTTTACAGTGTAATTGCAAAAGAATAATAGAGAGGGAATGTATAAAACAAAAAACTAAATTTGATGCATAGCAAAGAATCATCAAATGCTAAAATTAAAATGCAATTTATGATTTAAAAATGATGGCAAAAACTGGTAAATTCTCAGGAGAATGAGCTAACAGACAGAAACTTACCCAGGTGATCTACCATTACTGATGATGGGGTTTACTGTCTTATGTCAGGATGCATTGAAAGGCACAGCGCCATATCAGACATCATGTCCATCTGTAGCCTTTCTTCAGAATCCTGGACATTGTCATATATTTCTGCTGAGATATCCTCCAAGTTTCTATTTCATTATTTTATGTGTATGTCATCTCAAGTCCATTTCTCAAGGTAATTTCTACACACATGTTATGTACAGAAGGTTGAATAAGAGTAATGTGGGACAAAAATGAGCACAGACAAAGGCATATTGATTATTCCTTACCAAATGGATAAATCTGAGCTAATAAATATAAGACAAACAAAGCTAATTTCTATAATGTGGAAGGTGTGACTGTTGAGCTAGAGCCAGGACACCAGTGAACTTGGCCTGGACAATATGTTTAGAATCTGTTTGTGAATGTGCGTGCCACTTAAGAAATAAAATGTACTTTAAAATGCACCTGAAAGTCTTGAATATGGACTCCTACCCCTTTCTGAACAATAACAAATGATACCCAGGCGTAGGTGGCACATGCCTTTAATCCCAGCACTCGGGAGGCAGAGGCAGGCAGATGTCTGTGAGTTAGAGGCCAGCCTGGTCTTCAAAGGGAGTGCCAGGATAGGCTCCAAAGCTACACAGAGAAACCCTGTCTCAAAAAACAAACAAAAAATGTTAGCAAGCAGATCACACATAGTACTCAGAGAAAACTGAGGGGAGCCATACAACGTTTTTTGGAGAACAACACCCAAAATACCATAATCAGCTCTCCTTGTGGCAAAACCCCTGGAGACCCTGATCTACTTGCCAAAGACCTCTCAACAGTTTGCTGCATAATTCTGGGCATAACCCTAGGAGCATGTATGCTATGTGCTCTCCTTGATTTCACTATGTTATACATACTGCTGGCCTGAAGGAGTCACAGTAGGTCAAGAAGTTTAATATTGCATATTTGTTTTTGTTATTTTATTTTATAGTGGTTTGTTTTTAATTTTGTGAAAAACTTCCATGCTAATTTTCATAGTGGCTGTACCAGTTTTCATCCCTGCCAACAGTGAAGAGGGTATTTCTTTTTTATATAATTTTTTATTTGAATTAGAATGATTATTTTACATGTCAGTCCCAGCTCCTTCCCCCTGCCCTCCTTCCCTGCCCCCCAACTAACACTCTGCCTATCCCATACCCTTTCTGATCCCCAGGGAGGGTGAGGCCTTCCATAGGCAGTCTTCAGAGTATGTCATATCCTTTGAGATAGGGCCTAGGCCCACCCCCTTGTTTCTAGGCCCAGGGAGTATCCTTCCATGTGGGATGGGTTCCCAAAGTCCATTCCTATGCTAGGGATAAGTACTGATCCACTCCAAGGGGCCCTGTAAATTTCCGAGGTATCCTCACTGACATCCACATTCAGGGGGTATGGATCAGTCCCATCCTGGCCTCTCAGCTGTCAGTCTGGGGTCCATGAGCTCCCCCTTGTTCAGGTCAGCTGTTTCTGTTGGTTTCACCAGCCTGTTGACCCCATTTCTCGTCACTCCTTTCTCTCTGCAACTGGGTTCCAGGAGTTCAGTTCAGTGTTTAGCTGTGGGTGTCTGCCGCTGCTTCCATCAGCCACTGAATGAAGGCTCTAGGATGGCATATAAGGTAGTCATCAATCTCATTATCAGGGGAGGGCATTTAAGGTATCTTCTCCTCTGTTGCTTAGATTGTTAGTTGGTGTCATCTTTGTAGCTCTCCAGACATTTCCCTAGTACCTGATTTCTCTTTAAACTTATAATGTCTCCATCTATTATAGTAGCTCTTGTCTTGGTCTCTTCTGTTCTGAGTTGTGAAAAAAATATTGCATATCTGTATAACTGTTCTGGGGAGAATTGTTTTAACCATAAGAGCTTTAAAAAACTGCTATTGAATAGATGATATCAGGAGTTAATGGGAACATTCAAGGAACAGGGAATGAAACAGAATCATGGAAACCCACTGTTACCTCATTTTTAATAAATAGGCCAAAACCCCAAAGAAGTTAAGAGAGATAGACATAAGGACAAGGGACAAGCAGTAAGATTAAGTCTCCCGGTTATATAGCCTATATGATAAGTGGAAAAACCTAGCGTGCCCCTAGAGGGTATAGAACAATATAAAATGTAGAATGGATTGATCCAGCTTTGGCTGGTGAATTGATCATGAGAATCTAGACCATATCAAATATGCTGCAATTATTGTAACTGTTTTTAGAAACATAGGAGGTAAAAACTGATTGTAAAACTGTTCTTGCAAACCATTGAAACTGTATAAATAAAACAGCCCATGCTATCCAGAACCACTTGCTTGAACAAAAACAGGTGGTTGCAGTCTCTTCTTTTGTGGAATTTACACATCCATGTGAAGTCATGGAACCTGTCTGAAGCAAAACCTCCAGCAGAAAACTGATAAGTTTGTCTTGAAGGAAATAAGATGGTAAGATTGTGATCACAAAATATTGTCATCAGTAGTAAATCTTACTTTTCCCTGAAAGTCCTATTATCTGTGTCTTGATTTCTAATAAAAAATAATAAAATCACCTTGTTTAATAATATAATTTAAAATAAGTTTTGTGAGTATTTGATGGTACTTTGCTTCATTTAAATAACATTTTATTCATCTTCCCATATGCTTCTCACAATGGTTGTATGAGATATATGTCAACCTTTAAGAGAAACTTAGTCAAAAATTGCCTAAGTTTATTTGATCTGTTCAGAATACAACATGGAAAGTCAGATTCAATATAAGCTTCTAAAGTCTTACAGTCTTCAATTTTCAATAGTCAAAAAAACCCTGGGAAGTGAAACTGTGTGAGTTGTTTGTCAGAAAACATAAATTGGTGCAAGCATGGTGGCAATCTCACAAAAAAAGACTTGATTCATGGAAAAAATGCAAGTAAATCCATTATCAGACATGGCAGTAGAAAGAATTTGAGCAAATAAATTCTTAGGAAGTAGAAGGGGTGAGTACAGGATTTGAATATTTGTCATTAGCTCTCAGGATGAAAACTACAGAGTATAGTGAGTTTTGACCTGGTGATGTTCCAAAGTACAGTGGGGAAAATATGTATCTCTGCAGAGTCAACACAAAGTTATCTGACACAGACATTATTGAAATCTGATCTCACATGTCTTCTCAGCTTAATATTTTGGGTGGGTATGCCTCAGTCTCCTTTGAATTTAATTTCCTCATGCATATGAGGAAAATTTTCACTTTAATGATGAGAAAGTTGGGTCTTAGCAAGGACCTTTTCTTAGTCCAGTTGCCTAGGTGATGCACAAGTTCTCACCCTCACATCTGTTCCAAACATCATGCTCTCCCTATATCACTTAGTTCTTAAGAAATCTGTGGGGGTGGGAGGAGGCTGTTATGAGTTGTCTAAGAAGTTTTTAATGTAACCTCTCTATTTAAATTCGTTGAATTTCAACAAACCCAAAAATGAATGACAGATTATAAACTAGAAAAACAAAATCTTAAAGAAATTCATAGGCTGAATTTAAAATACACCACAGTGATGTCTTACCAAGTCTGAAGCCTCTATTTCTGTTATTAGGAAGCTACCTATTTCTTCCCCCTTGTAGGCTGATCTTCATTGCTAATCAAAGAAGATGACAAGTGTTTTATCTTTCCTCAAGCTGCTCATCACTTGTACAAACTTTTAATTTGCCTTTTGAGGGTATCTTGCAGAAAGGTTTTACATATGTATTCCTTTCCTCTTATGTCAGTCAGGAAAGATGGGACACGGTTCACATACTTCAATACATTGTTTTCATAAAACTGCCACATATTCAAAGAAAAACTAGAATGTGCTACATCCTAGAAAAAGTTGAGACAACAATGCAAAATGGTGACAGAGAGCTACACACGTCTTTTCAGAGCTTTTCACACATCAGTCACTATCCACATCCAGATACAATTCAGTTCACATCACTGAATTGTGAAATTATTTTCTGTACCATATTGTTGCTGAAAAATTCTCAGAGGTGTTAAGATTTTATTTTTTTGAATTAGAAACAAGATTGTTTTACATGTCAATCCAAGTTCCCTCTCCCTCGCCTCCTGCCCTACCACCCCGCCGAACTAAGACCATACCTATCACTTATCATTTCTGCTCCCCAGGGAGGATGAGGCCTTCCATAGGGGGCCATTAAAGTCTGCCATATCCTTTGGGATAGGGCCTAGGCCTGCCCCCTTGTGCCTTGGCTCAGGGAGTATCCCTCTATGTGGAATGGGCACCCAAAGTCCACACCTATGCTAGGCATAAGAACTGATTTACTACAGGAGGCCTCATAGATTTCCGAGGTCTCCTCATTGAAACCCACATTCCTGGGGTCTGGATCAGTCCCATGCTTGTTTCCCAGCTAACAGTCTGGGGACCAAGAGCTCCCCGTTTTTCAGGCCAGCTGTTTCTGTGGGTTTCACCAGCCTGGTCTGGTCCACCTTGGTCACCATTCCTTCTCTGCAACTGGATTTCAGTTCAGTTCAGTGTTTAGCTGTGGGGGTATGCTTCTACTTCCACCAGCTGCTGGGTAAAGGCTCTAGGATGGCATATGAGTCAGTCATTAATCTCATTATCAGGGGAGGGCATTTAAGGTAGCCTCTCCTCTGTTGATTAGATTGTTAGCTGGTGTCATCTTTGTAGATCACCAGACATTTCCTTAGTGCCTGATTTCGCTTTAAACCTAAAATGTCTCCCTCTATTTTGGTATCTACTTTCTTGTTTTATTCTATTCTTCCCCCAATTCAACCTTTCTGCTCCCTCAGGTTCTCCTCAGCCCTCCTCTTCTCCCCTTCTCATTCTCCATTTTCCATATCTCCATCCTTTGAGGAAAGTACTGACATCAAATTGTTTCTCATGTTTTGTTCTGTCTCTCTCTCTCTCTCTCTCTCTCTCTCTCTCTCTCTCTCTCTCTCTCTCTCTGTCTCTCTGTGTGTGTGTGTGTGTGTGTGTGTGCGTCTATGTGTGTGTGTGTGTGTGTGTGTGTGTGTGTGTGTGTGTGTGTGTGTGTGTGTGTGTGTTGTAGTATATAGGCCAGAGGCTCCACTTTATTCCTTGAGGTAGTAGCCCTCAATTGAACTCAGAAATCTATGATGTGACTACTCTGGCTACCCAGCTTGCTTCCTGGGATCTCTTTGCTGGACTCACAGGTAGGCTGCCATTCCCAACCCATGTTTGTTCATATTCTCTACTGTAAACCTTCACAGTCCTATCTTCTGACTGACACATCCCAAAGTTTTCTTAAGTCCATCACTGTTGGGAATAAGCTATTTATGAAATCCACCCACCTACAATGAGACAGTATATCAATTAAAAACTCTAAATATACTTTTTTCCAAAGTTCTTGTCACAATTAAAACATGTGTATAGTTGAGCCTAAGCATCATGATTTGATAGACACTGTGACGTTATTAATGAATTGAAATTTAATGAACATATCCATTACAAAGATATTATTGCAAGTGTGTGTGTGTGTGTGTGTGTGTGTGTGTGTGTGTGTGTGTGTAATAAGAAACAGTATCTTGATGCCTCAGAAATTTCAAGCAAACAAAACACTACTGCCAACTATGACCTCCATACTTTACATGAGATTCCTTGAACTTAATTTACCTTGTAACTGAAAAGTTGTACCTGATGATCCACTTCTCACTGACTCCATTGGGAACCACCATTGTACTCTGTTTCTTTGAGTTTCGTTTCTGGACTGTTCATATAAATTAAATCATATGCAGACTTTCTTTTCTGTATATAGATTATTGTTCTTAGCATAGGTGCATAAATACTGTTGGAAAAAATCACAGTGTACTTTTTAAAGTTAAAATTGAATTTTGTTTTGTAAGACTGCAGTCCAACTTAGTGGGAAAAAAATGGAATCTAGAAATTTGCAAGCAAATGAATGGAAGTAGAAGAAACCATTCTGAGCAAGGTGACACAGTCTATGTACTCACTCATATGTGGATTTTAGACATAGAGTAAAAGGATTACCAGCCTACAATCCACATTGCCAGAGAAGCTAGTAAACAAGGAGGACCCTAATAGGTCTCCTGGAGAAGGGGAAAGGGCCAAGATCTCCTGAGCAAATTGGGAGCATGGGGGCGGGGTAGAAGGAACTAGGAGAATGAGAAGGGGAGAAGAGGAGGGGTGAGGAGGACATGATGGAGCAGGGAGGTTGAGTTGGGGGAAGAACAGAAGAGGGCAAGATAAGAGATACGATAATAGAGGGAGTCATTATAGGTTTAAAGAGAAATCAGGCACTAGGGAAATGTCTGGAGAGCTACAAAGATGACACCAACTAACAATCTAAGCAACAGAGGAGAGGATACCTTAAATGCCCTTCCCTGATAATGAGATTGATGACTAACTTATATGCCATAGTATAGCCTTCCTCCAGCAGCTGGTGGACGTAGAAGCAGACACCCACAGCCAAATCTTGAACTGAATTGGAATCCAGTTGCAGAGATGGAGGAATGATGAGCAAAGGGGTCCAGACCAAGCTGGAGAAACCCACAGAAACAGCTAACCTGAAAAAGGGAGAGCTCTTGTTCCCCAGACTGGTAGCTGGGAAACCAGCATGGGATTGATCCAAACCCCCTGAATGTGGGTGTCAGTGAGGAGACCTCAGAAATATATGGGGACCCTTGTAATGGATCAGTACTTATCCCTAGCATAGGATTGGACTTTGGGAACCCATCCCACATAGGGGGATACTCCCTGAGCCAAGACACAGGAGGTGGGCCTAGGCCCTATCCCAAATATAATATAATATATCCCAAAGGATGTAACAGACTCTCTTGATCCCCTATGGAAGGTCTTACCCTCCCTGGGGAGCAGAAAGGGTATGGAATAAGTAGGGTGTCAGTTGGGAGAGGCAGGGGAGGAGGGGAGGGAGAGAGAACTGGGATTGGCATGTAAAATAATCTTTCTAATTTGAATAAAAATATATAAAAAGACTGTAGTCCTGGCTGTGTTGAAATTCACTCTGCAGTTCAGCAAGCCACCTACCTCTGCTTCTTGAGTTCTGGGATTAAAAGTGTGCACCATTCTGCCCATCTTTTGCATGGTTCTGCTTCCTGAGTAGTAGGAGTAAAAGTATGTACCACCACCACCCACCTATTATCTTTTGTTCATCATCTTCCAAACATATTTTAATGTTTTTATCCAAAGAAATTGAAATGAACAATTCTAAGGAATATCTGTTGACCCTTGCTCACTGAAACATTATAGCTACAGTGTACATGGGGTGCTGACATTTCTTTGAGATATTAAATTCACTTCTTTTGGATGTGGTTTTGTTGGATCACATAGTAGTTCTTTTAATAGTTGCAATTTTTTTGAGAAAGCTCTTTGTGGTTATCCATAGTGATTTCACCAGTTTGTAGTTCCAGAAGCCAAGTACAAGGGTATCATTTTCTCCTCTTCCTCCCTATTGTGGTGTCACATCATTATGGATTTATCTTCTACATTTGAAGTGAGGAGAATTATGATGGATCTCACAGTCAAAGTTAATAATACATCTCAATGTCACTCAAAACGTATATCCTAGTGTGTAGTCAGATTATTTGTTTAACCTGACATTAAGAGAATAATGTAACAAACTTTACTTCTTTTTCAATTCAGATGTGATCCACTTTTACAACCTAACCTAATGCATAGATGTACTATTCAGTTTTGTACTTATTCCATTCCCCTAACCTAAAGTAAGGCATGTATGTGTGTATGTATATTATGGTAATAAATGCTAAAAACAGCAAAAAGGCTTAAAATAATCTTATATAAAATTATAAAAGCAAACAACCACAACATATGTTGGATACAAAACAGATATAGGTTGATAAATCTGTTTTGGTATCAATTCTCCAGTAAAAAGATACAGACAACAGAATAGATGTGAAAATAGGATCCATCCTTTTTTGTTTGTTAGTTTTGGAGACAGGGTTTCTATGTAGCTTTGGAGGCTGTCCTGGAACTACCTCTTGTAGACCAGGCTGGTCTCATCTCGAACTCACAGAGATCCGCCTGTCTCTGCCTCCCAAGTGCTGGGATTAAAGGCGTGCGCCACCACCACCCAGCCTTAAAAAACAAATTTTGCTTCTGGTTTTGTATTTAATGAGATTCCTGTACATGTGAATGTGTGCCTCTGCATGTATTTCTTGTTTTGTTGTGGTTTTAATTTTTGGCTCTCTTTCTTCTTTTTTTTTTTTTGTCTTATCTAGTTTTGCCTGTTTTTTGTTTTATCTTATTTTATCATTATCATTTTCTAGATACTATTTGGTTTTCAATGGAGTTGGAGTTCATATTTGTTTGAAAAATAAGCACTAGTTGTAGAAGTATACAAAACACTAAGATTCCTTAAAATTTTTACACATTTTCTCAAGTAATATTCAAGATGGGGATGATGCATACACAAATGATTGATTTCATTTCATAATCACCTTATATATAATGTTTTACATATTACTAAGAGATCAGTTCCTACATCCAAAATAATGGTCTAGTATGATAATGCATGCAGCCAATCCACAGTTGTAAATAAACCAAACTATCTTTTATTATACACTAGCTTCTAGTATTAAAACCAATATAGGAATCTGGGTAATGTACAAAGGAAGAAAATTATTTAGCTCACAGCATCATGCTAGTGCTCATTAAGGTCTTTCTGGCTATGTCAAATCATGGTGGATGGCATCATGACAAGGGCACAAGTGAGACAGATCACATGGCAAAACAGGAAGCCAGAGAGTTAAGATCATTATTTATTACTATTATAATCTGGGAGACTATTTGGAGGTGAGCTCCTATGTGGATTGAATAAATAAACTTCAGAGGGCAACATTCCCTAACTTGTCACTAGGCCTCAACTCTTAGAAGTTCTTACTACATCTTAATCATATTACAGTGGGAACTAAGCTTGTAGAATACAAACACTTGAAAAATACCCTCAAACTGCAGCATGACAGGAAGCTATAAAGCAATATGCAATCTATTTTCTGATTTGTGATTCAAGGGTTGGTTAGAATACTTAGAAATTTTTCATAGATGCAGGGAACCCTTGAAGTATTTTAAACATCATCTTCCTGTTTACTCATGGAGAGTGTAACTGCAATCACTTATTTTATTTTTAGGTCCCCAAATCTTCAGGCTTGTCATTATAAAGTTTTAATAAGCTAAAACTTATTTTAACAAAGTGTAGCGTCAGATGGGAACTTAACTGAAAACTTCCTGCCTTCCTTCATTTGTCACTATCCTTATCAAGGACATGCTAAAAATTTCCCTCTTATCATATACTAGAGACAGGAGATATTGCTTCATTATCAAATAAAAATGAAACCCTGGAAATGAGATATATCTACACCAAACAATGTTACTCTTTTATGTAAATTAGCACTGATTTTAAAGACACAAATGTGGTAACTTCTTATTCATGTCATTTCTGGAAAACTTTAGTTTAAATAAGAAGCAGATTTTTTCTTTTATTGATATATATATATATGTACATATATATATATTCATATCATATTTGTACACACTATATTCAGAGTGATAATGACCTATAAGTAAACTGAATACATTCTTTCTAGGTGATTTATTCCATCTTCTACATAATTATTATGTTATATATAAGAGGCAATATTGTCACAGTTACTGAACCAAAACAATAACTGAGCACCCATTTGATTTTAGGTTATGAATTCTGGATTTTTGTGAAGTCTTTGAAGTGTCTATTGTTCCGGAGCTTAGAAAATGATGCCCCAAAGTTGTTCATCTTGGTCTTTGAACTAAAACATTTCAAAGGAAACTAGAATATCTCAGAAGAAAAGCATTTCTTTGACTGTTGTGTACTGTTTACCATTCTTTTTTCACATGCAAAGTTAAGTTATAGGAGACAAAATTCCTCTTCTTCAAGAAAAGCTACAAAAGTAAAACTTCCCTCCAAATATGCCATAAAATCAACCCTCTCTTGTCTTTAATCCTTTAATACTCTCATTTCAGAGGCATATTGCTCACATTCATGAGGAATGGAGACATATTCAAGAATAATTACTAGATGAAAGCCAAGTTTTCTGTGTGGTTCTGAACAATACATTTGTCTGTTTATTGCTCCCAACTACCAATATAGACTGTTATCAAACTCAATTTGACCATTGGCTGAGTTTTTTTTTTCCCTACCAACCATAGGTATAAAGATATTGTCCACAATGACACATCAGTAACTGTTTTTGTTTTTTGAGACAGGATCTCTCTAGATGGTAGTTTGAATAGTGCTGAAGAATCAATTGTCACTGGACGAAATGAGAAACGCATATTTTGGGAAAATTCTATTAATGATAAAAGACCTCAGGTTAAAATTAAAAATTAATAATAAAGTTATGACTGGCTTAGTAGACACTGGGGCAGATTGACTATTATTACCCAAAAGTCTTGGTCTCAGAAATGGCCTCTTAGAGAGGCAAATGTACAATTTTTAGGAATTGGAATGTTATCTAGAGTTTGACAGAGTGTTAACTCAGTGGTCTGCACTGGACCAAAAGGACAGAAAGGGAGACTGAAACCTTACGTGGCAGATATAGCTATAAACCTCTGGGGTCATGATCTTTTACAGCAATGGAATACTCAGATTAATATACCTCCAGTGTCGGATACAAAGGTACCACAAGGGTAACAGAACTGTACTGTCTTTCTGGGATTTTGTTTTTTACTTTTTTTTTTAATGGAGAGTGCTAGATGTCTCTACAATTTTGTTTAAATGACTGCAGAACCTGGAAAAGCTGTTGCTGCTATTGATGCATAACATACTGCCATTATATATATATATATATATATATATATATATATATATATGTTAGTCATTGTTGGCTTTTTTAATTTGTACTGGAACTTTCTTTTACTTTGTTTTAAGTGAATGTTTCTCAAGTAAACAATTTAGGTATTTTTCCATACCTTTTTCTTTCTGATGTAGACTTCAGGTTAATTAATATTTTACTGCATCTGGTAATGTATTCTGTGTTTGAAGCCTAGTGACTTTTCATTTTGATGTTCTTGTGATTTCATATGCTGTATTCTCCAAGCAATAAAATTCTGATGTATTTTATAAGAAAAATAAAGTAGCTAAAAAATTATGTACAATCTTTAGATAATAGAAAAGATCTGCTAAGACGCTATGGAAAACAGTTACCAACCATCCATGCTGTACAGAAACTAGGTACAAATGATGGACCTTCAGAGGAGCCAAAGGCCCTGCCATTGAAGTGGCTTATCGTTGAACCTGTTTGGGTAGGACAATGGCTTATGACTTCTGAGAAGCTAGAGGCTTTAGAAAAGTTAGTACAGGAACAGCTAGAGGCTGCACATATAGAGGAATCTACCAGTCTTTGAAATTCTCCTGTATTTGTTATCATAAAGAAGTCAGGTAAGTGGAGAATGCTGACAGACCTGAGAGCCATAAATAAGGTAATTCAACCAAAGGGCTCTCTGTAAATTGGAATGCCATTATCTTCCTTAATACCTAAAGGATGGCCTATCATAGTTATTGAGCTAAAAGACTGTTTTTTTCACAATACCATTACAGGAAAATGATAGAGAAAAATTTGCATTTTCTGTACCAATTCTTAATAATTCACAGCCAGTTAGGAGATATCAGTGGAGGGTTTTGCCACAAGGAATGCTAAATAGTCCTACTTTGTGTCAGCACTTTGTACAGCAACCTTTGGGAATAATTTGTAAGAAAATTTCACAATCTCTTGTTTGTGAAACATGGATGACATTTTTATCAGATTCTAATAAGGAAACTTTAGAACATATGTTTGAAATGGTGAATGAAGTTCTGCCTAGATGGGGGTTACAGATTGCCCTGGAAAAGATACAAAGAGGAGATTCTATTAACTATTTAGGTTACAAGATAGAGTTACAAAGAATCAGACAGAAGGTACAAATTAGAAGGGATCGTCATCAAACTATTAATTCTCTTCAGAAATTATTAGGGGAAATTTCTCAATTACAGACAATTATTGGTGTAGAAGGACATGACTTAAAGCATTTAAAAATGGCCCTTAAAGGTGATAAGGACCTAAACAGTCTGAGAATATTATCTGCTGAGGCAGAAAAGAGTTACAATTGGTAGAAAACAGAATATTGGATGCACATGTAGATCTGATAAACTTTGATTTAGACTGTATTCTGGTTATCTTGCCATCCAGAGAATATCCTTCTGGAATTCCGATGCAGAGGGAAGACACCATATTGGAGTGGATATTTCTGTCACATTAACATAATAAAAAGTTAAAGACATATATAGAAAAGATTTCTGATTTGATTCTTAAGGGCAAATTAAGACTCTGTCAACTGACTGGAAAAGATCCACCTTTAACTAATGATAAAATTTCCTCCTTGTGGAAGGATAATGAATATTGGCAAATAGCTCTTACTGACTTTTGGGGAATGATTAGCAACAACTATCCCAAAACTGACAGAATTAAATTCATAAAAAAGACAGTCTGGATTCTTCCATGTATTGTAAGATAAACTCCCATTTCTGGAGTTCTAACCTTCTACACTGATGCCAACAAATCAGGTAAAGCAGGTTATAAAGGAGGTGAGGTAAGTAAAGTAGTTCAAAGTCTATATACATCTGTACAGAAGGCAGAATTATATGCAATTCTCAAGGTACTTATGAATTTTACAGAACCTCTTAATATAGTTACTGATTCTCAATATGCAGAGTGAGTCATGTTACACATCGAGACTGCAGAATTCGTTCCTGATAATACAGAATTGACTTCACTGTTTATACAATTACAGGAAACAATCAGAAACAGAAGTAATCCTATATACATTACACATATCCGATCCCATACGGGTCTGCCAGGCCCACTAGCACAAGGCAATGATGAGATTGATTGTTTATTAATTGGAAGTGTGCTAGAAGCCTCAGAATTTCATAAGAAACATCATGTGAATAGCAAAGGTTTAAAAAAAGGACTTCTCCATTACTTGGCAACAAGCCAAGGAGATAGTGAGAAACTGTCCTACTTGTTCTTTTTATAACCAAACTCCATTGCCAGCAGGTTGTAATCCTAAGGGCCTTCAGAGAAATGAGGTTTGGCAGATGGATGTCTTTCACTTTGCAGAATTTGGAAATTTGAAATATGTACATCATACTATAGACACATTCTCAGGGATCCAATGGGCTACTGCTCTTAACTCTGAAAAATCTGATTCTGTTATTATACACCTGCTAGAGGTGATGGCAGTAATGGGTGTACCTGCACAAATAAAAACTAACAATGCTCCAGAATATGTCTCCTCAAAATTAGAACAATTTTTCAAATATTATAACATAAAGCATGTAACCGGTATACCACACAATCCTACAGGACAAGCAGTGGTTGAGAGATCCAATAGAATACTAAAGGAGATGCTCAACAAACAAGCTTGGAAGACAAAACACCCCAAACACAGGTTGCATAATGCTTTATTAACATTAAACTTTCTTAATGCCAATGAGAAAGGACCAACAGCTGCAGAAAGACACTGGACTACAGAAAAAATTGCTGAACTGAATCAGCCGGTATACTTCAAAGATGTACTAACTTCTGTATGGAAACCAGGACATGTGTTACGATGGAGTAGTGGTTTTGCATTGGTTTCCACAGGAGAAGAAAAACTTTGGATACCATCAAAGTTGATCAAGATTTGAGTGGAAAAGGAAAAACCTTTTGATGAGGACAAATGACAGGTATTCTAGTAAGGTATATCTTATAAAGTAAATAGAAACCTTCTAAAGGAAAGGGAAGTGTTTTGCTTTTATCTTCACAGGAAAACTCATCTCCAGAAGTCCAAGAACACTGCATGGGTAGATACTTAAGAAGAGAAGGTAGCTAAAACCATCAAACAAAAGGAACATGCCATACAGCAAACTTTCCAGCTGTCTCTCAGAGAACTCAATTTCTCTTTATTTCCTAGTCCTTATTCAATTAAACCAATGCTGGGTTTAGAAGTGGATTTGGCTTTCTTCCTCTAAAATCCAAGCACGTTGTTTGAGTTTCTATATTGTATCAAGAAGCCAACTGATGTAATACAGAATAAGAGAAGAATTTGGGAACTATCTTTGTCTTTTCTTGGCTCTTTCCTTCAACGTGTACACCCTCTCATAATTGTTATGCTCCCATGATTGCATTTCACAGTATGCATACATACACAAGCAAACATTTCTCTGCTGTTTATGTTTGAGTTCCACACAGACAACGAAGATCTGCCTGACAGCAATCCCTGGACACTCCGGAAAGAAAATGGGCCACACCTCGACTGCACTGGATCCAGCTTGCTCCATTTCAATGGACACTTCGGCCAGAGCTTCGGGTACTGACTTCAATCAAGTTGAAGGTTTCAAGCTAGTTCTTCAATCAAGCAAATACCATCAAACATGGACTGGATACAATACCTTCAAGACATTAACTATACTAACATTTTCTTCCTACAGGACCCCACAAGGCTGTCGTCATCCCATTTTATCAGGAAGTAACTTGGAGAATGCTATGCCCCCTCTCCCCCATTGTTGTCACTTAGGATAGTGTGTATACCTAGTTAGGGAGAGCTTCCTATTGTTTATGGTTGGGATTGGAAAGAGGTGTTCAGGCTTGGACACCTCTTTCAGATGACTTTAGGGTTTCATTAAAATAGTTAGGATGTGACATAAGCAGATTTTTGTATCTTCTTATATTTCACCTTTATGATTGTTAATTTTGGATACTTTACACTATTAAGTTTTAATCATCTTTTAGACTAAAAGGGGAATTGTAGGGGATGCTGTAGCCATGCCTGCTTAGGGTCTGGCTACAGGTGTTCCTGACCATGCCTGTGAGGGCATTGTCAGGGTGAGGTAGAGTGAGGGACATTCAGGTGTCGGGTTTGGTTTTGGTTTCGCTTTCAGCTTGCTGTACAGACTGCTGCCACCAGCTGGCTAGGTGGCTCTGAAAGTGAGGCTTTTTCCCTATTAAATACCTGTGTATCTCTGCTTGGCTCTGTACTGGTATTTTCCCACATTAATAGTCTGCCTGGCCTGGAGCTCATTATGTAGAGCAGGCTGTCTTCTATCTCAGAGATCTGTTCACCTTTATCTCTGGAGTACTGAAATTAAAGATGTGCATCCCCACACTTTGTGTGTGTGTGTGTGTGTGTGTGTGTGTGTGTGTGTGTGTGTGTGTGTGTGTGTGTAGAAAAATAGAGCTACCAAGAATATACTGTGCTCTTGAGTATTACTTAATAAACACATGAAGGGCTGCACAAAACTTCTGCTTTATAGACATTCAAATATTATTAACATGCCAGCCTACTTTTGAGAAGGCACAGTAGTGAGATAAATGGAGAGAAAATAGAAATTAAAAATGAGTTAATAAACCTCATGTATACAAGTACTTTATGCAATAACTGTATTTGCTTTATTTTGTTTGTTTTTACTTCGTTTTAATGTAAAACTTTAACAGTCATTCAAGTCTCAGATATGATGAACATTTGCTCAATTTGTTCAGAACAAATCATTGCTAATGACTGATATCAACCATATGTTCTACACTAATGGGCAAGTATCAATTCATGACCTCGGTCCCATACCATTGCTTTTCTGAGTATTTATCTGGTATCATTTCCATTTAATTAAAGTAGTGTCATTTATCTGCTAAAAATTGCTCAGTTAGTCAAGGTCACAGAGTCATTACATATGGCAATCTGGATTCTCTCCTATGTTTAGCAGCATACAAACCCCACTGTCTGCCTTTTTTCCCTATCTACCAACATTTTCTGTGTTATTTTCTGAGTAGCTTTTTTAAACTTCCTATCCCTAGCCACAGTTTCTACTTGTAAAGAGATAAGAGTTAAATAAGATTCTCTAGGGCACTTTGTTTTTATATTATTTTACAACTTTCTTGACATAGTTTAATCATTTATTAAATCTTACATCTGTTCCTCAATTTCTAACTTCAATGTGTCCAACTGATAAAAATGAAAGGAGATACTTATCGATTTTTTGAAGACATAAAAACCAGAAAGAAATGGATTTGCTTTAAGCTGTTCACTTTAATAGTAAAATGTTAGAGTAGGTGTGATAAGCAGCTTCATGTCAATGCTGAAAAATTAAAAAGTACAGTCTCTTCAAGTGCAGCTCTGATCGCCATTCATCAGCCCACATTACTGAGCTCCAGCTTTTCTGTTTAAATTGGCAAGCAGAAGAGACATTAGGAAAAAAATCAATAGCTGTTACAGAGTCTTGCACAAAACACTTGGTGCTTTGCTTACAGCAAAGTGAAAAATCTGCTGCAGGAGTAAGATACGGTTCAGTTATATAAATTTCTAGAAAACACCGGATAAAACTGTTAACTTGGTTAGTACTAAATAAATGTTTATTGAATAATCTCCGAGAAAAGGCCATAGATTGGCACTGGGTTGACAGTACTAGTCTCAACCCTTAGAGATCTAATGAGCTCCTGGGAGATTAGTCACTCTAGTTGTGGATCGATACACTGAGGAAACTTGTAATGAAACTATCTTCCTTTGTACTCAGGGTTCATACAGATGAGTCTTAAAGATATACCCATCAGATAGATAAATAAAAGAATGGGAAACAAATAAAACTACATTCAAAAAGAAAATGTCATTCAATCAAGGGAAAAATAAGAGTGAATGAAGTTGCTTTTTAGTGTGATCTATATCCTGTGTAGTTTAGTATAATTTTATCATAAAGCTTCAAGTTTATCACATTTTTTCTAATAACCAGAGAATCACCTTGGCCCCATCCCAAGACCTACTAGATCCAAATCTGTGTGAAGCTGACCTGGTTTATCTCTTTAAATGCATTTGGTAGTTCTGTTGGAATGCATGAGAAACATTGCTGTAGTTAATACCTGAAACCTCTTTGGTAAAGCAGCCGGTCTCAAATTTTAGCTTGGAAAAAGGTACCTAAATCTCTTGGGACTGGAGAGGGAGTTCAATGGCTTAGAGTGCCAGCTCTTCTTGCAGTAGACCAGGTTTGTTTTCCAGCATCCACATGGTGGTTCATAAAGATCTGTAACTTCAGGTTCAGGAGATCATACACCCTCTCTTGGCCTGCCCAGGCACTGCATGATCATAGTAACAAATACACATGCAAGAAAAACGCCCATAAACACAAAATAAAAATAAATATATCAAATGCACTCCAGCCTCCTTTCTGTTAAATCAATATACCTTTTGTATAACAGGTCCTTCCAAGACTAGGGGGCATTCATGTTAAGAATAGTAAGGTACTTTCAGAACTTAACTGTGGTTGAGAGCTGCTACATTTTTTATTGAGAATTTCTAATTGTTTTATTGACTTTGTAATCTTTATATTGACAAGCATCATAAAAAATTCT
This sequence comes from Cricetulus griseus, assembly GCF_003668045.3. Lineage (NCBI taxonomy): Eukaryota > Metazoa > Chordata > Mammalia > Rodentia > Cricetidae > Cricetulus > Cricetulus griseus. The sequence goes on from NC_048604.1 coordinate 88,245,605, forward strand.
GATAAATGTGGTCCTTGTGACGTACTTTGAGAAGTATTGATTTAATTGGTAATTGTTGATTGGTTGCATTAGAAAATAAATATCCTACTTTTACTTAAGTATTTCAAAATTTCATCTAATTCCATATTAGAAACAAGTGTTTTGTTGGTCTTTGCCATTCTAACTGGGCTCATATAAAATTTCAAATTTGTTTTGATTTCTCATGTATCTACGGATGATGAACTTTTTCAAGATACCGATTAGCCATTTTTTAATTTCTTCTTTTGATAACTCTATGTCTAGGTACCAGGCCCAGTATTTGAATGGGTCTTTTTGTTTATTTGTTTGTTTAACTATCTGGGGTTTTGTTGTTGTTTTTGTTCTTTATATACTATGGATATTAATCCCATGTCACGTATGTAGCAAAGATCTTCCCAAATTTTGTGGGCTTCTTCTTCACAATTTGATTGCTTCTTTACCTGTGTAAAGCTTTTTAGTTGAATGAGGTTTAACTTTCAATTTTGGCCTTAACTCTAGAGCAAATGAATTCTTATTTACAAAGTCCTTTCTTATACCTACATCATATAAGGTACTGCTTATATTTAGTATAGAGTTTCAGGTTTCATGTTTAGGACCTTGATCCAGTTGAAGTTAGATATTATGAAAGATGATAGTTATAGATCTAGTTTCGTTGTTCTGAATGTGGACATCAAGTTTTCCCAGGACCAATTGTTTAAGATGCTATCTGTTTTCAGCATCTTTGTGTAATAATAAATAGCTAAAGTTACATGTATTCGTGTGTAGATCTTTGTTTTTTGTTCCCTATTGGCACACACGACTGGTTTTATGCCAGTACAATACTGTTTTTATTACTATTAATCAAGAAAGTATTTTTGAGATCTGGAATAGTAATCCCTCCAGCATTGTTCTTTTTTGCTCAAGATTATTTTGGCAACTTGGGGGTCTTTGTGGTTCCATATGAGTGTTAGCATTTGTTTTATCTATTTCTGTGAAAAACATAATGGAAATTTTTATTAGAATTCTATTAAATCTGGAAATGGCTTTTGGTAAAATGGCCATTTTCATAATATTAATTCTACTAACTGACAAGCAAGGGATGGATGTCTTTCTATTTTCTAGTGTCTTTAACTTTTTACAAAATTTTAAAGTTTCCATTGTAAAGGTCCTTCATCTCTTTTGTTGAGTTTATTTCTACATATTTCTTTGAGTCTGTTGTGAATGAGATTATGCCCATGATATCTTTCTGTGTATGTTTCTTGTTGTTATATAGAAAAGCTATTTGTGTAAGCTGATTTTCTATATTGCTCAGTTGATGAATTTTTAATGTTTTTCTAGACATTTTCTGGTAGAATGTTTAGATCCCTTATTATAATATGCAATATGCCCATAGGAATAGCTTGAATTTTTCTTTTCTTATTTGGATCACTTTAATTTCACTCTCTTGCCTTGTTGCTTCAGCTCATACAGGAACACAACATTAAAATGGTAGACAGCCCTGTCTCATTACTGACTACAATGGGATTGCTTCAAGATTTTCTCCACTTAGGATGATACTGGCTATGAGTTTCTCATACATATCTTTTATTATTTTGAGATATGTTCTCTTTAGTCCTAATCACTTTAGGACCTTTACTATGAAGCTATGTTGGACTTTATTAGAGGCTTTTTCTGCATCTATTTAAATGAATGACTTTTACCTCTAAGTCCATTTATGTGGTTTATTACATTTATTGACTTGCACATATTGAACCACCCCTGCATCTGAAGGATAAAGCAAATTTGGTTATGGTTGATAAACATTTTATATATGTCTATTCTGCTTGCAAGTATTTTATTGACCATTTTAGAATCTATGTCCATCGGGGATATTGGCCTGTAGTTTTCTTTTTTGAGTCTTTATATGATTTGAGCAGTAAAGTAATACTGGCTTCATAAGAACAAGTTTGGAAGTTCTCCTTCTATTTCTAGTATTTTTTGAACAGTTTAAGGAAGATTTTGAATTGGCTGTTTGTAGATCTTCTTTGAAAGTCTGGTAGACTTTTGCTGTGAATTCATCTGATCCTATCTTTTTTAGTTGGAAGGTTTTGCATTACTATTTCAATCTCCACATTTGTTATGTGTCTGTTTAATTTTAAATGGTTTGGCTGACTCTAGAAATTAATCCATTTCTTATAGTTTTTCATACTTATGAGAGTACCAGATCTGAAAGTGTTCCATAATATATTCTGAATCACTTTGGTGCCTGTTATAAAATTTCCTTCATCATTTCTGATTATATTATATTAAGTCTCCACTTTCTTTCAGTTAGTTTCACCAAGGGTCTGTTGATCTTATTTATCTTTGCAAAGAACAAGCTCTTGGTTTTGTTGATTCTTTGTATTGTTTTCTTTATTTTTGTCTCATAATAATTTCTGTTCTGAGTGTTATTATTTCGTGCTATCAACTGTGTTTGAGGATTTCATTTGTTCTTGTTTTGTCAGCTTTTTGAGTGTTATTAGTAAATTACTTATTGTGCTCTTTCTGATTCTTTACATAGGTATTTAGAGCTATATATTTCCCTTGTAGGTCTACTTTCAAGGTGTCCCAGCTGCTTTATTGTATATTCTCATTTTTGTTTAGTTTAGGAAAGTTTTTATTTCTTTCTTAATTTATTCTTTTACCTATTCACCATTCAGTGGTGAGTTGTTTTAATATTCATTGAGTTTGTGTATTTGCTGGAGATTTATTTGCTGCCAAACTTAAGTTTTATTGTCATACAGTTGGATAGGACATACAGAATTGTTTCAATCTCTCTTAATTTGTTATTTTCTGGTTTGTATTTCTATTTTGTATTTTAGTGTTGGGGTTGAATATTCTATAGAATTCTGTTAAATTCATTTGATTTATAACGCCATGTAATTACAGTATTTCTGTTTACTTTTTTGTTCAGATGACCTGTCTTTTGAAGAACTGAGATATTTAAATGACCCACTAATGACAAGGTGACAGTAATATCTGTCTTTAAATCCAGTAGTACATTTTTTTTCTTTTTTTCTTATATTTTTGTTAGTTCAAATTAGGAACAAGCCTGCTTCACATGTCAATCCCTTCTCCCTCCCCCTTCCTTCCCCCCAACCCTCCACACAACCCTCCAACTGCTCCCCATCCCATCCACCCTCCACACCCCAGGCAGGGTAGGGCCCTTGACAGTGGCTCCCCAAAGTCCACCACATCATCCTGGGCTGGACCTAGGCCCTCCCCCATGTGTCCAGGCCAAGAGTGCATCCTTTCTCGTGGGATGGACTCTCAAAGTCCCTTCTTACACTGGGGAAAATTACTAATCCAACCAGTAGTACACTTTTATGAAATCAGGTGCATCAGAGTTTGATGCATGTATGTTAATGATAATTATGTCTTCTTGGTATAACCATTCCCTTGATTAAAATGAAGTGTTGTTTTTTAGCTCTCCTGATTAGTTTTAATTTTAAATCTATTTTGTCAGATATTAGGACAGAGATACTTCCTTGCTTTCTGGTACCTTTTAATTGAATCACTTTTGTCCTACCTTTTACTCTAATGTGGTGCCTATATATAAATCTAATATGTGTTTTCTTGTAGACAGCAGGTAGATGAATTTTGATTCATAATAATTCAGTCAGCTTGACTGGAAAATTGAGGCAATTTAAAGTTACTGCTGAAGTGTGGTGTGTGTGTGTGTGTGTGTGTGTGTGTGTGTGTGTGTGTGTGTGTGTGTGTGTGTGTGTGTTGTGTGTGTGTGTGTGTGTGTGTGTGTGTGTGTGTGTGTGTGTGTGTGTGTGTGTGTGTGTGTGTTTTATGTGGTCACTGGGTTTATTTTTGGTAGTGTTGGTTTTCTTCTTGGTGCTTTGTGGTTTAGTAATTATGGCTTCGCATTTCTTTCTATAGTCTCTTGCCTGTGCTCATTCCTTTCTTGAGACTGAAATATTACTTCCTGAATTTTCTTTAGGCTGAGTATGTGAGATATAATTTCTTAGGATCTTCACTTCATGGAAGTTTTTCTTCCTCCAAATATGACAGATAGTTCTACTGGGTATATTATTCTAGGTTCATTGTCATGGTTTTTCAGGACTTCGAATGCATTGCTCCAGACTCTTCTGGCATTCAAATTTGCCAATGATAAATCATGTGTTATTCTGATGGGTTTTCTTTAATATGTGATATATGTTTTTTTTCATTCATGTTTAAATCAACTTCTTTATTCTATATACTTATTGTTTTATCTATGAAATACTGTGGATTTTCTTTTCTGGTCTCACATATTTGGTGTCCTGTGTGTTTCTTATATCAATATGAGACTATATTCCCTTAGTTTGGGGAAGTTTTCTTCTGCGATCTTGTTGAAGATCTATATTATTTCATTGAACTTAGATTTCCCACTCTTGTCTGTGCTTAAAATTGGAAGATTTGGTTGTTTTATGGTGCCCCCATTCTCTATGTGCTTCTTTCCAGTATACACTGGATGTGGGACATGGGTTGATCTGAGAGTTTGTGGAGGATATGTGGAGAGGACCATCAGGCGTACTCACCAGTTTAAACCTTGGAGAAAGAAAGGAAGGATATGGTTGGATGGAAAGGTTGAATGTGGCCCTCAGAAACGTTCGATGGCAAAAGTTGGTAAAGTTATAATTTAGTACTGCAACATGGGATTCTCAGAGTATGAGGTAAGGGTGCTAATGAGAAAACGTATGTAAAGCAATTTTGTCGCATCCCTGACATTAATTGTGTTACCTTTGTGTCTTACTTAGGTTTCTATTGCTGTGACTAAAACTAGAACCAAAAACAAGTGAGGAAGAAAGGGTTTATTTGGCTTACACTTCAGCATTGCTGTACATCCCTGATGAAGGAAGTCAAGACAGAAACTGAAACATGACAGAATCCTAGGGGCAGGAGCTGATGTAGAGGCTATGGAGGAGAGCTGCTTACTGGTTTGCTTCCCAAGGCTGGCTCAACCTGCTTTCCTAGAGAACCCAGGAATAATAGCCCAGGAAACTACCACCCACTGTGAGCAGGCCCTCTCCCATTGATCACTAACTGAATAAAAATGCCTTACAGCTAGATCTCATGGAGATCCTCAACTGAGGTTCCTTCCTCTCTGACGACTCTAGCTTGTGTCAAGTTGACACACAAAATCAGACAGTACAACTGACCCCTTGTCAACTTGACACACAAAGATATCACTATTAATCCTCAACCCTTCCTTCCTTATTCATTCACAAAATCTCACATAACTTTAAAAGTCCCACAATGGTTCCAAATTCAAACACATTAAACACTTCATTTCTTTAAAAAGCCAAAGGTTTTTTTTTTCATTCATTTATTTAGTTCATAAATAAAGTTATGCACAATTATGATACAGAATACAGTGTGTTCACAATGGCATGGCTAAATTAAACCAATTAACATGTTATATCACACATATTCATCATTTTTGTTTTGAGAACACTTAAAATATACTATCTCACAACTTTTAAAATATAGCATATTGTTATCAACCATATTTATCATGTTCTCAGTAGACCTCAAGACTTCACAGAGTCTATGCCTCTTGTCCAACTGCAGTTTTATATCCTTAAACCAATCGTTTCCCCATTGTTAAAAGTCCCACATTGAAGCCTAATAGCCATAATTCTGCTCTCTGTTCCCATAAGTTCATCATTTCTAGGTTATACATAAAATTGAAATTGTGTGGCATTTGTCTTCCAGTGTGTCACTTATTTTTTGGCAAGCATATACCTTTCCTACTTACTAAAGATGAAATCAAATTTGCATGCACAGGTGAGCATTAACTGAAGCACCTTGGATTCATCACATATTTGAGTTTCAGTTAGCATATATATATATATATATATATATATATATATATATATAGAGAGAGAGAGAGAGAGAGAGAGAGAGAGAGAGCAATAATGGCAATATGTTATGCATCAATAGCAGCAACGACATCCAGCACACCCCATTTTAAAAAAACAAAAATAAAAAAAAACAAAAAAAAACAACAATAACAAAAAGGTAAAAAACAAAATCCCAGAAGATAGCACAGTTCTGTTACTCTTGTGGTACTTGGCACCATTTTTTTTAAAATTATTTTCTCATTCATCATCTGGGAGGAAACCATTCTGAGCAACATCATTAAAAACAGCTCTGATAAAGCATGGTCACTACTGTGTATCATAAAGCAGGTCCACATATGAGTGAGTACATATCTTGTTTGTCTTTTTGTGATTGGGTTACCTCACTCAGAATGGTTTCTTCGAGTTCCATCCATTTTCCTGCAAATTTCAAGATTCCATTGTTTTTTTTCTGCCGAGTAGTACTCCATTATGTAAATTACCACATTTTCTGTATCCATTCTTCGGTTGAGGGGCATCTAGGCTGCTTCCAGTTTCTGGCTATTACAAATGATGCTACTATGAACATGGTTGAACAAATGTCCTTCTTATATGAATGTGCTTCTTTGGGTATATGCCTAGGAGTGGAATTGCTGGATCTTGTGTAGACTCATTCCCATTTTCTTGAGGAGTCGCCATACTGATATCCAAAGTGGCTGTACAAGTTGGCACTCCCACCAGCAGTGGAGGAGTGTTCCTCTTTCTCCACATCCTCTCCAGCATAAACTGTCATTAGTATTTTTGATTTTAGCCATTCTGACAGGAATAAGATGGTATCTCAAAGTTGTTTTGATTTGCATTTCCCTGATGGCTAAGGATGTTGAACACTTTCTCATGTGTCTTTCAGCCATTTTAGATTCCTCTACTGAGAATTGTCTATTTAGTTCTGTACCCCACTTTTTAATTGGGTTGTTTGGTGTTTGGGGAACTAGCTTCTTGAGTTCTTTGTATATTTTGGAGATCAGCCCTCTGTCAGATGTGGGGTTGGTGAATATCTTTTCCCAGTCTGTGGGCTGCCATTTTGTCTTGCTGACTGTCTCCTTTGCCTTACAGAAGCTTCTCAGTTTCAGGAGGTCCCATTTATCAATTGTTGACCTCAGTGTCTGTGCTACTGGTGTAATGTTCAGGAAGCAGTCTCCTGTACCGATTAATTCAAGGGTATTTCCCACTTTGTCTTCTAATAGGATCAGTGTAGCTGGACTTATGTTGAGATCTTTGATCCATTTTGACTTAAGTTTTGTGCAAGGTGATAGGCTTGGATCTAACTGCAGTCTTCTACATGTCTGCAACCAGTTATGCCAGCACCATTTGTTGAAGATGTTCTCTTTGTTCCATCAAATAAATTTGGATTGTTTGTCAAAAATCGGGTGTTCATAGGTGTGTGGGGTAATATCAGGGTTTTCAATTCTATTCCATTGGTCTACCAGTCTATTTTTGTACCAATACCAAGCTGTTTTCAGGACTATAGCTCTGTAATAGAGATTGAAGTCAGGGATGGTGATGCCTCCAGAAGTTCCTTTATTGTTTAGGGATGATTTGGCTATCTTGGGTCTTTTGTTTCTCCATATAAAGTTGAGAATTGTTCTTTCAAGGTCTGTGAAGAATTGTGTTGGGATTTTGATGGGCATTGCATTGAATCTATAGATTGCTTTTGGCAAGATTGCCATTTTTACTATGTTGATCCTACCTATCCAAGAGCATGAGAGATCTTTCCATTTTCTGGTATCTTCTTTAATTGCTTTCTTTAGAGACTCAAATTTCTTATGGTACAGGTCTTTCACTTTTTTGGTTAGTGTTACTCCAAGGTAGTTTATGTTGTTTGTGGCATTGTAAAGGGTGATGCTTCTCTAATTTCTTTCTCCACCAATGTGTCATCCGTATATAGTAGGGCTACAGATTTTTTTTTAGTTAATCTTGTATCCTGCCACTTTGCTGAAGGTGTTTATCTGCTGTAGGAGTTCCCTGGTTGAGTTTTTCGGGTCACTTATGTAGACTATTATATCATCTGCAAATAGTGCGAGTTTGACTTCTTCTTTTCCGATTTGTATTCCCTTGATCTCCTTTTGTTGTCTTATTGCTCTAGCTAGAACTTCAAGAACAATACTGAAGAGGTATGGAGAGAGTGGACAGCCTTGTCTTGTACCTGATTTTAGAGGAATTGCATTGAGTTTCTCTCCATTTAATTTCATGTTGGCTGTTGGCTTGCTGTATATTGCTTTTATTATGTTGAGCTAGTTCCTGTTATCCCTGATTTCTCCAGGACCTTTATCATGAAGGGATGTTGGATTTTGTCAAAGGCTTTTCTGGTATCTAGTGAGATGATTATGTGATTTTTCCTCAGTCTGTTTATATGGTGGATTACATTGATGGATTTTCATATGTTGATCCATCCTTGCATCCCTGGGATGAAGTCTACTTGATCAGGATGGATGATTTCTCTGATGTGTTCTTGGATTCCATTTGCCAATATTTTATTGAGAATTTTTGCGTCAATGTTCATGAGGGATATTGGTCTGTAGTTCTCTTTCTTAGTTGTGTCTTTGTGTGGCTTGGGTATCAAGGTTATTGTGGCCTCATAGAAAGAGTTTGGTAATGACCCTTCTGCTTCTATTGTGTGGAATACTTTGAGGAGAATTGGTATTAGCTGTACTTTGAATTTCTGGTAGAATTCTGCACTGAAGCCATCTGGTCCGGGGCTTTTTTGCTTGGGAGACTTCTAATGATTACTTCAATTTCATTAGATGTTATAGGTCTATTTTAAGTTGCTTATCTGTTCTTGATTTAATTTTGGAAAGTGAAATCTGTCCAGAAAATTGTCCATTTCCTTTAGATTTTCAAATTTTGAGGAATATAAGTTTTAAAAGTGTGACCTGATGATTCTCTGGATTTCCACTGTGTCTGTTGTTATGACCCCCTTTTCATTCCTGATTTTATTAATTTGCATGCTCACTCTTTGTTGTTTGGTAAGTTTGGATAAAGGTTTGTCTATCTTGTTGATTTTCTTGAAGAACCAACTTTTTGTTATATTGATTCTTTGTATTGTTCTCCTAGTTTCCATTTTATTGATTTCAGCCCTCAATGTGATTATTTCCTGGCATCTGCTCCTCCATGGTTTATTGGCTTCTTTGCTTTCTAAAGCTTTCAGTTGTGCTATTAATTCTCTAGTGTGATTATTCTCCTGTTTTTTCATATGGGTTTTAGCACTATGAACTTTCCTCTTAGCACTGGTTTCAGAGTATCCCATAGGTTTGGATATGTTGTGTCCTCATTCTCATTGAATTCTAGGAAATCTTTAATTTCTTTTTTATTTCTTCCTGGACCCATGAGTTGTGCAATGGGTGTTACTTAATTTCCATGAGTTTGTAGGTTTTCTGTACTTCTTGTTGTTGTTGAATTCTAATTTTAAAGCATGGTGGTCTGATAAGACACAGGGGGTTATTTCAATTTTTTTGTACTTGTTGAGGTTTGCTATTTTGCCAAGTATGTGGTCGATTTTAGAGAGGGTTCCATGTGGCGCTGAGAAGAAGGTAAATTGTTTTGTATTTGGGTGGAATGTTCTATAGATATCCGTTAAGTCCAATTGCACCATAACTTCTATTAGTTCTTTTGGTTCTTTGTTAAGTTTCTGTCTGGTGTTCCTGTCCAGTGGAGAGAGGGGGGTGTTGAAATCTCCTACTATAAGTGTGTGCGGTTTTATATGTGATTTGAGTTTTAGTAATGTTTCTTTTACAAACGTGGATGCCTTTGTATTTGTGGCATAAATGTTCAGAATTGAGACTTCCTCCTGATGGATTTCTCCTGTGATGAGTAGGAAATGACCTTCTTCATCTCTTTTGACTGATTTTAGTTTAAAGTCCAATTTGTTGGATATTAGGATTGCTAACCCCGCTTGTTTCTTGGGTCCATTTGATTGGAAGATCTTTCCCCAACCTTTAATTCTTAGGTACCGTCTGTCTTTGAGGTTGAGGTGAGTTTCTTGTAAGCAGCAGAAGGAAGGATTCTGTCTTCTTATCCATTCTGCTAATCTGTGTCTTTTATAGGGGAGTTAAGACAATTAATGTTGATGAAAATTAATGACCATTGATTATTGTTCATTCTTGTTTGTTTTTGATTTGGTGATGGTGGCAAGATTATGTGTGGGATTCTATCCCTTTTTTCTTTTGACTGTTGGAAAATTGGGATTATCTATTGCCTATGTTTTTCTGGTTGTAGTTAACTCTCCTGGGTTGCAATTTACTTTCCAGTACTTTCTGTAGGTCTGGATTGGTGGATATGTATTGTTTGAATCTGGTTTTATCATGGAATATCCTGTTTTCTCCATCAATAATGATTGAAAGCTTTGCTGGGTATAGTAGTCTGGGCTGGCATCCATGGTCTCTTATTGTAGGTAGAATATATATCCAGGACCTTTTGGCTTTCAGAGTTTCCAAGGAAAAGTCAGGGGTGATTCTGATAAGGTTGCCTTTGTAGGTTACTTGACATTTTCCTTTGCTGCTCTTAATATTTTCTCTTTGCTGTGTATGCTTGGCGTTTTGATTATTATGTGGCGAGGTGACCTTTTTTTGGTTCAGTCTATTTGGTGTTCTGTAGGCTTCTTGTATTTTCATTGGCATGTCTTTCTTTAGGTTGGGAAAATTTTCTTCTATGATTTTGTTGAATATGTTTTCTGTGCCTTTGAGTTGGATTTCTTCACCTTCTTCTATACCTGTTATTCTTAGGTTTGGTCTTTTCACAGTATCCCATATTTCCTGGATATTTTGTGTTAGGTATTTGTTGGACTTAAGATTTTCTTTGGTTGATGAATCTATTTCCACTAGTGTGTCTTCAACTCCTGAGATTCTCTCTTCCATCTCTTGCATTCTGTTGGTTATGCTTACATCTGTAGTTCCTGATCATTTACCCACCTTTTCTATTTCCAGCATTGCCTCAGATTGTGCTTTCTTTATTGTCTCTATTTCAGTTTTCAGGTCTTGAACTGTTTCTTGTATTTTTTGGTTTGTTTTGTCTTCAATTTCTTTAAGGGATTTTCTCATGTCCTCTTTGAGGTCCTCTATCAATTTTCTGAAGATGTTTTTTAAGGTCATTCTCTTCTGGTTCATCTGCATCGTGATGTTGAGGTCTTACTGGTGTATGGTTCCTAGTCTCTGGTGGTGTTATATTGGGTTTCCTGTTGTTGGATGTGCTTTGACCTTGCCCGCTTCTCATCCTTTCTTCTGGTGGGTGTAGCAAGTGTTTCTTGTTCTCCTGGTGGGTGTGGGACCATGTTTCCCTTCTGGTAGATGCAAATAGATCCAATACTCTGATGTCATTTCTCTTCTCGTGGATGGAGGTGTCACTGTTACCCGGGTGTCGGCAATGTCAGGGCATGCCGGATCCTGCCGGGAGGGCAGTTGGAGGCAGAGCTGTCACTGGGCCTCGGGGTGTTGGATCCCACTGCCAAACTCCGTATGGTCACTTGTGTCAGATGACTCTGAGCAGCGATGACCCACTGGAACTGGAAACAGTTCCTGGCCTACCTGGGCTAGCGGATGGAGGCCGGGCTGCCTCTGGGTGTTTGGTGTTCGGAACCCACTGCTGCCGCCGAATTGGGCAAAGCCAAAGGTTTTTAAAACTCAAAGTTTCTCAATAGTGGATCCATAAAATGCTTTTATTACTTGAAGAGTGAAAAATTAGGGTACAATCACAATCAAATAAAAGCAAAACCCAATTCCAACCATCCAATCACTGGATGATCTTTTGGACCTCTCCAAAGGTCACTTCTCTGGCTTTGCCCTCTGCAGCAAACACAGGTTGTCTTCTCGGCTCTGGCTGGCTCCATGCCACTGCTCCTGATGTTCTTGGTGGTTGTCCTGATGGGAGATGTCCTCTATGCTGTGAATAATGTTTCTCTTATTGGCTGATGAATAAAGCTATTTTGGTCAATGGACAGGGAGGATGTAGCCAGTCAGGAAGTATAGGCAGAGCTACCAGACAAGGAGAATTCTGGGAAGAAGAACACTGATAGTGAGTCACCAGAGAGATGCCATGTGGCCTCTGAGGAAGCAAGTGGGCCTGGTATCACCAGTAAGAAAAGACAACATAGAGATACATAGATTTATAGTAATAGGTTAATTAATAAGACAGAGCTATCCAGTAAGAAGCCTTAGCCATCAGCCAAACAGTTTACAATTACTATAGGTCTCTGTATGTTTATTTCAGACATAAAGAGCTGTGGGCCCTGGTGGGACACAAACATCCCTCCATATGGTCCCATGGCACTGGCATCTTCAAAACACTGGGGTCTTCTACTACAACTGGACTGCACTTTCACCAATAGCTTCTTATATGCTCTCTTCATGGTGTCATGCCTCAAATCCTCTGCATGACATCTTCAGTCCTGGGCCTTCAACTGCCTCTGAGACTGCACCTTCACCAGTGGCCTCTCCAGACCTCTCATGGTACAAAGCCTTGGCTGTTCTCCATGACCACTTCATGCCTTAAAAACCTTCCTGGGTGACTCTTACACATTACCAACTCTGACTGCCAGCACACAGTACAACCTCGGCTGCCTCTGGAACAGCTTCTCTGTGCCCTCAGGAAACACTTCCCAGAAGAGTTTATCTCACTGATTCTGGTATCTATTTAATCAGGCTAATTTCTTAGCTCCAACTGACCATCCTGAAGTATTCCAGTAAAGCAACGTTTCACGTCAATAGTTCTGGTATCTTGTTAATCACAGCTGACTCTTCAGCCCCAGCTAACCAGAACCACAGACTCTGAATTCAAAATAACAAATGATCCCCAAGTAGAGTCTTTAAATTTCCTCTGAAACTTCACAAGCCAGGCCTCCATCTTCTGCACTGCTTTCAACATTGTCTTACAAGATCCCACAGAATATCTCACAGAGCTCTTAAAACTCAATTGCTCTCTAACCCAGAATTACAAATTCCTTCTGCACTCCTCCCCAAAACATAGTCAGGTCTGTCACAGCTATACTCCACTTCTGGTACCAATTTGTCTTAGTTAGGGTTTCTATTGGTGCAGCGATACACCATGACCAAAAAGCAAGTTGGGGAGGAAGGGATTTATTTGGAATACACTTTCACATTGCTGTTCATTACTGAAGGAAGTCAGGACAGGAACTTGTAGCAGGGATTCTCTTTGATCTTAATACAAACTCAGTTATCAGGGGGTGAAACCTGAAGGATCTGAGAAGCAGCACTGCCAGCCACTGAAATTATTACCTCTACCAATGCTCTGACAAAAGGAATGATCCTGTCCTCAGACTGCATCCTCAGACTGACTGCTCAGACTGAAATGAGCTCGTGTCTTGCATTCCTCTCTCCACCCAACCATATTACTTCATGTCTCTACCTCCTTAGTGCTGGTATTAAAGGTGTGCGATTTTCAGGTACCTTAGGGTTCTATTTCTCTTTTTAGACTGGATCAATTTTGTATAGTCCAGGGTGGCCCTGAACTAGTAGAGATCTGTCTGCCCTTATCTCCAAGTGCTTGTATTAAAGGTGTGTGCCATCATTTCCTGGCATCTATGGATAACTAGTGGCTAGCTCCTCACTCTGATCTTCAGGCAGGCTTTATTTGTTAATAAAACACAAACAAATATCACCACAGGAACTCAAACGGCATTATCCTGGAGGCAGGAGCTGATGCAGAGAACATGGAGGAGAGATCCTGATGGGCTTGTTTCCTCTGGCTTGCTCAGCCTGCTTTCTTATAGAACACAGGACCACCAGCCCAGGGATGACAATATCCACCATGGGCCCTCTCCCATTGATGACTAATTGAGAAAATGCCTTATAGCTGGATTTCATAGAGGCATCTCCTCAAATGAGGCTCCTTCTTCTTTGAAGACTGTAGTTGTGTCAAGTTGATGCACAAAACAAGTCAGTACAGTCTGTTCCTTATAACTCTGCCTAAGATTCTGTATCTACTCATTCAACCTGAGAATATACTTGCTCTTGTGTTATAGAAAGAGACCTTCTGTGTTAACAACCTCAACATCTGGAACCAAAACCCATCTTCAGTATGCAACTTAGCTTTCTGAATGGGTTCCTGCCATCAACAAATGCTTTCCTGGGGGAAAATCTGCCTCTTACAGGGACACAGTCTGTTTTGCCTTCTCCCTAAGTATTGAAATTGTTGGGAGGATGGTGTAATGTTTATGCTAAGCTGTGACTAGATCTTGGTCTGTGTCCTTAGGGAGCCTAGGATTGGGCTAATGCTATTCTTGTGAAGTTTCATTGTAGCAACTGGGGCTTTATAAGAATATAGAGAATGTCAGCGAGTCTTTATTTTTAGGTAAGATGTGCAATGTATGTGAAGCCCTGCAGAGCCTCATGTAAAAGCTTAGTAACAATGTTTCATGCATACCTGTGAAAGGAAATCTAGCAAACAGAGCATGATATTCAATTATTTTATTTATAAGCAGCCTGGGGTAACATATTTTGGAACAATTATGATATTTGTGGAACATTTTATAGGTGTTTTCACATGTTTTATGCTTTAAGTAATGCAATAAAGTAGAGTGATTAGATCTATTTTCTGCTTTTTGTAATACAATAAGTCCAGCAGCTATAAGAAAGTTGCCAAGACAACCCTACCAATAAGTGTCAAAGCAAACATAAAATACTTCTCATCCAAAATCATTTATTTTTCTCACAAGAGCTTCTTTTATTATCAGAAAGAATAAAGTCCTATTATTTTGAGCAAGAGGCCTTTACAGGATGATTAGAGTCTTGTTCATGCAGGCCTTTGTAGTGGCTTAAGCATCAGTAGCAGCAGTAAAGTATCAGTATCCCTTGGAGCTTATTAAAAATGCAACATCAGTCTCACCCAGGTCTAATGAATTGCTGAGAATTCTGTTCTTCAACCACTCATACAGATGATTAAGAAACTGATCTAAATACTATAGTTTTTTATTAATTCTTTGCCTTCTTTTCATCCAGCTGTAGCAGGCCCCAGACCTTAGTAGGCCCCAAGACCTTAGCACACCTGACTCCATAGTAGAAGTTCCATTCAGGCTGTAAAACTCAGCACATGGACAGTACCACTAGCCAAAACTAAAACAAAAGCCTAATCCATCAAAATTCATAGTTCTGAGAAAATGTAATAACCTTGCTTTGTAATTCTGTAGTTCTGGCTAACTGTTCTCGTTAACTGAAGCATGTTAACCGAGGACATGGTTTTTGTGCTGAAAATCTCACTCTGAGAAAGGCTCAGGCTACATTGGGATCCTGTAAACCCATCAACTAAGGACTCACATGGACTCACAGAGACGGAAACAGCAAGCATGGGGCCTACATGCATTTGCACTAGGTCCTCTGTGTTTGTTATGGCTGTTACCTTGGTATTTTTGTGGAACTCCTAACAGTAGGAGGGTGTAACTCTGATTCTTTTGTCTGCTCTGGAGACTTTCCCACCTATTGGGATGCCTCCTAATGGGTTGGTTTCACCGTCTCTTACTGTATCTTGTTCTGTTCTGTTTGGCTGTTGTCTCTTGAAGGTCTTTTCTTTTCTGAAAAGAAAATGATGAGGAGTGGACCTGGGGGAGAGGGGAGGTGGGAGGAGAACTAGAAGAAGTGGAGGGAGGGAAGACTGTGGGTGGCATATATTGTATGATAGAAGAATCTATTTTCAATAAAAATAAATAAACAAAAATAAAAGGTGTTTGAAGAGAGAGAGATAGTACTATTCTATGAGACTGCTGAGGACCTCAGGTCAAGAAGAAAAAGCTATCTAATGTAGTGCAAAAAACAAGATCACATTCTATATTTCCACTTCCTGATAGCATGTGAGACTCGTTTTCACCCTTCAGTTACTTTTCTAAAACTGACACTGCTGTTTCAAACCAATAATTCCAGCAAATTAATTGACCAATTCTAGTAGCATCGAAAACAAGAAAAGTGGTGGATAAGTTTCAAAGCAGACATCTTTGTCAAGAACTGGACCTTAACTTTAGCTCTAGCAGAAATCTGTTGAACAGTACAAGTCAGAGGTGCTTGTCAGATGGAGGGTGCAGCATATTTCCAGGCCAGCTTCTAAGATGTCTATAAATAGAAAACTTGGGTTTTGGATGAGCTAATGGAAGATCATAAACCAACATTCAGAAGTTGGTGGCCCTTCAGATCCTGATTTGCAACAAAAAGAAACCAACTTCTTTGTGTTTTTCAGTCATCCACTTATTTAAGTAGTATTCATCATAAATCTGATAGCACAAACCAAAAACTTCTCTAATTATAAAACACCTGGGTCATCATTTTGTCTATCTAAAATATTTTTACAATATCAGAAATATCATGTTTCTGCACAAGAATGAAATCCTGTTTGTTGTGTGCTATGGTTACCTTTTAATAAAGGTTTAAGTCTGGCTGCCTGGGGGAAAGTAATGTGAGCTGTTTCTGAATCTCAGTGTCCCAACTATTGCTCACTATTCCAGTGCTGAAGGAGAATCATTTAATAAGTTGTTTTGGATAGTATAGGCCTCTCTGTTTTGTTTGTCTACAGACAAAAATATTAAAGCCTTGCACTGTTTCCATTCCAAGAGGTTGCATTACAGTACAATTCTGACACCAACTTCCTGGACTTAGTGTCAAAGTTCACAGAATTAAGGACTCAGTCTTCCAAAAGATATCTCCTATTTCAGAAAGAAACAATATGTGTCAGGATATCTGCTGACCAACTAGCTGTAATTTCAAGAATTCCTCTGATCTTACAGTTTTAGAAATTCACTAGATTCTAGGGTAACAATTTTATTTAAAGATATAGGGAAAGGCCTGAAAATATTTTGAATTGCAGAATTTCCATAGCTTTTCTATGGAGTTGAGGCATATCAGATTTCCTACATAGTAGTGTGTTTGATAACCAGGAAACTCTTCTGCCTTAAGTGTCTAGACATTTTATTTAAGTTCTCTGCCTGACTGTGATTGGTTAAACCATTGGCCATATGATTGAAATCAACCTACAATACTCTCCCTTCCCTAGAGGTCCAGAGTTCTGAAGTTCCAGACCCTAGACAAATAAATAATCTCCTTCATAACATTAACTAGGTATAAACTAAAAGAATTTTATTAATATAGTAGAGAACTAACTTTTCACTCAGCATACACAACATAATTTGAAACTCTATGCCTGGAGCTATGGGGTAAAGACAACGCATGTTCTTGGTATTATATTATTAACGTTTTGAACGTGTGTACATAACCATTTACACAGGATAACTGGGCTCAAATCAAACAGCTTTAAGTTGAGGAGTAGCATGCATTCCCTTTCAGAGCTGGAGATTTTAACTCATGACATTGTCATTTGGCAAGCCATCTTTTTGTGGCAACTACTGATAGCAAATAGGAAGATAGGAGTTTCCAATTGGCCTTTTCCCTTCCTCTTTCATGTATCTTCCATCTCTTAGGTATTTAGTTTTACTGTATCTTATAATTTATTCCTAAGATGTGAACTACTGGATCAGTTGTTCCTAATTTGAAAGTTGGTTGATACATTTGGAAATGTGGGTAAGAGAAACCATCACCACTTTCTTGGAAGAACAGAGGGACTTTTTTTCTTTTTCTAAACACAAACTAGTTTTATAGCTTTAAATGTAAATAATTTCCTAATTAAATGAATATTATTCATTTATTAAACAACACGGAGTTACACTGAAGGAACAGAGAATAAATTAATGGCAGAGACAGACAATCTTAATCTCATGGAGATTTTATTTTAATGAAAAAAGCAAACAAAAGAATAGGCAAACTATTTCCAGAAACTGATGCATATCATAAAGAAAATCAGTAAGATAATTTGTAAAAAATGAAGTCTACTTGGAAATGGTACAGGATAATCTAAATTAGTAAGAAAAAATTTGTGGAGATAGTAGCAGTTGGTTAAAAACTGAGTGGAAATGGAATACATGATCCATGAGCAATAATGGGATGGAACAATTTTTTCAAAGCTCTTAGCTAATAGACATATCCTAGGATAGAAACAAATATGTTCTTTCCGAAGGGGTAGGGAACTACAATAGGAGACAGTCAGAGGTCAGACTGCATAACAGTGCAATGTTTGAATTTTAATCAGAGTAAGATGGGAACCCACTGGAGAGCTCGAATCAGAATATGATACACACCAGGGCTGGGTGTGGTGACATGCATCTCTAATTCCAGCACCAGGAAGGGTAATGAAAGCCAATCTATGAGTTCAAGGCTAGCCTGCTATACATAGCAAATTGTGGGCCAGTCAACTCTGCACAGCGAGATTCTGTCTGAGGGGTAAAAAGAGCACACTAACTGTTGTACAAAATGGCACAAATAGAATCAGGGCCACTAATTGAGAGAAGTTACTGTATTAAAGCAGGCAAGATACTGTGTTGACATGAGTTACCATTGGTTGGAGGAAATGGAGAGACTTCATTGGTTAATGCATACAATATATTGTTTTCCCAAATGGTAACAATGTTTGTAAGTGCCTGCACTTACTTGCCAGGGCAAGGTTACCTGATATGGTTGTGAAGGGCCACAGCACAAAGGAGGCTGTGACAATTTAATTGAGAGCAATTAGACTTTTTATACCTTTATCAGCAACAGAATATTATATCAATTGCCAGATCAATACAGTTGTAGTTGCCAGCATACAATGAAGTTTGCAAGCTATACAGGGTACACATGATTAACGTCTAAGACCAATTGTCCTGTCAAATTTACACGGTTCTTTAAGTACTGAGGGAACATACAGAGAAACACAAAGCATACTGAATGCTTCACTGCCTGAGGGAGTGTCTCCATTTCTCAGGGACTGAAAGGCACATTGTGCTCCAGGAGTCATGGACTTTAACCTGAAAAACCTACGATGTATGCTTCTCAAGGCAGCTAGGCCAAGCCAACTCCGTGGTTCCCTGAAAATGTCTATGATTTTAGAGTAGAAAATTACTTCTCTGTGATGACAGAGACAAAACAAGTTAATTGGTGTGCTATATATTTTAGACATAGAGCAAAGGATTACCAGCCTATAATCCACACCACCAGAGAAGCTAGGAAACAAGAAGTCCCCTAAGAGAAACATACATGGTCCCCAGAGAAGGGGAAAGGGACAAGATCTCCTGAGCTAATTGGGAGCATGGGGGAGGGGAGAGGGACTTAGGAGAAAAAGAAGTGGAGAAGGGGAGGGGAGAGGAGGACATGAGGGAGCATGAAGATTGAGTTGAGGGAAGAATAGAGGAGAGCAAGAAAAGAGATACCATAATAGAGGGAGCCATTGTAGGCTTAAAGAGATATCTGGCACTAGGGAAATGTCCAAAGATCTACAAGGATGGCCCCAACTAAGAATCCAAGCAATAGTGGAGAGGCTACCTGAAATGCCCTTCCCCTATCATGAGATTGGTGACTTCCTTATATGCCATTCTAGAGCCTTCATCCAGTAGCTGATGAAAGCATAAGCAGATACCCACAGCTAAACATTTAGCTGAACTCCTGGAATCCAGTTGCAGAGAGGGAGGAGTGAGGAGAAATGGGGTCAAGACTAGGTTGGAGAAACCCACAGAAACAGCTGACTTGAACAAGGGGGAGCTCATGGACCCCAGAGGGATTGCTGGGAAACTAGCATTGTACTAACCCTGACCCCCTGAAAGTGAGTGCTAGTTAAGACCCCTGGGCAGTCTGTGGGGCCTCTGGTAGTGGATCAGTATTTGTCCCTAGTGTACACATGGACTTTAGGAGCCCATTACACATAAAGGGATACTCTCTCAGCCTAGACACACGGGGAAGGGCCTAGGCCCTGTTCCAAATGATGTGACTGACCCTGAAGATCCCCCATAGAATGTCTCATCCTCCCTAGGGAGCAGAAAGGGGATGGGATAGGGGTTTGGTGGGGGGCAGGCAAGGATGGGAGGGAGAGGGAACTGGGATTGACATGTAAAACAAGATTATTTCTAATTTAAATTTAAAAAAGGAAAAAAAATTAACCACAACCTCTGAGTGTTTTGCTAATATTTAATGAATGCAAAGAAATGTTACTGATTCCTTTCAGAGTTGTTAAATTCAACTTAAACACCTACAAGAGGGTTGAATTCATCAACTTTTTGTAATAATAGTTAGTAATTTCTTTCTTTCTCCTATCTTCTGATTATTTATAGAGAATTAAACCATTGAGACCAAGCCGGGCTGAGATGATAAGACAAGTTCAATTTAATGACAGCTTCAGGTATATTTGTATCTGATGAGAAGAACAGCCCCACTCTTTCAAACAATTATTAGTTCTTTTCTAACAATGAGATCTTTGGTATTCATGCATTTTCTAATATTACTCTCAATTTTCTTTAAAACATCAAATATAGTGTTTGTTTATTACATATGTGAGTGTTTGTTTTCCATCTATATCCTAGAAACCCTTGGTGAATATTTAACACATTTACTCCAGAGTATATACTATCTTGGGTACAGTTACTTAAGATTTTAGTCTATGTCCAGAAATTCAGACTCCAGGGTTTCCTTTCAACTATCTTAACTCTGATTGGCATCATATGGCTCACGAATTAGAATAATGTAAACAATTATTTTAATTGCTTTTATTTGAATTTAAATATTATAAACATTGCCTTTGCATAAAAGAGGACAAGAGCACTGTACCTATTAGAATGATCCTCATGTCTAGGATTATGGCCAGAGCTCTTATTCAGCCATTTATGAAGAATGCTTCTGAATAGTGTCTTCTAGCTATTAAATAGAAATCTGAGGTAAAAATGTGTGGATGAAATTTTATCTACTTTTTATGGTGTGGTATATGAAGCAGAACAGCATGTATGACTTAGAGTGAGCAACTAGTGGTGAATTTCTAGAAATGAAAAGTATCAAATTTTTCTATTTCTCTTTATAAATATTGGTAAACCTCCAGTAGTAAGAAGTCAAACAACAGAATTAGATATTATTTACCAAAGCAACATCGGATTTGACTGTAATCAAACTGATTTATTTCATTTGCTATTACTTTTCAAACATATAGAGTTAAAAGTTAACTCTTAGTAAAAACAAATACATGTTAAGATGAAATCTCCATGGCTACATGCAAATGCACACACATATATACATGCATATATATTTGTCAAAGATAAAACTGGAAATTTGCTAATGTGGTCAAGACAAACTTTTTAAATAATAGTTATCACAATAAAAGAAGTTTCTGCTCTCTTGTGCTTTAATTCTACTGAACTAAAAGGCAGGTGACTTTTTAAAAGCTTAATCATGCTAAATTATAAGATATTGAAAGGTTTGTGTGTTGGCCCATGTAACTGGGCTGTCTGACTTACTATATAGAGTAGCAATTAAATCCATTTTGTGATATGAGAAAGTGTTATAACTTGGGGTAAGTTGTCCACTGGTCTCATAACACCATTGATGATGGAGCCCAAGAATGAGAGTCATCTGCTATAGGGTTCAAGAGACAGCTTTCAGTTCCATAAGAAAGTAGTTTTAGAGACTGAAATAATTTTAATTCTAAGAGTCAATGAAAGGATACCTCATTGCCAATATTTTCTAAGAGACAGTTCAGGCACTTATCTGTGGGCCTTCTGACTATATATAGAAAAATAAAATCTCTAAACTCTAATGGAATCACTGAGCTTTCTTGGGGAGACATTTTAAGGAATTGAAAGTCATCTTAAGAACACATCCCTACCCTTCTAGAAGACATGCTAGAGAGCTTGTCAAATCTTATATGCTGTTTTTTTTTTTTTTTTTATGTTCAGGCTTTGGTAGTGAAAAGTAAATCTCAAAGACATAGGTTGAATGCACTATGATGATATCTGGTGCTCTCTTCTGGTAATGCAGGCATACATGCAGGCAGGATACTATACAGACAATTAATAAACTTTTTAAAATGTCCCTTGCTTCCTTTAAAAAATGAATGTGATGTATTAATAAGGAAGATTACAACGTGTTAAATTCTTACAGCACTTGTATCTATGCATAAATGTTCTGAATTTTACTTCTGTAATCTTGCTTACTATCTGCCTCAGCTAAACCATTCATTTCCTTATCTTGAGAAAAGGACAGTTCAAAAATAACTATTTTAATCCCATTGTCTTTGCTTCTATAAACATACATTCTTAGTCATGTAGGCTCAAATCCAAACCCTTATCATACCAATAACAAAGACAGAATAGAGATGCTGTAAGTAGCCATAGATTAAGACCCAGTCCCATTTTGGAGCACGCTAGCTTACTTGGTCCCCTGGCTGGCTTGCCAGAATAATAAAGATGACTTCTACAACTTTCTAAATTCATGTTGGTTTCTCAAGTCTGATTTCTGCAACAATATTGGCATAATTATATCTTTATTCAACCAATAATTATGTATAATAAATATATGCAAGTGAAAACATAAAGCAAAAAAGATTTCAGGATGATGCGAAGTTCCATCATTTGGGAGTTGTCTGACTACTTGACAAACTTATTATCCAGGAATTCTCCTTTTCAACCAAGTTTTTGAATTCCTGTCAGGCTTAGTGTCTTGGGCCTGCAATCCCAGATAAGTAGGAAACTCAGTCTAGCAAGAGCTTCAAAGTAACCTCAAAGATAACTTGGGAACCTAGTAAGACACTACCTCAAATTAAAAATGAGACCTTTGGCTATAGCTCAGTGGCAGAGTTCTTACTTTGCTCAGAGACTAAAGAGCTTTTGTGGAGACTTATAAGATAATGCTTAGAGAAATGCAGATAATGGAGAATTGACATGTGAACATTCATAGCACTGTTTGAAACACTACTCTGGCCATTTGTGTCATCTACTTGAATTTCAAGAATAGCTTTTATTTGCTTGTTTGTTTTCTACAGAGAGAAAGAGAGAGAGAGAGAGAGAGAGAGAGAGAGAGAGAGAGAGAGAGAGAGAGAGAGAGAGAGAGAGAAATTGGAAAGGTTGGGAAGATCTGGAGATGAGAAGGGGAAATCAAGATCAGATTATATTATGTGGAAAATATTTTCAATAAAAATTAAAATGAAATAAAAAATCTCTGGAAGTAAAACTTTTGCTTCATAGGACAACTGATTCTGGTTTTCTGGGGCTGCAAAAATTGGCTGTTACTAATAAAAGATGAGCATCAGCAAGGCAAACTATTCTTGAGATCATTTCTTCAGGGTAGCACAGAATCTATAGTAAGCAGAGGACTAAGACTGCATCTCAATCTGGAAGCCAAACTTGGTCATGTGTAACAGACTCCCACATGGTACTGTTTTTGTTTTTTTTTTAACACATGATGGGTCATGGAGAACAGCTGAGGCTTGGCACTGTGTAGGGTGAGTGTATCCCTAAAGAGAGGCCAGCCTCAGTAGCAGTGGAGAACTCCTCAGGATATTGTCAATACCAAGACCAAGTGATTGGCATCAAGAAGAGTAGTAAAGCTGGATTAAACCTACTACAAATTGTGTGTGTTACAGATGACAAAGCAGGGGATGTGGGGCTGCCCAAGCTCTCTAGAACCCAGAAGACCCAAATGTCAGACCTTGAGTTATAAGGTTTGAATCTACCCTGTAGGACATTGGTTTTGCTTAAGTATGATTGTTTTTATGCTTTGATTCTTCCTCTTTGGAGTAAGAAAGTATTTAACGTGATCTTTTCATTATTATTTTACAGGAACTCACAGTTAAAAGAGTTTGGATATTTTAAAGATACTTTGAACTTCTAAAGTGTTTGAATTTTTAAAGACTTATGACTTTTAAACTTATACTAAATTTTATATTGTGATATTAAAATGAGATCTTGGGGAAAAAATGAAAAAGGAAAAGGTAGATTTTGATGTGTTTGTGTGTCAAGTTAACAAGGGAATCATTGTGTTGGTTATTTTTTGTCAAAACTAGAGTCACTTAGGAGGAGAGAACCTCATGTGGAGGTTTTCATGGACCAGACTGACCTTTTTTGACATATCTTTTTAGCTCTCTCACACAGGTTTATAGATAAAACCCAGAGTTCATTAGAGTTTCGAAGAGGGCCTAAACTTAGGACTTAACTGTTGAACTAAACTCTCAGCTACATGTCAGCACTGGTACTGTATCTCAACTTACCTAAATAAGTATGGTCCCAAATAGGCATCTCCAGCAGTTACAGGTGGCCCTTGTAGATGACTTCAATCTCACGAGGTCGCTCAGGCTCCTTCCTCACAGGAGAGCACAGCTTATCCAAAGCCACTGTGTGGTTCTGTTGTACAGGGCAGCAACATCACCCTTCCCTGAGCATAGGTGGCATGACTGTGTGCCAACATTGGCACCATGATGCAAGTTCTACTGGACTCCCCTTGATTTCTCTCTGGGCTGCATGCCTTCCACCCTTCCATATCCATACACCAACTGCAGACACTTGGGTCAAGTTCATTAGCAGCCCTTCATGTTGCTGTCATTCCTTGTTCTGGACCACGCTGATGAGAGTGACAATGACCAAGAGTACAACATTGCCCACAGTTCTTGATACATCCTTGCTTCAGGTGCTCCAGAGACAACTAGTCAGGCCCCCAACACCTGGGCTTCACTTTCAGGAATAGCAGAGTCGGGGGAAAAGCAAGTGTGTGGCACAATCTCCAATATTGCTTGACATAGGCAGCCTCCCTGGGATCCTTCAGTGTGAATTCTGGGCCCTGACCAGCATGACGGTGGGATGCAGGAGCCACCATCATTTCGTGTACAACACGCTGGCCTCAAACTCACAGAGCGCTGTTATGATAGCTCATGGGGGGACCTCTCGAGGATTCCATGGTGGAGGAGTTTGAACGAGGAGGGGACAAACATGCCAGGCAGACAGAGCTTAGTGAGAAGTTTTATTAGAAAGGGAAGAAGGGAGGAAAGAGAAAAGAGGTAAAGAGACACAGAGACAGAGAGTGGACAGAAGAGAAGAGGGAGACAGGAAAAGTCCTGTCTGCCCCAGGGGAACAGCAGAAAAGAGATTGGGAAATAGAGGAGCAGCGGGGGACCAAATTGACCTTTGAGCAAGTGGGATGTTTTCTTGACTAAAGATTGATATGTGAGAGTCCAACCTATTTTGCTTCTGCTCCCCATAGCCTGGTGATCCTGGGTTGTATAAGAAAGCCGAGAAAGATATGGAAAACAAGCCAGAAAGCAGTGTTCCTGTAAGGTTCTATCTCAGGTTCTTCCTCCATCTTCCTGCCTTGGGTTCTTAACCTTGATGATAGCCCGAAAGCTTAAATAAACCCTTCCTTCTCAAGTTGCATTTATTCAACATTTTATCAGAGCAAGAGAAAGTAACTAGAACCATCTCATATTGTTTATAGTATGTTCTACTCTAAAACTTCGAAAAATATTTGCAAATAAAATTAAGGTAAACAGATCCCTTCAGTACCTTATCTTCTCAGTTTATTTACAAACAGAAAAACTGTAAAAAATAAATTCAGTCATTCTAAATATTTTTCAACTTTAAATTCAGATGTATAAAAAATAAACTTAGCTTCTTTTGTTTGCTCCATACTTTTATGTGTTCCATCTGTTCAATGCTTTAGCCAAAAATTTGCTGGTTTCATTTTTATTTTACTATAAAGTTTCCATCATAATACATATTTATTTGAATTTTAGGCCTGTAAGGTTTCCCTTTTCACCATCCCACTTACTAATATTTAGATAGGTTCCAACAGCTTCAGCCAGTGCCAAAATAAATCAAATATTGATGTGAGTCCTATATGCTGTTAAAAATTTAAGTCTGAAGCCAGGTTAAGAAGCATGCCACCTGGCTCAATATAGAATTCCAAAGGCAGCATATTTGGTATAAGAAATCAGATACTTAAATGAGATTATGCAGACCAGAAACCAGTTTGTCTATTTTGAATTTTAGGTTCCTGAACACTGGCAAGTGAATTATACAAAATTCTCTGAGAAAAGTGAAGTGTGAAATATTACAGTCTATATCACAAACTGTATTCAGAGGTCTTTTTCCCTACCATTCCTGTTTCTTAAGTTATAAATATATTTGGATACACATAATCATTTGCTGTGTTCCACTATTTTTCCTGGGATACATGCTAGAAGGTGGAAACTTTTAACAAATTCATAATAAAGAATATACAAAATAAGAAGAGAAAACAGGAAAAAAGGATTGATTCCCATATTTCTTCTACTGTGATAGGGAAAAGACACACATTCTTGCCACTGCAAACTGGAGTCTCGGAATTAAACTCTTTACCATATCTGTTTACCATGCTTTTCTTACTCAAGTTTCGAGAATATGCTTTTGCTAGGGGCAGAAGGGAGTGAGAAATTTCACTTCTTTAATTTGTATGAGACATAAAGCATTATCCAAAGTGATTTTATAAAATATTAAATCATATATGTTAAGAAATTATATACATACAAATATATGCATGTGCACATATGTATACATTATATGTGTATGCATATATATGTCTCTCTCTCTTTCTCTCTCTCTCTCTCTCTCTCTCTCTCTCTCTCTGTGTGTGTGTGTGTGTGTGTGTGTGTGTGTGTGTGTGTGTGTGTGTATGTATGTATGCCTTTACTCTGTTTCCTAAAATGGTGACAGTGGCTTGGACACATAAAATACAAAAAAAAAACATTCCATTTCTCTATCCACTAAATTTATTATGTAAAATTTGCAATCCAGCTTTATTTTACATCTCTTTTAGTTTTCAATTATCTTCAAACATCTTTAAACACTTAGAACAAAATTTCACTTTTCATTCCTAGAAAATTCAAATACATAATTCTGTGTAGGGACCTCAAAGTTGACCCAAGACATCCCAAGACCAAGTTCTCATCTCAAATGAGATTTACTTGACCCAGAGCGACAAAGGACAGGGAATGTGAGACAAAGACAGGAGATAGAAGTCTAAGGAGAAGGAGGAAAGTAACAAGGGGGAAGGGAGAAAAGGGGTAAAAGAGATGGGTAAGGGGTATTTGTCCGGGGAGGACAAAGGACTGCTTGTGGATCGAGAGGAGACACACAGGCAAATGGCAGTTTATAAAGATAAAAGGGAAAACTCTGTTTTACAATGAGGTGCTTAATTTTAATTAGGCATGTAAATTATGTGAGCCAAAGGGTGTTTTTGATTGCTGGATTTCCAATACTTTGATAATCAGCCTGGTAATCAGCTTCAGGAGGAGGAAGTGGCCAAAGAAGGGAACAGATCTTGGGAGCTAGCTTTATGAATGTAATCTGATAAGTTTTATCAAGGTAAATGGAGTCTGGAGAAGGGTAAGGCCTGCAAAGCTACCTTTACAGTGCTCAGGCTGGCTAGGATCCCTTCACAACTCTGCATAGGAAATAAGTTTTGAATGGTTAATTTATTAATTGATTGTCTCAACTTGTTCAAGATAGAAATGTTGAGTTTGAACTGCAGTTCCACTCTCACATGTAGTCAAATATGAGAGAATTCTTTGTTTTTGAGAATTCTTAATATACTCTACATTCTGTCTTACATGAGGAATACTGGAGTTCTTTGAAATGAAGGAAACTTTCTTCCACACTGCAGGATGGCACAATTAAAGGAACATTGTCTCAGGTGAAGGTTATTTCCTCAGGGCACAGGAAACACATGGGTATCTCAAATCAGTGGAAGTACCACAGCTCTGTAGCAAGACACCCTTGATTTCAGACTCAGTGCCTCCGACATCCTCAGGATGCTTTCACACATCATCTTCTCTTCAGCAAGAAAAGAGCATGAAGAGAGTCTAGCTGTGCATCCAGCACTGGTATTGGCTGCAGGCTACAAGCCAATCAGCATCAAGTGCTTGTCTGTCTTCGCTAAAGATTACTTCATAGAAATGCTGACAGGAGTAATCATGCTCTTCTCACTCTCATGGTTAGCAGAGGTGAAGGTGAGGCTTAGCAGAAAGTGACTGCTATAACACTAAACATGAAATCCACTGGCAGGAAAGAATCCAAGGAAATGTCCTGGAACTTTATTAACTGGGGTCAATCTTCCTAGGCATGGTACCACCGCATTTATTTAATCCTACAATTTGGAGAGATGAGGAAGGAAATTTGAGAGTTCAAAGCAAGCCTGGGCCACATCATGAGTTCCAAGCTGAATTCAAGGTCAGCATGAGCTATATAGAAGGATCCTGTAGGAAAGGAAAATGATGATGATAAGATGGTCAGTGATGTCAACCTCAACAATGATAACAATGACCACAATGGTGACCATGAAGGAGACATTAATCTTGTTATGTTTCCAAGAGACTTGAAAGCAAGAGTTTTATTTCTTTTATAGGGAAAATATATAATTAACATACAGTAACAAGTTGGCTGAGCTCTTTTTTGTTAATTTAATTATTTTACATCCCAACACCACCCTTGTTTCCCTTCTTTGCTCCCACTCTCTCTCCCAGCCTACCTTCCACCCTCTCAACCCAACCCTCCTCTGTATTCAGAAAGGGACAGTCCTCCTATGGGAATCAGCAAATCATGATATATTAAGCTCTCTACACCTATATTCAGCAGGTAGGGCAATCAAGCATGAGAAATAGATTCCCAAGAGCCACCCAAAACATCAGGAACAGCCCTTCTCCCATTGCCAGGAGTCCCACAAATAGACCAAGTTACACAACTGTCATGCATATGCAGAGGGCCAAGGTCAGTCCCTTGAAGGATCCCTGATTGTTGGTTCAGACTCTGAGATCCTATGAGCCAGGCTACACATTCAGTGGGTTTTCCTCCTATGGCCCTGACCACCCCAGCTCCTACAATACCTCTTCTATCTCCTCATCAGGTCTCTCAGAGTTCAACCAAATATTTTGCCTTGGGTCTCTGAATCTGCCTCCATCAACCACTGGATAAAGGCTCTCTGAAGACAACCAGGGTAGTCACCAATCCAACAACAGAAAAGTTCTTAATACATTTTGGAGATCACACCCCTGTCAGATGTGGGGTTGGTGAAGAACTTTTCCCATTCTGTGGGCTACTTTTTTCTCTTGTTGACTGTGTCCTTTGATTTACAGAAGGTTCTAAGTTTCAGGAGGTCCCATTTATTAATTGTTGATCTCAGTATCTGTGCTAGTGGAATTAAGTTCAGGAAGTGGTCTCCTGTGTCAATCATTCAAGGGTACTTCCCACTTTCTTTTTTAAGAGGTTCAGTGTGGCTGAATTTATGTTGAGGTCTTTGATCCATATGGACTTCAGTTTTGTACATGGGGATAGATATGGATCTATCTGCAATATTCTACCTGTCACCACCCAGTTATGCCAGCAACATTTGTTGAAGATTATTTCTCCATTGCAAAATTTTAGGTTCTTTGTCAAAAGCCAGGTCTTCATGGGTGTATGGATTAATATCATGGTTTTCAATTAGATTCCATTGGTCTACCTGTCTGTTTTTGTGCCAATACCAAGCTATTTTCACTACTGTAGCACTATCATAGAGCCTGAAGTCAGGCATGGTGATATCTCCATAAATTCTTTTATTGTTCAGGGTTGTTTTGGCTGTCCTGGGTTCTTTGTTTATCTATATAAAGATAAGTATTGTTCTTTCAAGGTCTGTGAACAATTGTGCTGGGATTTTGGGGGGGATTACATTGAATCTGTAGATTGCTTTTGGTAAGATTGCCATTTTTACTATATTTATACTACGTATCCAAGAGCATGGGAGATCTTTCCATTTTCTGGTATCTTTTTTAATTTCTTTCTTTAAAGACTCAATGTTCTTGCTATACAGGTCTTTCACTTGTTTGGTTAGAGTTACCCCAAGATATTTTATATTATTTCTGGCTACTGTGAAGGGTAATGTTCCTTTGATTTCTTTCTCAGCCCATTTATCATCTGCATATAGGAGAGCTACTGATTTTTTGAGTGAATCTTGTATCCTGCCACTTTAATGAAGGTGTTTATCAGCTGTAAGAGTTCCCTGATAGAATTTTTCAGGTCACTTACGTGATCATATCATCTACAAATAGTGAAAGCTTGATTTCTTCATTTCCAATTTGTATCTCCTTTATCTCCTTTTGTTGTCTTATTGCTCTAGCTAGTTCTTCAAGTACTGTATTGGAGAGATATGTAGTGGACAGCCTTGTCTTGTTCCTGATTTTAGAGGAATTGGGTTGAGTTTCTCTCCTTTTAGTTTGATGTTGGCTATTGGTTTACTGTATATTGCCTTTATTATGTTTAGGTATGGTCCTGTTATCACCGATCTCTCCAAGACCTTTATCATAAAGGGGTGTTGGATTTTGTCAAAGGTTTGCTTCAGCATCTAGCGAGATGATCATGTGGATTTTCTTTTTCATTTTCTTTATTTGGTGGATTACATTGACAGATTTTTGCATGTTGAACCATCCCTGTATCTCTGGGATGAAGCCTACTTGATCATGGTGGATGATTTTTTTTCTAATATGTTCTTGGGTTCAATTTGCCAGTATTTTATTGAGAATTTTTGCTTCAATATTCATGAGGGAGATTGGTCTGTAGACTCTTTCTTAGTTGTGTCTTTGTGTGGTTTGGGTACCAAGGTAATTGTAGGCTGGTGAAAAGAATTTGGCAATGACCCTTCTGCTTCTATTGTGTGGAACAATTTGAGGAGTATTGTTCTTCTTTGAATTTCTGGTAGAATTCTGCACTGAAACCATCTGGTCCTGGGCTTTTTTGGATGGGAGACTTTGGATAACTGCTTCTATTTCATTAGGGATTATAGGTCTATTTAAATTGATTATCTTTCTTGATTTAATTTTGATAAGTGATACCTATCTAGAAAGTTGGCCATTTCCTTTAAATTTTCGAATTTTGTGGAGTACAGGTTTTCAAAGTGTGACCTCAAGTCTGTATTTCCTAGTGTCTGTTGTTATATCTCCCTTTCATTTCTGATTCTGTTAAATTTGATATTCTCTTGGCCTTTTGATTTGTTTAGATAAAGGTTTGCCTATCTTGTTGATTTTCTCAAAGAACCAACTCTTTGTTTCATTAATTCTTTGTATGATTTTCTTTGTTTCTACTTTATTGACTTCAGCCTTCAGTTTAATTATTTCATGGTGGCTACTCCTCCTGGGTGAGTTTACTTCTTTTTGTTCTAGAAAATTCAGGTGTGCTGTTAAGTCTCTAGGGTGACTATTCTCCAGTTTCTTTAGGTGGGCACTTAGTGCTATGAACGTTCCTCTTAGCACTGCTTTCCAAGTGTCCCGTAAGTTTGAATATGTTTTGTCTTCATTTTCATTGAATTCTAGGAAGTTTTGAATTTCTTTCTCTCTCTCTTTCTTTGTTTCTTTCTTTCTTTCTTTCTTTCTTTCTTTCTTTCTTTCTTTCTTTCTTTCTTTCTTTCATTCTTCCTTGACCCAGAATTCATGCAATTTTTCAATTTCCACGAGTTTGTAGGATTTCTGGAATTTGTGTTGTTGATGAATTCTAACATTAGACCGTGGTGACTCGATAAGATACAGGGGTTATTCCAAATCTTTTTGTATCTCTTGAGTTTTGCTTTGTTGCAGAGTATGTGGTTAGTTTTAGAGAAGGTTCTATGTGGCACTGAGAAGAAGGTATATTCTTTTTTGTTTGGATTGAATGTTTTATAGATGTTTGTTAAAACCAATTGGGTCTAAACTTCTGTTAGTTGCTTTGTTTCTTTGTTAACTTTCTGTCTGGTAGCCCTGCCAGTGGTGATGATGGAGTGTTGAAGTCTCCCACTATGAGTGTGTGCAGTATTATGTGTGATTTGCATTTTAGTAATGTTTCTTTTGTGAATGTGGGTATCTTTGTATTAGGGGCATAGATGCTCAGAATTGAGACTTCATCTAGATGGATTTTTCTTTTGATGAATATGAAATGACCTTCTCCACCTCTTTTGATTCATTTTATTATGAAATATAAATTGCTAGATACTAGGATACCTAATGGGAGAAGTCCTTCTGTGTATATGATTGTCTTATTGGTTGATAAATAAAGCACTGTTGGCCAATAGGCAAGCAAGATAGGTAGGGATAGGAGTTGAGGAGGATTCTGGGAAATGTCCTCAGTAAGGTAAGTCCTTATAAAAATATATTGATTAGTAGTTATGGTGGATAATTAAGACTGAAATAGCAAATAAGAAATCCTAGTCATTGGCCAGCAGCATTGTAACTAATGTAAGACTCTGTATCTTATTTGGGGGCCCAAAAGTGGTGGCAGAACCCAGGCAGCTTGTGGAAAGAGTTATCATTAAATACACCAGCTTG
Organism: Cricetulus griseus; assembly: GCF_003668045.3. Classification (NCBI taxonomy): domain Eukaryota; kingdom Metazoa; phylum Chordata; class Mammalia; order Rodentia; family Cricetidae; genus Cricetulus; species Cricetulus griseus. Next base: position 88,277,629 of record NC_048604.1, read on the forward strand.
TTTCTTAGGTCCATTCGATTGGAAAATCTTTTCCCAACCCTTTACTCTGAGGTAACATTTGTCTTTGAAGTTGAAGTTTGTTTCTTTTATACAGCAGAAGGATGGATTCTGTCTTTGTATCCATTCTGTTAACCTGTGTCTTTTTTTCATTTTTATTAACTTATTTCTTAGATACCAATCCCAGTTTCCTCTCCCTCATCTTCTCCCACTATCTCACAACCCCCTCCTCCCGTCCACTCCACGGAGAGGGTAAGGCCTCCCCTAGCAAATGTACTAAGTCTATCCCATCATGTAGTTGAGGCAGGACAAATAGCCTGTGTCATTTTGTTTTTGTTTTGGGGTTTTTTTTGTTTTTTTTTCAAGACAGGGTTTCTTTGTGGCTTTGGAGGCTGTCCTGGCCTGTGTCTTTTTATAGATGAGTTAAGACCATTGATATTAAGGGATATTAATGACCATTGATTGTTGATTCTTGTCAGTTTTAGTAATGTGGGATTATCTATTCCTTATGTTTTTGTGAGTGTAGATAACTTCCTTGGATCGGAGTTTTGTTCCAGTATTTTCTGTAGGGTTGGATTTGTGGATATGTATTGCTTAAATCTGGTTTTGTTATGGAATATCTAGTTTGCTTCATCTATAGTAATTGAAAGCTTTGCTGGGTATAGTAGTCTGGGCTCACATCTGTGGTTTCATAGTGTTTGTAGAACATCTACTCAAAACCTTCTGGTTTTCAGAGTATCCATGGAGAAGTCACGTGTAATTCTGACAGGTCTGCCTTTATATGTTACTTGACCTTTTTCCTTTGGTGCTCTTAATATTCTTTCTTCATTCTGTATGTTTGGTGTTTTGATTATTATGTGACGAGGGGATTTTTTTGTCCAGTCTATTTGGTGTTCTGTAAGCTTCTTGTACTTTCATAGGTATGCCCTTCTTTAGGTTGGGAACGTTTTCTTCTATGATTTTGTTGAATATGTTTTTTTTCAACTTATTTTATTTGAATTAGAAATAAATGGATTTGTTGGATTTCAGATTTTCTTTGCTTGATGAGTTTATTTACTCTAGTTTGTCTTCAGCATCTGAGTTTCTGTCTTCCATCTCTTGTATTCCTTTGATTATGCTTGCATCTGTGGTTCCAGATTGTTTACTCAGCTTTTCCACTTCCATCATTCCCTCAGTTTGTATTTTCTTTATTGTCTCTGAACTGTTTCCTTCAGCTGTTTAATTGTATTTTCTTGGCTTTTTTGGCTTTACTTGATTTCTTGCATCTTTTGGTTCCCCTTTTCTTCCATTTCTCTGAAGGATTTTCTGATTTCCTCTTTTAGGTTCTCTATCATCTGCATGAAGTTGTTTTTAAGGTTGCTCTCTTCTGCTTCTTTTGTGTTCAGATGTTCATGTCTTGCTGGTGTAGAGTCCCTAGGCTCTGGTGGTGTCATATTGGTTTTCCTGTTGTTGGATGTGTTCTTATATTGTCATTTTCCCCGCTCTTCTTCCAGTGGGTACAGGTAGTGTCACTTCCTTTCCTGGTTTGTATGGGTCCGTTGTTCTCTTCAGGTGTGTGCAATTGGCTCCGATATTCTGGTGGATCTCAAGTTGGGTGTAGGTAGGTCTAAGGCACTCGATCTCCAGGTGGGTAAGAGCAGCACTGGTGCAGAGATGTCAGCAGACTCTGGGTTTCCTGGTTCTCAGGGGTCCAGCTGTCCTGTCTGCAGACCCCTGGTGTGATTTGCCTGGGTGGGCAGGCGGAAGTTGGGCCCAAGGCAGAGGCCAAAGCAGCTCACCTCTCTACTCTATGCACTCTGTGGGGGCTGGAATAGCCCAGCGATCTCAGCAGAGTCAGGATCCCATGGTTCTCAGGGACTGATTCAGTCTGCCTGCAGACCCCCAGGTGGGATTTGCCAGGGTGGGCAGGCAGAAATTGGGCCCAAGGCAGGGGCCAAACCAGCTCACCTCTGCACTCTCTGCACTCTCGTTTAATATGTTTTCTGTGTCTTTGACCTGGGCTTCTTCACCTTCTTTTATACCTATTATTTTTAGGTTTGGCCCCATCATGGTGTCCCATGTTTCCAGGATATTTTGTCTTAAGAATTTGTTGAACTTACCATTTTCTTTGGTTGACAAATCTATTTCTACTAGTGTATCTTCAACACCTGAGATTCTCTCTTCCATCTCTTGTATTCTGTTAGTTGTGGTTGCACCTGTAATTCCTGATTATTTACTCAGTTTTTCTATTTCCAGCATTCCCTCAGTTTGTGTCTTCTTTATTGCCTCTATTTCAGTTTTCACATCTTGAACTGTTAGAATTGTTTCCTTCACCTGTTTGATTGTTTGTTCTTGGCTTTCCTTGCTTTCTTTACAATATTTGTTGATTTCTTGCATTTTTGTTTGTTTTTCCTTTATTTATTCAATTTTGTTTGTATTTTCTTCCATTTCTTTAAGGAAGTTTCTCATTTCATCTTTAATGGCCTCTATCATCTTCATAAAGTTGTTTTAAGGTCATTTCCTTCTGATTCATCTCCTTTGGGATGTTCATGTCTTGCTGATATACAACCCGTAGACTCTGGTGATACCATATTACTCTTAATGTTGTTGAATATGTTCTTAAACTGTTGTCTACTCATCTCTTCCCCCAGTGGGTACAGGTAGGACCTTTGATTCAGGGGCTCTCTTTTCCTCCTGTTGGTGTATGTGGGGCCGGTGGCTTAGGTGGTTGATCTTCCTCTCCCAGAGTGAGTAGGGCCAAGGCTCTCATGGTGAGCAATGCAGTACTGGATGTTTTGGCCTGTGAGAAGGTTGTTCCCAGGTAGTGTGGGAAAAGGAAGGCTCCAATTATTGCAGATGCAATGCTGGGTGTTTTGGAGTTGTGCCCAGGTCTTGGAGGATTCAGTGGGCAGGACAGGGGTATATGCCAATGTAAAAGGCCTCCAACTTGGGGTGCATGAGGGACAGGAGAAAGCCAGGCACTTGCCTCTTCCAGTGGGGGCAATGCTGATTCTGTAGTAGTGGTAGATGCAGTTCTGGATGGTTTGGGGCTCTCCCTAATCTTTTAAGGGCCTCTATACAGCCTATCCTTGTTCTTGACTCATATTAAATGAATTACAGAAAATAAATAAATAAATAAATATCATTCTTAACATAAAATACTGGTACTGGCACAGGAGTCAATGTCCGTAATTTGCATCTACATTTGAAGTAGAGAGGAATGCAAAGCCTTGGTGAAGAAGATTATTGTCCACACAGGGATATCTGCCCATTGCCTCACTGCAATTTCTCCAAATTTTGTAATTTTTTTTGTTTTCCTTTGTATACTTTTGTAACCCTTTGTGTCCCTGACTCATGTCCCAAAGATTGACACTTGAAAGAGTAATTCTGAAATTTTCTTAGGTCTTGCCTCAAACATATTTCCTTTCACTAATTTTGTCTCCTAGATTCCTACATTCTCTGTGAAGTAGTGAGAAATAAGAAGCTTAGATACCTGCAAGAGTTTTTTAATGAACATTGAGGATGTCTTTCAAGTTTTTTCCATTTCATCCATATCTACAAGTTTACTGATGTGAAGTTATCCACAATCCCACCTTGTTATCCTTTTATTCTTTACCAGTACTTATATTAACTAACTTCACTTCTAATATTGATAATTTTGATTGTCATTTAATTATATTTGATTTTATATTGTAGATTTATTAACATGATATTTTCAAATATCATGTCTTATTCTCATTAAGGTTTGACCATATGTGTGATAATTCTGTTTCATTTATTTCAGCTATCCTGTTTATCATTTAATTCTTATAATTGTATATTGTGTTTGTAGCTTCTTACAGTGAAAGCTACATTGCTGCCTCAGTATTGTCATTTCTAATGTAAGCAGTTAACACTACATTTTTCTGTAGTGCACAAATTTTGATATGTGGTGTATTTTCTTTTATAAAACTATTTCTTTTCCATTGTTGCACTCCAAATCACACTTTGTAAAATATACATTTAAGATAAAAACAAGGATTTTATATTCAACATGTATATGAAAATTTGAAATTGGTCTTTGAATTGGTGTGTTTGTTTCCTCATTGGTCTAAATGAATTTCAAATACCTTAACCTGATTTTAGAAGCTCTGGCTGCCAACAAGGATCCTAGTACCTGCATAACTCCACATTTATTCTGAGAAGCAAGATCCTGCTAAGCTTTCTACAGTGTTTGCAGTGTCATATCCTTAATCCCCTCCCTGAAATTACCCATCACCTTTCTCCCTGAGAATACTTAATGTCAAAAATGAATTTATTTGTCACTTTCCCAACAGAGATGTTGATGATTTTTGACTTAGACTTTATTATGGCCACTTGTATAATAGCCATTTCATTAGATCCTCCACTCAATATATTGTTTCTATGTGTCCCTCCTTTAAAAATATATACTGAGCATATATAGTGTCTCCTCACACTTAAGAAAGCTTGGGGTAAATACTAAGTATTTAATGAATAATGGTGAATAAGTTGAATAAGTAATCAATCTGTCTTATAAACAGCCAAAAATCTAGATTATAAGCAAGCCCTGGGAAAATGTGCTTGGGAAATACCTTATGTGCTCTATTCCAAATTTCTCTTGTATTGATTTAAGATTATTTGTACTTCAGGGTTAAAGCTTAATTATAACATCTTTAGTATTTTATAATTTTTAAATTACATATTAGCTTTCGTTAAGGGCCCTCCCCTTGTAAATCTAACACTTTTCAGGGGGTCACACACCTAAGAGTATGCAAGCAGCACTAATGGGACTTGGATTTTTTTAAATATGAAGGCACAAAGTTGGATGGGTATTGAATAGGGAGTGGATCTTAGAATAGATAGTGGAAGAGGATAAATAAAATAAAACTACAATTATTAAGTTCTCAAACAATTAATTAAAGATGTTAAAGAATAGGTGTTTCTACAAAAAGTCTCTTTGAATATTTTAATCATGCTCATTTTAACAGTGTGTATTCCGTTTTAGAAAACAAAGTCCAAATGCAAGACTGTTGTTAGTCAAAGGGTTCCCTGTTGTAAATGGATGGAATAATGCATCTTTTGTTTGAGTTGTGAGATGGGAAATAGTGCTAAAGTAAAAACTATCGTGGTTAAAATTAGACAATATAAGAATCTTCATTTTCGAAAATGAATTTTGAAGATTCAAGGCACTGATTCTTCCCCTATATTTCATATATTAGATACGGTTTTATAGGGTTACTTCTGTGAAGCAGAAACTATTAGAAAGCATTTTGCCTCCTTTTTGCTTGCTAATATTGCCTGGAAAGATTTAAAAATAAGAGATAAGGAGAAAGCAGACATAGGGAACAACATGGTTATAAATCACACTAGCAACATGAATACCCAGGCTAATTCAGTCTCAGAATTATTCAGATTTCAGAATATAAAATTGTGAAATAACATTTTTTTACATGAAAAGAATGCAGGTTGTTGATGAATAGAACTGTACTTGTGTTTAGTATTCCAGGATAAGTGACATATGTCTCGCCACTAAAATTTGAAAATATGAAATGACTAACTAGTTACAACACTGAATATTCAGTTGCTTGAAAACCACATCAATAGGGTTGCTGCAGTTCTTAAAGAACAGATATGTCCCCATCATGTTTATTGAAAATTAAATCTATAGAAAATGATATTTCAGTATTACTCACCAGGGACTATTAAATATAAAATTCATTCTAATGCTAGAAGTAAGAAAAGTGAATTGATTGATTTCCCCTCTTGACTCCACTGGCATGCTGCTAATGAAGCCTGCATCTGTGCACTTATATGTGTTAATGTGTATCATGGGAAGAATGCATTACATCAGAGATCTCAGATCCATGAATTCTTTTCCTGGACAAAGAGCTTGAGCCATGTTAGCTTTAAGATCTTAAAACCATAGCCAAAATTTAAATATTTGACTCAGGAAAGTGTACTGCCTTCCATAAATGTAACTTCTTAAGGTGAATTTGCATTTAGACAGTCTGTATATGTTTATAAAGGATAAAAGAATTTTTTTCTCCTCAGCCATTGTTAGTTTCATGGTTGAGATTCCTGTGAAAAAGACAGGCAATAAGTTAAAAGGGCTAGAGTTATGGCTCAGATATTAAGAGTGTTTGCTGCTCTTGCAGAGGACTGAAGTTTGTTTCCCCAGCATCCATGGTGTGAATCTCACAACTTTCTGCAACTCCAGCTCCAGGGAAGCCCACACCATATTCTGGCCTCTGTCCACAACTGTTCATACATGGTGTATACTCATATGGACACACATATAAACACATAAAATTCTTTTAATCTGGGAAAAGAGGCACACTCCTTTAATCCTAGCCCTTGGGATGTAGAGGCATGTGGATCTTGGTGAGTTTGAAGACAGCCTTGTCTACAAAGAGAGTTTGAGGATAGCCAGAGATGTATCAAGAAACCATGTTTCTAAAAAGCAAAACAAAAAATCTCTTAAAATTTAAAACATATAAATTTATTCAGTATAACTTTGTTATAAAATGAGAGCGTAGATATGAAAATCTAAGAAACATAAAATATAAGGCTTTACAATTAGGTTTGATAAAGTAGACAGTTGTGTAGAAATATAGTTAGACAAAGAAGGTTATGTAATGAAAATAAGCTCCAAGTGACTTAGAAAGCCATGTTTAAGGTAGCCTCTTCACTATTGCTTAGATTGTTAGTTGAGGTCATCCTTATGGGTCTCTGGAGATTTGCCTAGTGCCAGATTTCTCATTAAACCTATAAGTGCTCCCTCTATTAAGGTATCTCTTTTCTTAATCTCCTTCCCTGTTCTTCCCCTGACTCAATCTTCCTGCTCCCTCATGTTCTCCTCCCCTCTCTTCTTTTCTCCTTTCTCCTTCCTCCCTCCTCCATCCCCCATGTTACCAATTTGCTCAGGAGATCCCCCATGTGAGGCTTCACCCTCCCTGAAGAGTGGATGAGAGGTGGGATGGGGGATTGATGGGGGAAATGAGAGCACAGGAGGGAGAGGGAACTGGGATTGTTATGAAAAGTAAGATTATTTTTAATTTAAATAAAAATTAATTTAAAAATTAATAAATGAACAAAACATTCTAAGATAAAAAGGAAAACCTTGTTTATTATCCTCGTCTGTGTTCCTGTGTTTTCAGAGAACAGGGTGCTTCTTTTCTCTTGGAATGAAGGAACCTCAGGAGAGAGGATATTCAGACTGATTCTGATAGAAGTCAGGAGAAGGACAAGACAAAGAGAAAACTTAAGTTCTGCTGGTTCTAAATTCCCCATATTTTAAGATGGCTTTTCCTGAACTCCATCCTTGTTAGGTTCATATCCATTGTGGGAATATAAGCTAATGAAATCAAAGACCCTAAAAGAATGGCTACAAATTATTGTAAAATGTGACTATTCTCAAGTTTGCCTGAACATTGGAATCAGCTGATATTTTTGTGGGGGGTCAGGGCTGACTGGATTCTACTTCTAGTGACTGGGATTGAATAGTGTGAGTAAGAGCTTTTTAAAGAAACATTTAACTAATTTCCAAGTGACTCTAATTAGAAGGCAAGGTTGAATGCTCCTATATGAAGAATATGTGACATGGCTCATGCTCCCATAGAGCCATTGATGTAGTTCAACTGCTGTGATAAAACACCATGACAAAGGCAACTTATAAATAAAGAATTTAATTGGGGTCTTGCTTAAGTATTGGAGGGGAGGGCCATTACCAGAATGGTAGGGAGCATGGTGGCAGACAGGGTGGTGGAGAAGTAGCTGAGAGCTCACATCTAATCAAAATTTCACAAGTTTCAGAGAGAGAAGAGAGAGAGAGAGAGAGAGAGAGAGAGAGAGAGAGAGAGAGAGAGAGAGAGTAGACCTTTCATGGGATTTTGAAACCTCAAAGCCAGTGGCACATCTTCTCCAAAGTGAGGCAACCCATTCATACAAAGACAAGCATGGTATGTACTCACTCACATATAGATATTAGACATACAGGAAGGGAATAGCAGCCTACAATCCACACCTCCAGAGAAGCTAGGAAACAAGGAGGACCATAAGAGAACCATACATGGTCGCCCAGAGAAGGGGAAAGGGACAAGATCCCCTGAACAAATGGGGAGCATGGCGGGAGGGAGGGAGGAGAAAAGGAGGGAAAATGAGAAGAGGGGAGGAGAACATGATCAGGAAGATTGAGTGGGGAGAAGAACAGAGCAAGGAAAGAGACATCAATAGAGAGAGCCACCATAGGTTTAAAGAGAAATATGGCACTAGGAAATTGTACAGAGATCCACAAGAATGACCCCAACTAGGACCCTAAGCAGTAATGGAGAGGTTATCTTAAATGCCCTTCCTCTATAATGAGAATAATGACTGCCTTAAATGCCATCCTAGAGCCTTCATCCAGTAGCTGATGGAAACAGAAGGAGACACCCACACCTAAACACTGAGCTGAACTCTGGAATCCAGTTTCAGAGAGGGAGGAGTGATGAGCAAAGGGTTCAAGACCAGGATGGGGAAACCCACAGAAACAGGTGACCTGACCCAATGGGGAGCACATGGACCTCTCTTCCCTTCCCTTCCCTTCCCTTCCGTTCCCTTCCCTTCCCTTCCCTTCCCTTCCCTTCCCTTCCCTTTCCTTCCCTTCCCTTCCCTTCCCTTCCCTTCCCCCTTCCCCCTTCCCTTCCCTTCCCTTCCCTCCCCTACCTTTCTCCGATCCCTCCGGTGGCTTCTCTTGCCTCTTCTTCTACTCTGCTCTCATCTCCTCTATTTCCCCTCCCCTCCCTCACCTCTCTTGCTTCCTCTCTTCCTACCTGAGTTCCTTTTATTTTTCAAGAATAAACAATTATTAAGTAACTGAACATTTTCTTCCTGACATCTAAATAGGAAAGGTGTTAACACTCCTAACTCATACTGGAGGAAGAAAGAAAGAAAGAAAGAAAGAAAGAAAGAAAGAAAGAAAGAAAGAAAGAAAGAGAGGGGGGAGGGATTATGCATGCTTGTGATTCTATTCTTCTATTCTCTGGGAATTTCAAGAAACATGTTTTTATTGGTAGGAAAATATGAGAGAAAATGCAAGGCATTAATACTGCTAAAGTACATGCTATCCATTTCAGTTAATTTGGAAAAAAGAAAAAACCCTCATCTTCTACTGATCAAAAATCTTGTCCTTGAACTGCTACTATTAAAACTTTAAAATATTGGTGGAGAAGACAGAATTGTGGTCAGGTGTCACAGACTGGTGTTTGCAGGGCTGCAATTGGAACCAGCTGAACAGCCCCAGGTCTGCTCCTCAGTGGGGGAGTGTGGATGAGGGAAGGCTAGCTATAAGCATTAACGAAAAGATGGAAACATAAAATCATATCAGGAGGACAGTATCAGTTAATATTGAATGCATCCAGTTTATTCATGCATCATGTTAAGCAACCATCCAAAGGTGTGCACGATAGCAGAAGACTTCTATTATCATGTATAAAGGGCAGATTGCAATTACTTACCTTAATCCTAAAGAAACTCTGTAGCTGCACATACTACTTGGCCATCAGTCACTCATTAGCTGCATGTATCATATAGCCTTCAGGATGAGTGTAAACTTGCCTGGGCCTAGGTCTATTGTTATTTAGACAGGAGCCTTTCTCTACCAAGCAGGGCATCCTGCAGCCATCAAGCTAATATCTTAAAGGCAATAGAAATGACTGGAGCTCTATAAACTCGTGGCAGGATGGAAAAGATTTCCAAAATATGGGCCCCAAACAGTTAGGTAAAGGCTAAGGAAAACAAGACACTGCTGTATTTGTTGTTTTTTTTATCAAAATATTTTTTGTTAGATCAAATTAGGATCAAGCTTGCTTCACATGTCAATCCCCTTTACTTCTCCCTCTCCTGCCCCGCTCCAGCCCACCCAGCCCCACACCCTATCCCCTGTCCATTCCCCATCGAGGGTAGGGCCTTCCACGGGGCCTCCCCAAAGTCCACCACATCATCCTGGGCCGGGCCTAGGCCATCACCCATGTGTGCAGCCCGAGAGAGCATCCCTTCTCATGAGATGAGCTCTCAAAGTTCCTTCTTACACCAGGGAAAGATACTTACTGATCCACTACCAGGGGCCCCATAGAGTGTGGAAACCTCCTCATTGACATCCATGTTCAGGGGTCTGGATCAGACTCTTGCTGGCCTCCCAGACAGCAATCTAGGGTCCATGTACTCCCCCTTGTTCAGGCCAGCTGTTTCTGTGGGTTTCACCAGTCTGATCCCCATGCATTTGATCTTCATTCCTCCCTCTCTGCATCTGGGTTCCAGAGTTCAGTTCAGTCTATAGCTGTGGGTGTCTGCCTCTGCTTCCATCAGCCACTGGATGAGAGCTCTAGGATGGCATATAAGTCTCATTATAGGGGAAGGGCATTTAGGGTAGTCTCTCCACCATTGCCTAGATTGTCCATTGGTGTCATGCTTGTAGATTTCTGGGAATCTCCCTAGTGCCAGATCTCTCCTCAGAACTATAACGGCTGCTCTGTTATGGTATCTCTCATTCTGCTCTTCTCTACTCTTCCCCCAACTCAACCATTCTCCTCCTCCATTTCATCCTCTCCCTCCTCTTCTCCTCCTCTCATTCTGCCAGATCCCTCTCCCCTACTCTCATGCTCCCAATTAGCTCAGGAGATCATGCCCCTTCCCATTCTCCCAGATCCATGCATTTTTCTCTTAAGAGTTTTTCTTGTTTCCTAGTTCCTTTGGTGATGAAGATTGTAGGCTAGTAATCCTTTTACTCTATGTCTAAAATTCATATATGAGTGAGTACATACCATGTTTGTCTTTTTGTGACTAGGTTACCTCACTCAGGATGGTTTCTTCTAGTTCCATCCATTTGGTGTGAATTTCAAGTTTCCATTGCTTTTTTCTGGTGAGTAGTACTCCATTGTGTAAATGTACCACATTTTTTCTATCTATTCTTCAGTTGAGGGGCATCTAGGTTGCTTTCAGGTTCTGGTTATTACAAACAATGCTGCTATGAACATGGTTGAACATATGTCCTTGTTGAATGAATGTGCATTATTTGGGTATATGGCCAGGAGACGAATTGCTGGATCTTGTGGTTGACTGATTCCCATTTTCCTGAGCAACCGCCATTCTAGTGGTCTTACAAGTTTGCACTCCCACCAGCAATGATGGAGTATTCTCTTTTCTCCACATCCTCTCCAGCACAGACTGTCATTGGTATTTTTTGATTTTAGCCATTATGGCCAGTGCAATATGGTATTTCAGAATTGTTTTAAGTTGCATTTCCCTGACGGCTAAGGATGTTGAGCACTTTCTTAAGTGTCTTTCAGCCATTTTATATTCCTCTGTTGAGAATTCTCCATTTAGTACTGCACCCAACTTTTTAATTTCATTGTTTGGTGTTTTGGAGACTAGCTTCTTGTGTTCATTTTATATTTGGAAATCAGCCCTCTGTCAGATGTGGGGATGGTGAAGATCTTTTTCCATTCTGTGGACTGTTGTTTTGTCGCACTGACTGTATCCTTTGCCTTACAAAAGCTTCTCAGTTTCAGGAGGTCCCATTTATTAATTGTAGATCTCAATGTCTGTGCTATTGGTGTTATGTTCAGGAAGCAGTCTCCTGTACCAATTCATTCAAGGGTATCTCCCACTTTCTCTTCTAGAAGATTCAGAGTGACTGGATTTAGGTTGAAATCTTTGATCCATTTGGACTTAAGTTTTGTGCATGGTGAGAAGTATGCATCTATATGCAATGGTCTGCATTTCCAAATCCAGTTGTGTCAGCACCATTTGTTGAAGATGCTTTTTTCCCATTGTATAGATTTTGCTTCTTTATCAAAAATCAGGTGTTCCTATGTGTGTGGGTTAATACCAGGGTTTTCAATTAGAGTCCATTGGTCTATCTGTCTATTTTTGTGACAATACTAAGCTGTTTTCAGGACTATGGCTCTATAATAGATTTGAAGTCAGGGATTGTGATGCCTGCAGAAGTTCCTTTATTGTACAGGTTTGTTTTGGGTATCCTGCATTTTTTTGTTTGTTTGTTTTTGTTTCTCCGTATAAAGTTGTGTATTGTTCTTTCAATGTCTGTGGAGATCTTTGTTGGGATTTTGATGGGAATTGTGTTTTATCTGTAGATTGCTTTTGGCAAGATTGCCATTTTTACTATGTTGATCCTACCTATCCAAGAACATGAGAGATCTTTCCATTTTCTGGTATAAATTTTAATTTCTTTCTATAAAGACTCAAAGTTCTTACTGTACAGGTCTTTCAATTTTTGGGTTTGTGTTACCCCAAGATATTTTATGTTGCTTGTAGATATTGGGAGGGGTGATATTTCTCTGATATCTTTCTCATTCTGTTTATCATCTGTATATAGTAGAGCTACTATTTTTCTTTGAGTTAAGTTTGTGTCTTGCTACTTTGCTGAATGTGTTTATCAGCTGTAGGAGTTCCATGGTAGAGTTTTTCAGGTCACTTAAGTAGATATTCATATTATCTGCAAATAGTGAAAGTTTGACTTCTTCCTTTCCAATTTGTATCCCTTTGATCTCCTTTTCTTGTCTTATTGCTCTAGCTAGAACTTCAAGTACAATATTGAAGAGATATGGAGACTGGACAGCCTTGTCTTGTTCCTGATTTTAAAGGAATCTCTTTGAGTTTTTCTCCATTTAGTTTGATGTGGGGTGTTGGTTTGCTGTATATTGCTTTTATCATGTTTAGATATGTTCCTATTATTCCGGATCTCTCCGAGATATTTATCATGAAGGGATGCTGGATTTTGTCAAAGGATTTTTCAGCATCTAGTGAGATGATCATGTGGTTTTTCTTTTTCAGTTTGTTTATATGGTGGATTTCATTGATGGATTTTTGAATGTTGAACCATCCTTGCATCCCTGGGATGAAGCCTACTTGATCGTGGTGGATGATTTTTCTGATGTGTTCTTGGATTCAATTCACCAATATTTTGTTGAGTATTTTTGCATCAATGTTCATGAGTGATATTTGTATGTAGTTCTCTTTTTTGTTTGTATATTTGTGTGGCTTGAGTATCAAAATAATTGTAGCCCCTTAAAAAGAGTTTGCTAAGTGATATCTATTCAGAAAATTGTCCATTTCCTTAACATTTTCAAATTTTGTGGAGTACAGGTTTTCAAAGTATGACCTGATGAATCTCTGGATTTCCTCAGTGTCTTTTGTTATCTCCCGGTTTTCATTTCTGATTTTGTTAATTAGCGTGCTGATGCTCTGTCTTTTGGTTAGTTTGGATAGAGGTTTGTCTATCTTGTTGATTTTCTCAAAGAACCAACACTTTGTTTCATTGTTTCTTTGTAATGTTTTCCTAGTTTCTACATTATTGATTTCAGCCTTCTGATTATTTACTGGTGTCTACACCTCCATGGTGAGTTTGCTTCTTTTTGTTCTAAGGCTTTCAGTTGTTCTATCAATTCTCTATTGTGACTATTCTCTAGTTTCTTCATGTGGGCTCTTAGTGCTATGAACTTTCCTCTTAGCACTGCTTTCAAAGTGTCCCCTAAATTTGGGTATGTTGTGTCTGCATTCTCATTGAATTCTAAGAAATCTTTAATTTCTTTTTTTTATTTTCTTCCTCGACCCAGGAATGGTGCAATTGGGTGTTATTCAATTTCCATGAGTTTGTAGGTTTTCTGCAAATTGCTTTGTTTTATTTTTATTTTTTGGTTTTTTGAGACAGGGTTTCTCTGTGGCTTTGGATGCTGTCATGGAACTAGCTCTTGTAGACCAGGATGATCTCTAACTCACAGAGATCTGCCTGCCTCTGCCTCACTAGTGCTAGGACAAAAGTTGTGCACCACCACCACCAGCTTCTCTGCACTTTGTATTGCTGTTGAATTCTAACTTTTAAGCGTGGTGATCTGAAAAGATATAGATGGTTATATCATTTTTTTGTTTCTGTGGAGGTTTGCTATGTTGCTAAGTATGTGGTCAATTTTAAAGAAGGTTCATTGTGGCACTGAGAAGAAGGTATATTGTCTTGTGTTTGGATGGAATGTTCTATAGATGTCTGTTAATCCCAGTTGGGTCATAACTTTTGTTAGATCCTTTGTTTCTTTGTTAAGTTTCTGTCTGGTGGTTCTGACTAGTGGTGAAAGCGGGTGTTGGAGTCTCCCACTATGAGTGTGTGGGGTTTTATGTGTGGTTTGAGATTTAGTAATGTTTCTTTTACTAATGTGGGTGCCTTCGTATTTGGGGCATAGATGTTCAGGATTGAGACTTCATCTTGATGGACTTTTCCTGTGATGAGTATGAAATGCCCTTCTTCATCTCTTTTGACTGCTTTTAGTTTGAAGTCTAATTTGTTAGATATTAGGATTGCTATATCAGCTTGTTTCTTGGGTCCATTTGATTGGAATACCTTTTACCAATCCTTTACTCTGAGTTAAAGTCTGTCTTTGAAGTTGAGGTGTGTTTCTTGTATACAGCAGATGGATGGATTCTGACTTTTTATCCATTCTGTTAGCCTTTATCTTTTTATAGGCAGGTTAAGACCATTGACATTGAGGGATATTAATGTCCATTGATTGTTGGTTCTTGTTTGTTTTGGATTTCTTTTTGGTGGTGTCATTGTGTGTGGATTTCGCCTTCCTGTATCTTTTCATGTTTGGTAAAATTGGATTATCTATTGCCTATGTTTTTGCGTGTGTAGTTATCTTTGTTGGGTTTGAGTTGTCCTTCCAGAACTTTCTGTAGAGCTGGATTTGTGGATTTTATTGTTTATATATGGTTTTGACATGGAATATCTTGTTTTCTCCATCTATAGTGATTGAAAGCTTTCCTGGATACTGTACATAGTCTTGGTTGGCATCCATGTTCCCTTAGCGTTTTTAGAATATCTACCCAGGACCTTCCGGCTTCCAAAGTTTTCATTGAGATGTTGGGCGTGATTCTGATAGGTCTGCCTTTTTTGTTACTTGGCCTTTTTCCTTTGCTGCTCTTAATATTTTCTCTTTATTCTGTAAGTTTGGTGCTTTGATTATTATGTGGCGATGGGAGTTCTTTTTGTGGTCCAGTCTATTTGGTGTTCTGTAAACTTCTTGTACTTTCATAGGCATATCCTTCTGTAGGTTGGGGAAGTTTTCTTCTATGATTTTGGTGAGTATGTTTCCTGTACCTTTGAGCTGTATTTCTTCACCTTCTTCTATACCTATTACTCTTAGGTTTGGTCTTTTCACGGTGTCCCATATTTCCTGGATATTTTGTGTTAGGGAATTGTTTTGACTTGAGATTTTCTTTAGTCGATGACTGTATATTCTCTAGTGAGTCTTCAACAACTGAGATTCTCTCTTCCATCTCTTGTATTCTCTTGGTTATGCTTACATCAGAGGTTTCTGATCGTTTATACAGCCTTTCTATTTCCAGCATCCCCTCCTTCTGTGTTTCATTTATTGTTTCTATTTCAGCTTTCATGCCTTGAACTGTTTGAGTGCTTCCTTCACTTGTTTTGTTGTTTTTCTTGGCTTTCTTTAGATTCTTTAAGAGAATTACTTATTTCTTAATTTTTTGTCTTTTCTTCTATTTCTTTAAGAGATTTTCTTGTTTCCTCTTTAAGGGTCTCGAACATTTTCATGAAGTATATTTTTAGGTCTGTCTCTTCTTCCTCTGTGCTGTGCTTTTCAGATCCTGCTGGTTTGGAGTCCCTAGATTCTGATGGTGTCATATTGGTGTTTCTGTTGTTGAGTGTGTTCTTATTCTGTCTTCTTCCCATCTCTTCTTCCAGTTGGTGCAGGTAGGGTCTCTCTATCTCCCCTTGTCACCCAGTGGTATATGTGGACCAAACTTCAATGTCTGCAGCTTTGGATGATCTTGCCTCTCCTGGTAGTCTCCTCACTCAGCATGCATCGGGGCAGCAGAAGGGGAAGGAAGAGTGAGGTGTTTCCAGACTCAGGGAGGTCCTCCCTGTCTGGGCAGGTCCACTCTATGGCAGGCCCAGAGAGATCTGGGGTAAAATGGAGGAGTAGGGCAAGAGTAGGGCAGGAACAGAGGGTACACTCACCTCAGGAGAGGTTGGGCTGTTAAAGGGCAAAGGGAGAGTGAGTTGTGTCTGGATTCAGGGAGGTTCTCTCTGTCTGGGCGGGTCCACTCTATGGCAGGCCCAGGCCCAGAGACATCCGGGGCTGGACACTCCTGTATTTCCGATGACACTGGGTAGAATCCTGCACAATCTGGAGCAGAGTCTTCATTGTTTTTTACCAACAATAAATCATATGTAATAATAATTCACATTTATAAAGAGTAAAAAGGAAAATGCATTGGCAGTGTGCCATTTCAAAACCCAGAAAGGGCATTTGATTGGATGATTGATTTTCATCTGTCATGCAAAGCTTTCTGATAAAGAAAAAGGAATCTCCCCCATGTTTTTAACAGTAAAATGGCTCATTCTCATTTCCTGCTTAATGAATTATTTACACACTCCACCGAAGGCCATTTATATTCAATTTACACTTAGGAAGCCCTGTAGAAGGTAGCACAATCATTTATAATGTTGATTCTTTTGAACTCAATGTACTCCCTTCATTATGCGATAATATTTGTGTTCTCTACCTTGCTGATGAATGAAGACCCATGTCACCATAAAGCAGCAGCTCAATATTGCCAAGTGGTGGAGAATGTCTTTTAAGGCTACCATTATTTGGACAATGCAAACAGAACAAAAAGACACACAGATGAATGAGAAACAGCAGCACAAATTGTTTTTGGTCTTAATAATAAAAACTCAGAGTCAGCTATCAGGGCACGAAAGATGAAAGATGAAAGAAGCAGAGTGGCCTGCCACTAGTGTTCTTACCTCTACCAATGCTCAGACCAAATGGGGCAATCCTGTCTCTAGAAATCCTCAGACTCAATGCATTTTTAGACTGATTGCCTAAACTGTTTCTTCATACTGCCTGCTTCAGCCTTCAATGAGTTCCTGTCTCCTCCAGTCTTATATTCTTCTCTCTGCCCAGCCATATCCCTTCCTGCCTCCATCTCCTTAGTGCTGGGATTAAAGCTATGTGACTCCAAATTCTGGGATCACATTTGTGTGAGCTGTTTCTCTTTTAGACTGGATCTATTTTGTGCAGCTCAGAGTGGCCCTGAACTAACAGAGACCTGTTTGCTTTTGTCCCTGGAGTACTGGGATTAAAGGTGTGTGCCACCACTATCTGGCCTCTATGGATAACTTGTGTGGCTGCTGGGATTAAAAGTGTGTACCCCCACTGACTGGCCTCTATAGCTAACTAGTGTCATTAGTTAGCTTTGCACTCTAAACTTCAGGTAAGCTTTATTTGTTAGATCATAAAAAAATCACCACAAGAAACAGCCATTGCAGCCTGAAAGTGTGGCCCAGCAAGTACCCAGTCTGTTTTAGGATCCTGTTGCAACCTCTTGACATTACCCCAGTTTATTTCTCTATGACCTGGTTCATCCAGGTCCTAGAATTTCCTCACTTAGAATATACACAGTAGATACAGGAATATGTTGGAGACCTTACATCAAGGTGATTTTAAAGATAGAGAAATATATAGATGACAAATTAGGAGCTGGTTTCAGGCTATTTTACCCAAAGACTTGTGTTTACCATCCCTCTCTCATTCACAGGAAAGGGGAAAGCTATTGTCTTACAGAGAATCCTATTCTTGTACCAGATGACACCATCAGGAATAAGGGATAATGAAATCTCCCTATTCTACTCTTTTCAAGTCTAACATGAGTGTCTTACAACAGCAGTGTGAGCAACTACCTGTTTTGGATACCAATGGTAACTGCAAGTGAAGAAGCGACCAGTTGGGTTTCTTCCTTGCATGTTGCTGACAGAGTTAATTTTCCCACTAATAAATGAGCTGAGCAAGTATGTACAGCTATTCTGATTTTAGGCCAATTTATCACTTTTCCTGGTTTCGACCTGATTAGCATAAAAATAAAATACACTTATATGCATTAAAATGTGACAATGAAATTAATGGGATATGTGGTAACAGCAAGTGTTCTTAGAGCCAGCTTAGTATTGCAACATTAAGATGTATATCACTATAAGTTTCTTTAAAGCAGGACAACTCCTCAGAGGTAAAGTCAGGTGCATTTTAATGTATTTAGAATTGCTAGCCTTTTCTTATGGATTTCCACTGTAAAATTCAAATTGTGATATTAAAATTGACCTTCATATTACCGATCCAGTAGCTTTGGATCACTAAGTTACTGAATGATAATAATTAAAGTTTGGAAATTATGAATGCAGTGTTTTCCCTTTGATTATCAAAAAATTGAAATCTTTTTTAAAATGTTATTTTTGTATAGTAAAATTTATGAAAGCAATTTTAGAATTAAGTATTTTAAATTACTAAGAACTACATTATTTATAGACAGCATATATGTGCAGGTTACAGAATAAATTAGCAACTAAAATAAAGCCATCAAAATAGGAAAATAGATCACTGATATCCAGCAAGCATGTGGGAAGCCTTTGGGGACCTCATTATATAACACCATATTTCTTTAACCCATAGTTAACATAAGACATTAATATTTTGTTGATATTGATGTATGACAAACATAAAGTCTACATTGTTTAATGTAACTTGAATGTTAAATAGATTAGAACTGAAAAGCCCCTTTATGTATTAATTCAATAAAATTGTAATTCTAAAATTGCCCTTTATATTATGTAACCATATTTCATGGCTACATATCATAATATAATTGTAATATTTATTTATTTGCTTGTTTTTGTTTATTTTGAGGTCAGGTGTCCAAACATTGTGCATGGAACACACTAGAAAAGACTCTACTGACAGGACTATATTACTAGTCCTAATTATCCATTTTATTTTTGAGAAAAATGTGGGCATTTACATTTCTTTCAATGGCAAGCAATAATCCATTATTGTGCAGGTTCCCTGGTTGTGCCAGGTACTTTTATGCCAATTGACACAAGCTAAACTCATCTGAGGGATGTAAATTTCAATTAAGAAAACATATTTGTCTTTAGTTAGGGTTACTATTATTGTGATGAATCACCATGACTCAAACCATCTTGGGGAGGAAACTATTTATTTCATTCACTATTCCATATAACAATTCATCAAGAAAAGCAGTGCAGACAGGAAATTACTCAGTGCAGGAACCTGGAGGGAAGAGCTGATTACAGAGGCCATGGAGGGATACCCAATCTTACAGAAGCATTTCTCAATTGAGATTATCTCCTCTGATGACTCTAGCTTGTGTTAATTGACCTAAAATATACAGTAGATAGTCTCCATAAGATCAGACTGTAGGCAAGATTTTACAGCATTTTCTTAGTGATTGATGGGGGAAGGCCCAGCTCATTTTGGGTGGTCCCACAACTGGACTGATAGATCTGGATTCTGTAAGCAGGCTGAGCAAGTCAGTTAACAGCTCACCTCCATGGCCTTTCCATTAATTAGCTCCTGAATCCAGGTTCATGCACTGTTTGAGTTCCTGTCCTTGCTTCCTTCAATTATGGACTACAATGTGGAAGCATAAGCCAAACAAACCCATTCTTCCCCAACTTGCTTTGGCCATGGTGTCTTAACACAGCAATAGTAACTGTAACTAAGACATTGGTGCACATAAGCAAGATTTGTAAATATGGAATACCTACGGATGTAACTCAGTGGTAGAATGCTCTCTGAGCTTGCATGAGGCCTTAAGTCCAATATGTAGTACTAGGAAACAAAATTAATATGGAATGTAAAGAATGCTTTTTATATTGTCACTCATATCTGTCCTTTATTAAATTAACATAAAATATTTCCAAAGTGATTTAATTTATTTCTATTAGCAGCAGCAGTAGCAGCAGCAGATGAGAATTTCAGTTGCTTTACATTTTTTTGCCAATATATTGTTAGTTTTGGACAATCTGGCAGTCATATGATGGTATATTATTTGGGTCAGAAGTATACTGGCCATTTGTATTTCTTCTTTTATAAATGTGCTATTCAATCTCTGGGCCATTTTGTTATTATAGTGCTTACTGAATTGGTATTGTATCATGGTTTCAGTCAGAAGTCATACAGAAGGCAGGTTAGGGGCTTGCTAAAAAGTTATAATTGAAGGCCAAAGGAAATAAACCAGCTCACATGAGCATTCCTCTCATGGGTCTTTATTCTTCAAATAATGTTCTTCCCCAAAAGGTCACTCTCAAAAGATCTCTTTAGGATTTTTCCTTAAAAGTTCTCTCTGATAATTTTCCCTCTATAAGCTCTCTGTTAAAGTTCTTTTTCAAAATTCTCCTTGAAAATTCTCTAAGAATTCCTTCTAAAAAGTCCCAAAAATTTCCATCTAAAAATTCTCTTGAGGTTCCTCTAAGAATTCGCCAAAAATTCCTCCTAAAAATTCTCTAAAAGTGCCTTCTAAAAGTTCTCCAAAAGTTCCTTCTTCTAAAAGTTCTTCTAGATCCCATAAGGTTGCTAGTTTTATATAAATAGACACACTTAACAACTCTCTGATGATAGGGCATGCTGATAAGCTATGAGCCTATGATATGGTTGTTTCAACATTTAATCATTACATTTTCATTATGCTGGGCCAGAGAGAGCAGGAATCTTGCTGTATGCTAAGGTAAATTAATGTCTTTTTCTGATTTCTTTGGAAGAGGTTAGTCCATTCACAAGATGGTAACTTAGTGGGAATATTAGGACTCTTGAAAAATTTCCCATATGTTTTAAAATCAGTGTTCAACATTGGAAACATTTCTCTCATTGTTGCTTACAGTTTTCTATTTGTGACTAAATTTGGAAGTTTAAGTTATTCAGATAGAATCAAGATGACCACATGTTATCTTGGCTTTGCGAAAAGTGCATATGTTTTTTAGATTTATATGAATGTTCTCATTTTTCTTGATTTATCTCTCCTTTTAAAATCAAAGCCCAGTACCTCCGGGTTCCACAATAAGGTGACTAGTTGACATAAAGAGTTTCTAAGTGAATTCTTCATGTCTTCCTGGTCATATATGGACAGTAACTGTCAGCAATTGAGGCAAGGGCAGTTTCTTTGCTCACATGGCTAGGTTTTTCCATAAAGAAAATAAATTCCATCATTCTCTTTGAAGTAACTGGTGCTGCCAGGAGCAGATGTGTCTCACTGCCAAGAGAAGTCTAAGTTCTTACAACATTTAAAATGTCATATTCCATAAGTCTTTGAAGTGTTTGAAGATTACCTATCTATCTGAAATATATCTTTGTATGACCTTGAAAACCTAACTGATAGCAACAGTGGAGAGGCTACCTTAAAAGCCCTCCCCTGATAATGAGATTGATGACTAACTTATATGCCATCCTAGAGCCTTCACCCAGCAGCTGATGGAAGTAGAAGCAGATACCCACAGCTAAACACTGAACTGAACCAGAATCCAGTTGCAGAGAAGGAGGAGTGATGAGCAAAGGGATCAAGACCAGGCTGGTGAAACCCACAGAAATAGCTGACCTGAACAGGGGGGAGCTTTTGATCCCCAGACTGATAGCTGGGCAACCAGCATGGAACTGATCCAGACCCCAGGAATGTGGGTGTCAGTGAGGAGAACTCGGAAATATATGGGGACCCTTGTAGTAGATCAGTACCTATCCCTAGCATAGAAATGGACTTTGGGAGCCCATTCCACATAGAGGGATATGCCCTCAAACTAGACACACAGGAGAGGGCCTAGAACCTATCCCAAAGTATATGACAGACTCTGAAGATTCCCCCATGGAAGGCCTCACCTTCACTGGGGAGCAGAAATGGTATGGGATAGGTAAGGTGTTAGTGGGGGACAGGGGAGGCAGGGAGGGAGAGGGAACTGTGATTGACATGTAAAACAATCTTGTCTCTAATTTAAATAAGAAATGGAGAAAAAACCAAAACAACAAAAAAGAAAACCCAACATGACTATAAGTTTATATTATAGATGACTCTTAATCTGTATTTCTTAATTATATAGAACATTTTAAAACGAGATGCATAAAGCTAATACCATAAACAAGGGTAGAAATATACATATAATAAAACAAAATTAATTTTAAATTTCTATCAGTAAACCAAAATTCATACCAATGTAAAATACATAAGATTAATAGTTGTAATTTGGATTAAAGTAACTTCAATAATCTACCCTTTTTCCTTTCTATACCACCCCTCCTTGTTTTCAGAATAAGATCCCTGAGTCTAATTTCCCTTGTTCATCTTTTTTCCTGAGAATTATCCACATAAAATTATGACCAACCCCTCTAAATGATGGCAAACATTCATAATTTATTTTGGGAATGTGGGAATAGTTTTTAGTCTAGTTACTGTTTATTGGGGGTGCTGATAATCTTTGGGGATCTCTGAGAAAATTTAGGATTATGGTCAAGTTCTGACTGGAGTAGTCTGTAAGGATGGACCATCTTGGCGAGCAGCCTTGAAGCTGTTATGAATGCAGAACTCAGGGGAAACTGCAACAGAGGCACTCTGAAATGTTGGATCATCTGTGCCACCAATTCCCATTGCATATTTTCAGGGGGTCTTCCTATATCAAACCTGATTTTTCTTAACCCAGAATGAATCAAGAGGCTATCATTTCCTGTGGAAATAAAAGGAGAACCTTTTTATGAAAGTAACATCTTTTGACTTAAATTTTGAAGTCAAGATATTTTAAAAATATAGGTTGGTCTAATCTAGCAGCTTTCATAGTCAAATGTCTCTCAGCAGCTATCATTTGTTCACTGGCCATCAAAAATTTAAAGACAACACAATAGCATACAGTATCCAGACTCTGTACTTTCCATCTTTACATGGATTATTGTGTTTTTTATTAGTCTTTTCCTTCTTAGGACTTTCTCCACCCCTTTTCTTTTCTCTCACAAGCCTATGTATATTTTTAAACACATTGTAACCCATTTAGAGTTTTTTATGTCTGAATCTGTCTTCACTGCATAAAGCTATCTTTTGCCAACCACATGAGTCTTTAAACTCTTAAGTGGCATGGGTAGCTTTGGCAACTAGCTCTGCCCCATTCCTTGGTTCCTTGAGAGGCTAGTTTTATGGTGGAGGTACTTTTACCACCAGCTCTGGGAGCCATGTTTACCATCTCAACTCTGGGAAGTTTCTGGTTCCATGTAGCCACTAAGTAGTGTGCCACCCTCTGCTCATAAACCCTATTTAAGTGTTTGGTAGCTGGGCCTCTTATAAGAACCTTATTTTTGCCACTAGCCCTGAGCCAGGAAGCTGTCTTTCAAAGGAGTCTCACCTCTGCTCACCACCAGCAAACAGAACCCAGTCTAACTCTATTTTCTATGTGTGTTTAGAATGCTTTTAAAAACGTTTTCTCAGGCTTTATGTGGAAATATTTGCCAAACTTTTGGGTGCCATATATAGTAGGACATTTCTCTCCCACCCATTATTTCTGAAATAGCCAACACACAGACTTAATATTACTGATAAATGATGGGCCAACAGCTCAGGTTTATTGCTAGCTAGCTCTTATACTTAATTTAATCCATAATTCTTATCTATGTTTAGTCACATGGCTTCATACCTTTTCTCAGTACAGCATTCTCATCTTGCTTCTCTGCATTGCCAGGGACTCTCTGACTCTGCACTTCCTCTTCCCTAAATTCTCCTTGTCTGACAGTCACATGATTTTCCTGCCCAGCTATCAGGCAATTGGCATTTTATTAGCAAATTAGAGTAATACATATTCATAGTGTAGAAAAAGATTGTTCCACAGCACCACAGGGAGTGCTGAGAATGCAGACTAGGAAGGAAAAAGGTTTGCCAAGTATAGAGGGGGCAGGAGAATTGAAGAGGACAGCATAAATACTGAAGGGAACTAAAGATTATGTCAAAGGTGGTAAATAAAAAGGAGGGTGTAGATCAGAGATATTGTGGAAAGGGGAAAATCTTAGGCTTTGGGTAAGAGAGATTGCCTTGAATAAAGGCTTCTCATAAAGTTTTGTAGGGTACAAGTCTTCTGTGTATATAAAATTAACAGATATTGCTTGGATGAGGTCTTGGAGATAGTTTCAATGAGATGTCCCTCACAGTCTGGACATTTGAATACTTAGTTCCCTGTTGGTGGCTGTTTGTGTAGGCTTAGGACTGTGGTCTTACTAGAGGAAGTATGGTACTAGGGGTGGGCATTAAAGTTTCAAGAGACATGTCATTTCTAGTTTGCACTCACTGTGCTCCCTGGTTTTGGTTCAAGATGTAAACTCTCAGCTTTCAGCTCTAGCTGCCATGTTTGACTGCAACAGTGTTTCCCTGCTGTGGTGGCAATGGATAATTATCCCTCTGGAACCATAAGCCAAATGAACCCTTCCTTCTATAAGTTGCCTTGAATATGGTGTTCTGCCACAGCAAAAGAAAAGTAACTAATATAACATGCTAGACCCAGAAGCTCTGGCAAGTAAAATAGTTTGGAGATATTCCAAGATCCCTACATTCCCTTTAAAACAGGCTATTGAACTTATGCAAATCTCATTTTAAGTTTTGATATTTGGAGAAAAATAAACACAATTAGAACTTTAAATATAGATCCTGTACCTTGTATGGTAGGCACTGCAGGTACATCAACTAGTTTGAAGTTTCCCATGATAATGAAAGAAACACTAGTAAGTGTAAAAGCCTTCCAAGCTGTGATTTCCCAGGATAAACTCAGGGAAATAAATTTTACTTAGAAAAGCCTTGAGGTATTAACAAAATGTGTGATATATTAAGAAATAGTCATGGTAGTGTCATTGACTTCTTTAGAAATACCAAAACAAGACAAAGGAACAATAGTGTATGCAAATAAAGGAAATAATACAGTCAAATCCTTACCGTGCTAAAAAAAAAAATAACAAATGCACTGTATAAGAGATAAGGAATTTTACTTAATACAATGAGTCCTGATTTTGTTATCCAAGAAAGATCAAAAATGGTTCTGAAACCAGACTAATATTTGAGTAAAGACAACAGAGTACAAGTGTCAGTCAGCACTCTAAGTCACATCAAAATATCTCATGGTTTGACAATTTAAGAAAATAAGCTCAGATTTTATAAATAATTTTGTTTATTTATTTTTGTTTAATGAGTTATTGTAATTAAAGACACAATAGTCAAACTCTAAGACAGAAATGTTTCAGAGAATGATGAAGAAGCTAAACTCTTGTCTGCAGAGACCATGGGATTTATTTGGGACAACACAGGGGAGAACCAAGCAAAAAGTGAATCTAGTTAGTAGCCATCCTTGGGGATGCATGGGTCACAGGTACATGGATAGGGGATGAAGTCAAACTATGGAAGAAAACAGAAGGAATTGAATAAATGAATGTAGGGTTAGTGCTATGGAAGATCTAGAAGGCCACATACCTCCTCCAAGCTATCACCTTCTGTTTAGTCTCCTCTGGGATAGTTTAAGCTCATATTTCTCCAGTTGATATTTTTGTAGTAAAGGTATAGATGATAAGCATCCAGCCTGAGTGAGGATATGGAATTTGATTAATTATAGAAAATTGCAAACACTGGAAAAAGGGTATTGCAAATCTTCATTGATGAAGATGGAAAAATCTTGTTGCTGTGTTATTGATATGAAATTCCTACCAAAGCTCATTTGTTAAAGATTTTGTTTCCCAGCACAGTGTTAAGACATAGGGCTCTTATAACACACTTTCAACCCAGTGTAATGATGTACATTTTTAATCCCAGCACTCAGGGGGCAGAGGCATGTGGATCTCTGAGTTTGAGGCCAGCTTGATCTATAGAGTGAATTTCAGAACAACCAAGGTTACACACAGATACCCTGTCCCTCCAAAATAATATCAAAAAGAAAAACTTTATGTAATAAAGGTTATGACCTAATTTAATGTATAATCTAGTAATGAATTTTTAATTTGATGGTATTATTAAGAGGCAGTAGGAAGCAGGGAGTGGGGACACATCAAAAGTCACGACAGTCATGCTTCTGAAGGCAATACTTTGCTATTGCCCTCATCTCACTCTTCTTCCTGTCTGACAAGCAGCAGATGACTTTTATCCACCCACTATTTTCTACAATGATTCTATACCATTATACATGGTCTCAGAGAAAATGAAGCCAAATAACCATGCACTGAAACCAGTGAATATAGGCACAAATATAAATATCTCTCCCTTTTAAAAAATCTTTCTTCTTTTAGAGTTCTTTAGTTGTATATTTTCTCATAGTCATGAAAAGTGATAAAAAGGCAGGAAATAGGAGGAGGCACATGATCCAACATCTTAGGGTGTTTATTGTAATTACTCCATTTGTATGCAACACACAATTCTGCATAGAGTACAATTGTTAATGGTACTATTATGAGACCTTGTAGGATGTGGGTAGTTAATGAATGCATTCAGCCTGGGCAAAAATCCACTAAGTATTTTATATAAATCCAAAAATATAAAAATTTCTACCAGGAGTGTCTTAGTCAGTGTTCTATTGCTGTGAAGAGACAACACAACCAAGGTGGTTCTTCCAAATGAAACATTTAATTGAAGCTTGCTGACAGTTTCAGAGGTTTTATCCATTTCCAGCATGAAAGCATAAATGGTATTAGAGGAGAATCTGAGAGTTCTACATCTGGATCCACATGTAGGAAGAGAAAAATGTTGGGCATGGCTTGGGCTTTTGAAACCTCAAAGAACACCTCTAGTGACACACTTCTTTAAACAAGGATGTACCTACTCCAGCAAGGCCATATCTCTTAATCCCTCCCAAGAAGTACCATTCCCTGATGACTAAGCATTCAAACATATGAGCCTATGGGGGCCATTTTTATCCAGACTACCACAAGGAGGCATATAGAAACAGCAAACAGCTAATGAAGGTATATCTTAAGAAGTGCTGCCAGTATGAGATAACATACAACCTGTGGTAGGACTGAATGGTCATACAATAGGTAGAGGAAATGGCCAGACAAAAGAAAGACCATACATTTGTGAATGGGGAGCAAAACCTTACTCACTATGCATATTTGTGGAGTGAATCTAGCTTAGTGGTATTGGATATATTGAAAAGTGATCCATAGGTAGAGAGAACAGCTACTTGATAACCTGACATAGGTGGAAGTAGTTGAGAAATGGATCTAATAAAGTAGAGGAAGCTTTAAGAGATGACATTCAGATAATCTCACAGCAAATGCAAGGATGATGAATATATCTCACTGAAGTCTAGATTCAACCAGAAGAGAATGGAACCAGCCTCGAAGGTCCACAATACATCCATAAGTGAAATGAGTGAACATAAATGGTTGTAGTTTGTTTAAATGCCTATTAATAAAGGTGATGATATGATAATACACACAGTATTTAAATAAATACAAATGCTAATCATTCACAGAAATGAGGATAAATAATGCAAAATTGAAAACAGGCTATAGAATATCATTCTAGAGCGAAATGAAATATCAGCCACTAACAGAATCTTATGGAAAGGGTAAAATTTTAAAAATTATTAAATTAATTAAATAATTAAATTAAATTATTAAACCCAAGAAATTGATCATTTTTGAGGACAGGAAGCTAAATTTTAGGTTTGCATCACTATTACTTGATTTTAAAGGAAATAGACTCATTATTTTACAATCTTATGAGGAAGTCTATCAAAACAGAGACAAATTTGTCACACTTTAAAATACCTATATTGTTTATGTTTGTTTTTATAGTGCTTTAACTTTTATTTTCATTTATTCTTTGTGTCTTTCACAATATACATCCCTATTCCATCCATCTCCTGTCCCCTAGGCCACTGCAACATCCACCCCCAATTCAAACAAAATCAAACTTAAGACAAAAAAAGAAGAAGAAAGGAAGAAAGGTAAAATCTCACCATGGGGGCTCAGTGTGATACCATGAGTCACATAGTAAATACATTTATTCATACATCTATACATACAGGTGTTCATCAAAAAGAATCATTTATTTGGTTTGATGCCCCTGGTCTCCGCTACACTACCAACACTAGGCCCTCACTGGGACCTTCCTGGACATTCCATTCCTGCCCTGTGTTATAAAGATCCTGTATCTCTGGGTCCTCAGACCGCCCCCCCCCCAACTATATCTGTGTCCCAGTAGATCACAGACAGGGTGAATTCTGGGATGGGCTAACACTTAACCCTGATTCTGGGCCTGAGTAGTTGCCAGATTGGTCAGGCTGTCAGCTCCCCTGTCTTCAGCATTACCCTGGCTAGTTCACCCCTTGGAGCAATGAGCAGGTGTGGTATCAATCCTCCCACTTTCCCATCCTCAGGTTCAGTTCTTCCACACCTACAGCTTCAGGGCCAGCTGTTTTATGTTGCTCAGTCTAGGTGTAGGGGCCACTCTCACAGGTGATACAGCTGATGAGGGACAGGGTAGCTCTCCCACTCTTGTGGCATCAGGGCCAGCACTCCGACCTGAGGTAGGGGAGGAAGAATATATCCCCTACATATGCTGCCACATGACAGACAATGGGGACAGCTCTCCCATCCTTCCAGCAACCACATTATATTATTTTAATGTCTCATTTTGTAAATCTTCAAGCTAAAACCCCTTACTGAATGAATACAAAATGATCCTAATGATTCAATTTGGTTTCAGCTCTACATGAAGAAATACTAAAGATCTTCTACATAAACATCTGTCTGTGGTCACTGACACTTACTGTACTAAATACTAAAAACTTGAGAGGTCACATCTCATACTATGTACTATTCTTCTTTTTTAAAAAATTTTCAAGACAGGGTTTCTCTATGTAGCTTTGTAGACCATACTGGCCTCGAACTCACATTGATCCTTCTGCCTCTGCCTTCCAAGTGCTGAGATTCAAGGCATGTACCACCACCACCCAGCTCATACTATGTATTCTTAACCTAGTAAAAGGTATATTTTATAATGCTAAACAATAAATGTAATATCATCAATATGACAAAAATCTATTTTAATTTTAATTAAAAATCTCAAGAAAAGGGCATGTATGTGTTACATTTATCAATCCAAATGAGTTTCTTAATTTTAAAATAGGAATATTTTATTTACACAATCAGAAGTGATGGCATTTCTGGAGTATGGAGTTGTGCATGTTACAAAAGTTATATGGCTTTTCATCTCAAGTTTGAAAAATTCATCTATGGTAAAGTGTAAAGAGAAGAACAGTAAATTTCCCTCACATAGGTATCACATAGGCATTCACCATTTGAGATCATGAAACTCTTTTTCATATTGAGATGAAAAATGGATAAGCCAAAGACTGATAAGTCAGATCCTGTTTTCTGTCACAAAACACAGAGCCTATAGTCCCAACCTACCAATCTATTCATATATTCCAATTATAAGATCAAAATAATTCTCACCACATGATGAAGAACTGTGTATACAGTTTTAGTATACACAGAGAGAACACAAGACATATGATCACACAAATATTTCAACATGAAACACTTCCATTGTTTCATGAAAATTAATCTCAGAAAGACAGGTAAAAAGAGGTCACTTGACTCCAATCCTGTATTCATTTCCACTGTTCTATGTGAAGACAGTTTAGATGGAAGGGACCTGGAAGCTTGTGCCTGCCACACACTGTTGTGCTGCCCTGTGAGCACCTTTCCAAGACTGGTAGCCCTCACCTTTTATCCCTCTGGAGCCTTGTGCTAAGCAAATAGATACCACCAAAGAAACCCTCGATCTGCTTCTCTATGGCCTCGTGATCAGAGGAGCTGCAGGGAGAAGCTCATTCTACAGAGTGCTGAGTGGCAAATTTAAAAACCTCACCTTTCTCTAGTTGAACTAGGTTCACCTCAGTGACCCTATTCACAAATCAGTACAGAGTAATTGCAGCATTGAGCTTAAAGCAGCAACTGGCTCATCTAGCACCTGTCAAGCCAGGGAAGCTAGACAGTTAAGCCCACACTCAGTGTAGGCAGGCCAGAAACCCAGACTAAAAGACAACCAAAGACCACACTCCACATTTTCAAGTCATACCATCAAAACAGAAATAACACACACACACACACACACACACACACACACACACACACACACACACACACCAGACAGTACACCTCCTCAAATATTAATACCATAGTAATGGTCAAGAACAAGTTAGACTACACTTAAGACAATGAATTCAAAACAATTGTCAATATGCTCAAAGAACTCAAAGGGACTTTAGTAAAAGTCAGAATAATGATTAATAAAATACAACATCTGAATGAAATATGAAAAAGAATTAAGAGTATGAAAATATTACTTAGAAAAGTGATGAAAATACTATAAGAAAATTTAAATAAAATAAAACACAAAATCAAAAATTTATGAGCTCTAATAAAATGTTCAGTTAACGCTTCTGTGTGGCAAAGACAACATCGTTCAGACATAGTGGAGGGCTACAGAATAGGAACAAACATTTACCAATTACACATCCAGTGGAGGGCTAATATATGAAATATATAAATTTCTGAAAAACATGACAATCTAGAATTATAATAACCCAATTAAATGGTATCCAGAAACTAAACAGAGAATTCTCATCAGATGGAACAGATGGCTGAAAAACATTTAGAAATATTCTACATTCTTAGCCATGAGAGAAATTCAGATCAAAACTCCTTTGAGATTTTGTCTCCCACCATTAAGAATATGTCAAGATAATTAAAACAAATGCTAGTGAGGATGTGGGGTAAAGGACAACACCCATCCATTGCTGGAGGATTAGCAAAGTTATACACACACCATGGAAATCAATGTTGTAGTTCCTCAGGTAATGGGCAATTGATCTACCTTACTCTTAGACATGTACCCATAGGACTCTAAGCATTAGAATAGAGACAATTACTCAGCCATGTTTGTTGCTGTTCTATTCATAATAGTCAGAAGTTGGAAACAGTCTAGATGTTGATAAATGGATGAACTGATAAAGTATAATATGTTTTCAGAAGGGGATATTACTCAGCCATTACAAAAAATGAAAACCAGAAAGCAGGTAGGCTAACTACAGATCCTCCCTTCTTCCTCCCCTCCTCCAAACCCATTTCCACATTCTAATAAAGCACCAGTTAAATGAACAGTTGGTTCTTTGGAAACATAAACAAGACTGACAACACTTTGGCCAATTAAACCAAAAGAAAGAAGGTAAATATCCAGATTATTAAAGTTAAAGATAAGCAGAGACATTAAAAGAAACACCAGTGAAAATCAGAAAAATCATAAAGACATGTCTTAAAAACCCATGACCCATCCAAATGAAAAGTCTAAAAGAAATGAATCAATTTCTATATGCATTTCATATATGAAACAAATAATTTATACAGATATTCAAGCAGCAATGAAACTGAGGCAGAAGAAAACCTTTCTCAAGTAAATAAAAAGCCCAGAGTCAGGTGGACTCATGGCATAATTTTACCAAACATTTAAAGAAGAACAAGTACCAATAGTACCCTAAATAGTCCATGAAATAGAAAAGGAAGAAACATTTCCAAACTCTTTTTAACAAAGTCATTTTTTTGAGACAGGGTTTCTTACTGTAGCCCTGGTTGTTCTAGAACTAACTCTGTAGACCAAGCTGGCTGGCCTTCAACTCACAGAGATCCACCTGCCTCTGCCTCCCAACTGCTGGTCCACCACTGACCAGCCATGCAAAGCCATTATTGTCTTCATGCCAGGAATAGATAAAAAGATATATGACAGAAAACTTAAATCTGATCTCCCCCAGGATTATATGTGCAAAAATTAAATTGCTAATTTAATTTTTAATTAAAGTGCTTATAAACTGAATTCA
The DNA here is from genome assembly GCF_003668045.3 of Cricetulus griseus. Taxonomy (NCBI): domain Eukaryota; kingdom Metazoa; phylum Chordata; class Mammalia; order Rodentia; family Cricetidae; genus Cricetulus; species Cricetulus griseus. The sequence continues at coordinate 88,309,346 of NC_048604.1, forward strand.
AGATCATATAAAAATCTATTCATCTTCACCAATTTGGCTTCATTCCAAATATTCAGGAATTGTTCAATATATACATAAATCAATAAACATATTCAATCATGTGAACTTAGTGACAGGAGCTGCATGACCATTTCAACAGACATGGAAAAGTGCTGTGACAAAATTCAACATGCCATCATAATAAATGCTATGGAGAGGCTAGGGATGAAGAGAGCACATAACACAAAGAATACATAGTAAGTCTATAGCCAACATAGAACAAGAGCACAGAAAAAACTCAAAGCATGCTCAGTAAGATCATGAAGACTAGAGTATCTTCACTCTCTTTACTCCTATTCAATATTGTACTTGAAATCTTATCTGCAGCAATGAGAAAATAAGGAAATAAAGGGATACATGTAGAAAAAGAAGTAAAAGTATTTGTCTTTGTAGACAATATGATTCAATAAATAAGAGTATCTGAAGACTCCACAAAGGTAAAAATCACACACACAGAGCTCATAAATTCTTTCAGCAAAGTGACAGGATACAAAATAAACATACCAAAATCAACAGTCTTCTTACAGAACAATAACAAACCTACTGAAAAAGAAATTGGGAAAACAATGTCTTTCACAACAGCCATAAAAGGAATAAAACACCTGGGCAGAAAACGGTATAAAGGAAATGAAAGACCTTTACACTGAAACCTTGAAGATAGGGGTAGAAATAAATTGAAGAAGACAACAAAATGTGGAAAGACCTCCCCATGGTTCATGTATCAGAAGAATTAACATTGTGAAAATAGTAATCTATCAAAATCAATTTGCAAACTAAATGTAGTTATAATCAAAATTCCAAGATCATTCCTCACAGAATTAAAAAATAAAACTTAAAAATTATAAGAAAGAACTAAAGGTCAATAATATCCAAACAAAAGAATTGTGAACAAAAATAGTAATGTAGGATCTATTACCAGACATTATTTTCAGTTATATGTCTGACACATAGTAATAAAAAATTACAGCATGGTATTAATACAAGAATAGGCATGCAGTTCAGTGGCATGCAATAGAAAACTCAGATATAAGCCTACATAATACTAGGTGCCTGATTTAAAAAAAAGATTTCAAAATTAATGAGGAAAAAACTGAAGGTTCAACACGTAGAATTACAAAAATTGGTTATGAACATGTGGAAGAATGAAACTAGACACTTATCTCCCTACCTCATAAAAAATTAAAACAAAATGGATCAAGGGCCTCAACATAAGGCCTGATATTTTGAAAATATTAGATTGAAAAGTGAGGTATACACTTCCACATATAGGTATAGGCAAATGCATGAATAATTTAGGAAATAATAGCAAAAATTGACAAATGGGATATCATGATTCTAAAAAGCTTCTTCTGTACTAGAAAGGAAACTGTCAATCAAGTGAAGAGACAGCTCGTAGAACAGAAATCTTTGCCAGTTATACCTCTAACAGAAGATTCATGTATAGAATATATAAGGAGAACTCAAAAAATTAACATCAAGAAAACAACCTAATCAAAAATGTCTACATATCTAAGTAGAATTTTCAATAGTAGAAATAAAAATGAATAACAAATATATGTTAGAGTGTTAAACATCATTAGCCATCAGAGAACTATAATTCAAACCACTTGGTGATTCAATCTCATGCCAATTAACAATGGCTATTAAAAAAACACAGAACTGATCACAAATGTTGGGGAGTATATAAGGGAAGGGAAAATTAATTCACTGTTTAAAGGAGTGTAAACCTGCATAGCCATTATGGAAATCAGTGCGTATGTTCCTCAGAAGGTTAGAAATAAAACTAGTATTTGCCCCAGCAATAGCTTGGGTTTCTATTTGTATTAGTCAGGGTTCTCTAGAGTCACAGAACTTATTGAATGAACCTCCACCCCCTTTATCAGAAGGAATGGATGTGATGATGGAGTTGAGGACAAGCAGGAGAAGAACACCCCCTTCCTTCTTTCATTGTCCCTATATAGGCTTCCAACATATTGTGTAGCCCAGATTAAAGGTTTGATTTCCAGATCAAAGGCATGTTGTCTTCTGGCCTCAAGATGCAGATGACAAGTGTGCCTTCCATTTCCGGATTATAGTTCATTACATATATAGTCAAGTTGAAAACCAGTAATAGTCATGATACTATTGATCCAATGAAACACCATCACCAGAAAGCAGGCTGAGGAGAAAAGAGTGTTTTGACTTACATTTCCATATCACTGTTTATTTTTCAAGGAAATCAGTGTAACCCAGTAAATAAATAAATAACACAGAGACTGATGTTGGGGGTCAAGCTTCAAGCTGAATATTAGAAAAGCAAAGTAGCTGAGCTGGCCACTAGCTCTTACAGCTACCTCAAGTTGAAAGGGCTTATCCAACAAGTCTCAAACTGCTGCCACTCCTGAGTGTGGCTGGAGAACAAATGCTTCCATGCAACCTTGCTTTTGTTTTATGTACTTCCCTAATGTTGGAATTAAAGGTGTGAGCTATAATTCTCTTTTAAACTGACTCACTCTTGAGTAGACCTGGGTGGTCTTGGACTCCCAGAAATCAGTCTATCTCTAAATCGTGAGTTCTAGGATTAAAGGTGTGTTTCACCAAATCCTAGCTTCTGGCTGCTGGAATTAAGGTGTGTGCCTGGATTCTAAGGTTTGTCATTGACTTTGTTTTTCTAAACACTCAGTAAAGCTTAATAAACCATAAGTAACATATCACTACAAGTCAGGACAAAAACCCAAACACAGCAGTATTCTAGAGGCAATTGCTGACAAAGAATCCATGGAAGGGTGCTGCTTCCTGGCTTGCTTTTTATGGTTTGCTCAGCCTGCTTACTTATAGAACCTAGGACCACAATTACAGGGATAGCTCCACTCACCATGAACTCAACCCTCCCCCATTGATCACTAATTTAGAAAATGCCTCATAACTGGATCTCATAGAGGCATTTCCTCCACTGAGTCTCCTTCCTCTTTGATGATTCTAGCTTTTGCCCAGTTGATACACAAAACCAGCCAGTACAACTACTACTGGGCATATACCCAAAGAACTATTTATCTAAATATAGAGAATCTCATCCATGTTTATTGATGCTGTTTGTAGTCACAATAGCTAAGAAGTGGAATCACCCCAGTTTTCTCACAACAGAATAATGTAGAATGAAAATATGGTACATACAAACAGTGAAATTGTGCTCAATTGTTAGGAAAAATTAAAACACAAAAATTTCATACAAATAGATGCAACTGAAAAAAAATGCTGAGTGAGGTACCCCAGGCCCAGAAAGATAAATGCCACATGTTCTCTCTCATATGTGTGCCATATCTTCCACTCTTTTAATTCATTTGTTTAATTTATAGTATTGTTAGAGGCCAGGAAACTGGAAAAGGACCACTTGGTTGGAGATGTCTTAAGGGTGGGGGAAGCAGAACATAAATTATATGAAAACAGTAATGAAGAATACTACAGGGGAGATACTCAAGCAGGCATAGGGATGATCTGAGACTATTAATTAAAACAACATGCATAAGAAAAAGCCATATGGTAAACTACTATTTTGTAGTACAAATAAAAAAATAAATGTTTAAAAAAAGGTGTAGCTTCTGGTATAGTAAGAGATACAATCTCATAGCAAAATTGATGATTCACTCGCTCTTAAAAATCTTTCTGTTCAGAGTTGTTTTGATTTGCATTTCCCTGATAGCTAAGGATGTTGAACATTTTCTTATGTGTCTTTCAGCCATTTTAGATTCTTCTATTGAGAATTCTCTATTTAGTTCTGTAACACTACTTTTTAATTGGATTATTTGGTGTTTTGGAGACTAGCTTCTTGAGTTCTTTGTAAATTTTGGAGATCGGCCCTCTGTCTGATGTGGGGTGGGTGAATATCTTTTCCCAATCTGTAGGCTGCTGTTTTGTGTTCATGACTGTCTCCTTTGCCTTACAGAACCTTCTCAGTTTCAGGAGGTCCCATTTAGTATTTGTCGATCTCAGTGTCTGTGCTACTGGAGTAATGTTCAAGAAGCAGTCTTCTGTACTGATTCATTAAAGGGTATTTCCCACTTTCTCTTCTAATAGGTTCAGTGTAGCTGGATATATGTTGAAGTCTTTGATCCATTTGGACTTATGTTTTTTGCATGGCGGTAGACTTGGATCTATCTGCAGTCTTCTACATGCCAGCTTCCAGTTATGCCTGCAAAATTTGTTGAAGATGCTTTCTTTATTCCATTGTATAGCTTTAGCTTCTTTGTCAAAAATCAGGTGTTCATAGGTCTATGAGTTAATATCAGGGTTTTTAACTCGAATCCATTGATCTACCTGTCTATTTATGTGCCAATACCAAGCTGTTTTCAGGAATATAGCTCTGTAAGTCAGGGATGGTGATGCCTCCGGAAGTTCTTTTATTGTACAGGGTTGTTTTGGCTATCCTCGGTCTTTTGTTTTTCCATATGAAGTTGAGAATTGTTCTTTCAAGGTCTGGGAAGAACTATGATGGGATTTTGATAGGGATTGCATTGTGTCTGTAGATTCCTTTTGGCAAGATTGCCAGTTTTACTATTTTGATCCTACCTATCCAAGAATGTGGGAAATCCTTCCATTTTCTGTTTTTTTTTTTAAATTTCTTTCTTTAAAGACTCAAAATTCTTACGATACAGGTCTTTCACTGTTTTGCTTAGTGTTACCCCAAGGTATTTTACGTTGCTTGTGGCAATTGTAAAGGGTGATGTTTCTCTGATTTTATTCTCAGCCCATTTCTCATTTGTATATAGTAGGGCTACTAATTTTTTTGAAGTAATCATGTATCCTGCCACATTGCTGAAGGTATTTATCAGCTGTACGAGTTGCCTGGTAGAGTTTTTCGAGTCACATATGTTTTTCGAGTCACTATAATATCATCTACAAATACAGAAAATTTGACCTCATCCTTTCCAATTTATATCCCCTTAATCTCTCTTTGTTGTCTAATTGCTCTAGCTACAACTTCATGGACAATGATGAAGAGATATTGAGAGAGTGGACAGCCTTGTCTTGTTCCTGATTTTAGGGGAAACACCTTGAGTTTCTCTCCATTTGTTTTTATGTTGGCTGTTGTCTTCCTGTATATTGCTTTTATTATGTTTAGATAAGTTCCTGTTATCCCTGATCTCTCCAAGACCTTTATCATGAAGGTGTGTTGGATTTTGTCAAAGGCTTTTTCAGCATGTAGTGAGATGATTATATTGTTTTTCTTTCTCAGTCTGTTTATAAGGTGGATTACATTGATGGATTTTCGTGTGTTGTACCATCACTGCATCCCTGGGATGAAGCCTACTTGATCATGGTGGGATAATTTCTCTGATGTTCTGGGATTCTATTTGCAAGTGTTTTATTGAGTATTTTTGTGTCAATGTTCATGAGGGTTGTTGGTCTGTCGTTCTCTTTCTTAGTTGTTTCTTTGTGTGGCTTTGGTACTATGGCTATTCAAGCTTTTTTGTTTGGGAGATTTTGATGATTGCTTCTATCTCATTAGGGTCTATAGGTCTGTTTAAGTTGCTTATCTGTTCTTGATTTAGCTTTGGTAATTGAAATCTATCCAGAAAATTGTCCATTTCATTTAGATTTTTGAATTTTGAGGAATTTAGGTTTTCAAAGTATGGCCTGATGATTCTCTAGATTTCCTCAGTGTCCGTTTTATATTCCCCTTTCGATTTCTGATTTTATTAATTTGCATGTTCCCTCTCTGCTGTTTGGTAAGTTTGGATAAAGGTTTGTCTATCTTGTTGATTTTCTTGAAGAACCAACTTTTCGTTATATTTATTCTTCATGTTGTTTTACTAGTTTCCACTTCATTGATTTCAGCCCTCAATTTGATTATTTCCTGGCATCTACTCCTCTGGGATGTGTTTGCTTCTGTGTGTTCTAGAGCTTTCAAGTGTGCTGTTAATTCTCTAATGTAACTATTCTCCAGTTTCTTCATGTGGGCACCTAGTGCTATGAACTCTCCTCTTAGCACTGCTTTCAAAGTGTCCCATAAGTTTGGATATTTTGTGTCCAATTTCTCATTGAATTCTAAGAAATCTTTAATTTCCTTTTTTATTTCTTCTTCATCCCAGGGATGGTGCAATTGGGTATTATTCAGTTTCCATGAGTTTGTAGGTTTTCTGCTATTTGTGTTGTTGTTGAATTCTAAGTTTAAAGCATTTAAGATACATGGGGTTATTTTAATTTTTGTACCTGTTGAGGTTTGCTGTGTTGCCCAGTATGTGGTTGATTTTAGAGAAGGTTCGATGTGGTGCTTAGAAGAAGGTATATTCTTCTGTATTTGGATGGGATGTTCTGCAGATGTCTATTTAACCCACTTGGGTCATAATTTCTATTAGTTCCTTTGTTTCTTTGTTAAGGTTCTGTATGGTGTTCCTGTCTAGTGGTGAGAGTGGGGTGGTAAAATGTCCTACTATAAGTTTGTGGGGTTTTATGTGTGATTTGACTTTTAGTAATGTTTCTTTTACTTTCTTTTACGGCTGTGGATGCCTTTTGTATTTGGGGCATTGATGTTCAGAATTGAGACTTCATCTTGATGGATTTCTCCTGTGATGAGTAGGAAGTGACCACCTTCATCTCTTTTGAGTGATTTTTAGTTTAAAGTCTAATTTATTAGATATTATTATTGCTACCCCCGCTTGTTTCTTGGGTCCAATTGATTGGAAAATCTCCCCCACTTTACTCTGAGGTACCATCTGTCTTTGAAGTTGAGGTGTGTTTCTTGTATGCAGCAGAAGGATGGATTCTGTCTTCTTATCCATTCTGCTAACCTGTGTCTTTTTATAGGCGAGTTAAGACCATCAATAATGAGGGATATTAATGACCATTTATTGTTCATTGTTGCTTGTTTTGGATTTGGTAGTGGTGGTGGAATCATGTGTGGATTTCCACCCCATTTTTCTTTTGGTTGTTGGTAAAGTGGGATTTTTCTATTGCCTATATTTTTCTGGTTGTAGTTAACTTCCTTGGGTTGCAGTTTTCCTTCCAGAACTTTCTGTAAGGCTGGATTGGTAGATATGTATTGTTTAAATCTGTTTTTGTCATGGAATATCTTGTTTTCTCCATCTATATTGATTGAAAGCTTTGCTGGGTATAGTAGTCTAGGCTGGCATCCTTGTTCCCTTACTGTAGGTAGAATATCTATCCAGAAACTTCTGGCTTTCAGAGTTTCAATGGAAAATGCACATGCAATTCTGATAGGTTTGCCTTTATATATTACTTGGCCTTTTTCCTTTGCTGCTCTTAATATTCTTTCTTTATTGTCTGTGTTTGGGGTTTTGATTATTATGTGGCAAGGAGAGCTTTTTGTGGTCCAGTCTATTTGGTGTTCTGTAGGCTTCTTGTACTTTCATTCACATGTCTTTCTTCAGGTTGAGAAAGTTTTCTTCTAAGATTTTGTTGAATATGTTTTCTGCACGTTTGAGTTGGATTTCTTCACCATCTTCTATACCTATTATTCTTAAGTTTGGTCTTTTCATGGTGTCCCATATTTCCTGGATATTTTGTGTTAGGGATTTTTTGGACTTAAGATTTTCTTTGGTCCATGAGTCTGTTTCTCCTAGTGTATCTTCAACTGAGAGAAAGATTCTCTCTTTCATCTCTTGTATTCTGTTGGTTACACTTGAATCTGTAGTTCCTGTTCATTTACTCCACCTTTCTATTTCCAGCATTCACTCAGTTTGTGTTTTCTTTATTGTCTCTATTTTCAATTTTCAGGTCTTGAACTGCCTGAATTGTTTTCTTCAGATATTTGTTTATATTTTCTTGGCTTTCCTTAAAGGATTTATTGATTTCTAGAATTTTTTTTCCATTTCTTTAAGGGATTTTCTCATATCCACTGTGGGGCCCTCTATCATATTCATGAAGATATTTTTAAGGTCCTTCTCTTCTGCATCATCTGTGTTGTGATGTTCAGGTCTTGCTGGTATAGGGTCCCTAGACTCCGGTGGTGTCAAATCATTTTGTTGTTGTTGTTGAATGTGTTTTTATATTGTCCCCTTCCCATTCTTTCCTCTGGTGGGTGTAGAAGGATTGTCTCTCATGGTGGGTATGGGACCACTCTTCCCTTCTGGTAGGTGCAAACAGATTCAATTCTCTGATATCACTCCTCTTCCCGAGGATGGAGGTGGGGCTGGCACCAAGGACCTGGAAGTCTCTGGGAGCACTGGATCCTGCTGAAGTTAGATCTACCGTGAGCAGCCCCCAGCCTCAGGTGATCCAGAGCAGGGCAGAAGAAGGGCTTGAAACAGACCCAAGCCTACTCAGTCTGGTGGATGGAGGTGGGACTGGTACCAGGGACCTGGAAGTCTCTGGATATGCTGGATGCCAATGAACTGAGATCCACCATGTGTAGCCTCTGAGGCATTTTCTTGACTAATAATTGATATGGTAAGACCTAGCCATTGTGAGTGATGCTACAACTGGGCAAGTGTTCCTGGATTACATAAGAAAGCAAACTGAACAAGCAAGCAAACAGTAGTCCTCCATATCTTCTGCTTCTTTTCCTACATCCAGATTTTAGGAGTTCCTGCCTTGCATTTTCTCAATGTACTGCGACCCTAAATATGTATAATAAACCCCTTTCTTCTCAAACTACTTTTGGCCACAGTGTTTTAACACAGAAAAAGAAAGAAAACTGGGACATCTGGTAATGTAAACCTTGCCAAAAATCCTTGGCTCCCCAGTGGAGCAGTTATTACTGTTTTTAGCTAAACTGGCATATCACCAAGCTATACTCTAAATATACATGTTTATACTTACAGAGAAGCACTACTCAAGTCTTAACCAGAGAAGTATCTCTTTGCAATGAATGCAGAATCTCATGGCTTCTCAAGAATCTGAGAATAGGTTGAGCGTTCAACCGTAGGCAAAAATTCTATCACCTCCTCTAAAGATCAGGAAATATTGCTGAAGATGTAATGGAAAGATTGTTAAGGCCAAAAGATAGACAGAAACATTGTGAAATACCATTTTCTGGGCAGGGCAAAGTCAATTGTAATCATAACCTTAAAGCAGCTATGGCTGTTTGCAATGGGCCTGACTCAGTCAATAGTGGACTATTGAGGGGTTCTGAGGGCCCCATCTATCTCTGCTGTATTTTTAGCAATTGATAGATTTTGCAGAGGAGATGTAGCATGAATAATAAAAATCCCAGAGACAGATATTAGGGTTAAAGCTGAAGATCAGAGAAGGAAAGCAGCCAACAACTAGAGAGTTCTCACCTCTACCAACACTCCAGACTACACTGCTCTCCACCAAACCTTAGCCTCATTGATGCTGTATCCTCTGGGCTTTATATTCCTTTCTAGTGCTAGTATTAAAGGCATGTCATCCCAAGTGCTGGGATCAAAAGTGTGGTCTCTGTTTCTCTTTTAGACTGATTCACTCTAATGTAACCCAGGGTTACCTTGAACTCACGGAGATCCATCTGTCTCTATCTCCCCAAGTGCTGGAATTAAAGGTGTGGTCACCACTGCCTATTCTCTATGGCTAACTAGTGTCTTAGGTGTGTGTGGCTAGCTAGTGGCTTAACTCTTAACTAGGTGTGTGGTTAACTAGTGGTTTAGCTCTGCACTCTGCACTCTTCAGGCAAGCTTTATTAGATCATAAACAAAATATCACCACAAGGGGAAGTCACTATCTTCAGTTGTTTGTCTAGTCCACTAGACAAGACCTAAATGGATAATTCCAAATTCAGTATTGTGTAATTCTGGTTAAACTCAGTGGGTCTTAAAAAAAAACAGACATGAGCCCCCCCCCCCAGCCTGTGCCTGCTGGCTTGGAGTAGACACACCCACGCAGGGAGGAGCTCCCTGCTCCCTGAATCTGGTAGCACCCTACTCTTCCATCCCTTTCCACCTACCGACCCAGGAACTAGGTGAGTGAGCCTCTGCCCTTACCCAACTCCTGCCCAAAACATCACTCACCCCTACCACACCCCCTCGCCTGCGCCTGCTGGCTTGGGGTAGACACACCCAGGCAGGGAGGAGCTCTGGTAGCACCCCACTATTCCATCCCTTTCTGCCAACCAACCCAGGAACTAGGTGAGTGAGTCTCTGCCCTTACCCAACTCCCGCCCAAAACATACATCACTCACTACGACCACCCACCCCCCCCCCCCCCCCGCCTGCGCCTGCCTTCTTGGGGTAGACACGCCCAGGCAGGGAGGAGCTCCCTGCTCCCTGAATCTGGTAGCACCCCACTTTTCTATCCCTTTCTGCCGACTGACCCAAGAACGAGTTGAGTGAGCCTCTGCCCTTACGCAATACCCACCCAAAACATCACTCATCCTGGCCACCCCGGGCATGTGCCCACCTGCTTGGGGTAGACACCCACAGACAAGGAGGAACTCCATGAATCTGGAAACACCCCACTCTTCCATCTCTTTCTGCCAACTGCTCCACAACGAGTGAGGAGACTACCAGGAGAGACAAGACCATCCAGAGTTGTGGACATTGAATTCCTGGCCCCCACAGACCACTGGGTCACAGGAGATAGAGGAGATAGGTCACAGGAGATAGGTCACCTGCACCCACTAAAAGAAGATATGGGAAGAAGACAGAATAAGATTTCACTCAACAACAGAAAGACCAATATAACACCAACAGAATCTAGGGACTCTACTCGAGAAAGATCTGAAAAGCTCAACACAGAGCATGAAGATGAGATGGACCTCAAAAATTATCTCAGTAAGATGATAGAGATGGTTAAAGAGGAAAAAAGAAAATCCCTTAAAGAAATAAAGAAAAAGCAAACAAAAAATTACACGAAATGGAGGAAAAGACAAACCAAAAAATTCAAGAAATAAACAAATCTCTTAAAGAATCTAAAGAAACCCAAAAAAAAACCATCCAAACAAGTGAAGGAAGTTCTTGAAACAGTCCAAAACATGAAAGGTGAAATAGACACAATAAAGAAAACACAGAATGAGGTGATGCTGGAAATGGAAAGGCTGGATAAACAATCAGGAACTAAAGATGTGAGTATAACCAATAGAATTCAAGAGATGGAAGAGAGAATCTAAGCTATTGGAGAAAAATCATCCACAATGATCAAGTAGGCTTCATCCCAGGGATGCAAGGATGGTTCAACATATGAAAATCCATCAATGTAATCCACCATGTAAACAAACTGAAAAAGAAAAACCACATGATCATCTCACTAGACACTGAAAAAGCCTTTGACAAAATCCAACATCCCTTCATGATAAAGATCTTGGAGAGAACAGGAATAACAGGAACATATCTAAACATGATAAACGCAATATACACCAAACCAATAGCCAACATCAAACTAAATGGAGAGAAACTCAAAGTGTTTCCTCTAAAATCATGAACAAGACAAGGCTGTCCACTCTCTCCATATCTCTTCAATACTGTTCTTGAAGTTCTGGCTAGAGCAATAAGAGAAGAAAGGGGGATAAAAGGGAAACAAATTGAAAAGGATGAAGTCAAACATTCACTATTTGCAGATGACATGATAGTCTACATTAGTGATGCAAAAAACTCTACCAGGGAACTCCTACAGCTGACAAACACCTTCAGCAAGGCAGCAGGATACAAAATTAACTCAAAAAAATCAGTTGCCCTACTGTATACAAATGATAAATCCAATGAGAAAGAAATCAGGGAAATATCACCTTTCACAATATCCACAAGCAACATAAAATATCTTGGGGTAACACTAACCAAAAAAGTGAAAGACCTGTACAATAAGAACTTTGAAACTTGAAAGAAATTAAAGAATATACCAGAAAATGGAAAGATCTCCCATGCTCTTGGATAGGTAGAATTAACATAGTAAAAATGGCAATCCTGCCAAAAGCAATCTACAGATTCAATGCAATCCCCATCAAAATCCCAACACAGTTTTTCACAGACATTGAAAGAACAATACTCAACTTTATATGGAAAAATAAAAAGCCCAGGATAGCCAAAACAACTCTTTACAATAAAGGATCTTCTGAAGGCATCACCATCCCCGACTTTAAGCTCTACTATAGAGCCATAGTTCTGAAAACAGGTTTGTATTGGCACAAAAATAGACAGATAGACCAATGGAATCAAATTGAAAACCCTGATATTGACCCATGCACCTACGAATATCTTATTTTTGACAAAGGTGCTAAATCTATACAATGGAAAAAAGATAGCATCTTCAATGGTGCTGGTACAATTGGATTCAGACATGCAGAAAATTGCAGATAGATCCATACCTGTCACCATGCACAAAACTTAAGTGCAAATGGATCAAAGATCTCAGCATAAATCCAGCCACATTGAATCTTCTAGAAGAGAAAGTGGGAATTACCCTTGAACAAATTGGCACAGGAGACTGCTTCCTGAACATTATGCCAGTATCACAGACATTGAGGTCTGCAATTAATAAATGGGACCTCCTGAAACTGAGAAGCTTCTGCAAGGCAAAGGAAACAGTCAGTAGGACAAAACAACCACCCACAGAATGGGAAAAGATCTTCACCGATCCCACATCTGACAGAGGACTGATTTCCAAAATATATAAGGAGCTCAAGAAGCTAGCCACCAAAACACCAAACAATGAAATTAAAAAGTAGGGTGCAGAACTAAATAGAGAATTCTCAACAGAGGAATTTGAAATGGCTGAAAGACACTTTAGAAAGTGCTCAAAATCATTGGCTATCAGAGCAATGCAACTCAAATCAACTCTGAGATACCACCCACACCTGTGAGAATGGCTAAAATAAAAAATACCAATGACAATCTATGCTGGAGAGGATGCGGAGAAAAAGGAACACTCCTTCATTGCTGGTGGGAGTGTGAACTTGTAAGACCACTCGGGAAATCAGTATGGCGGTTGCTCAGAAAAATGGGAATGAGACTATCTCAAGATCCAGCCATTCCTCTCTTGGGTATATACCCAAATAGTGCATGTTCAAACAACAAGGACATATGTTCAACCATGTTCATAGCAGCATTGTTTGTAATAGCCAGAACTTGGAAGCAACCTAGATGCCCCTCAACTGAAGAATGGATTGAGAAAATGTGGTACGTTTATACAATGGAGTACTACTCAGCAGAAAAAAGTAATAAAATCTTGAAATTCACAGGCAAATGGATGGAACTAGAAGAAACCATCCTGAGTGAGGTAACCCAGTCACAAAAAGACAAACATGGTATGTACTCACTCATATATGAATTTTAGACATAGAGCAAAGGATTACCAGCCTATAATCCTCTTCACCAAAGAAACTAGGAAACATGAAGGACTCTAAGGGATAAATGGTCCCCAGGAATGGAAGTGGCATGAACTCCTGAACTAATTGGGAGCATGAGGGTAGGGGGGAGGGAGCTGCTACAATAAGAGCAAGAGAAGAGGTGTAGAGGAGAGGAAATGGAGGGCAGAAATATTGAGTTGGGGGAAGAATAGAGGAGAGAGAGCAGAATGAGAGATACCATATCAGAGAGAGCCACTATAGGTCTGAGAAGAGATCTGGAACCAGGGTGATCTCCAGAGACCTACAAGGATGACACGATCTGACAATCCAGGCAATGGTGGAGAGAATAACCTAAAAGCCCTTCCCCTAAAATGAGATTGATGATTTCTCTTTATGCCATCCTAGAGCCCTCATCCAGTGACTGATGGAAGCAGAGACAGACATCCACAGATATACACTGAGCTGAAATCTGGAATTTAGTTGAAGAGAGGGAGGAATGAAGACCGAAGGGGTCTGTACCACGTTGGAGAAACCCACAGAAACAATTGGCCTGAACAAGGGTGAGCACATTGACCCCAGATGATATCGATAAGGCCAGTATAAGACTGATCCAGACCTCTGAAAATGGATGTCAATAAGGAGGCCTCTGTACTACAGGGAGCCTCTGGTGGTTGATTAGTATTTTTCCCTTGTGCAAGAAGGGACTTTGAGAGCCCATCCCACGTGAAGGGAAACACTCTGGCCCTGGACACATGGGGAAGGCCCAGGCCCAGCACAGGAAGATTTGGTGGACTTTGCAGAGCCCCTGTTGAGGGCCCTACCCTGCCTGGGGAGTGGTGGGTGGATGGGGTGGTGGGTAGGCTGGGGGTGGAGGAGGGTATGGGGGTGAGGGGAGGGAGAGGTAGAAGGGACTTATATGTGAAACAAGCTTGTTCCCTAACTAGAACTAATAAATAAAAAAAAATCCAGACATGATATAGGATAGAGACTCAAAGAAAAGGGACTCATAGTGATGAGAGATAGATTTGAGGATGCAGGAATTTACAGTAATTAAAATTCACAATATACATTTATAAAATTGAACAAGTTCAAAAGCAGCTATTTAAAAATTATGCATAAAGACTCATAACAGCAATTTAATTCTGATACAGGGTTCTGGCTATTTTGGAGCTATCTATGTAGACTAGGCTGGATTTGAACTCACAGAAATCCATCTGCTTCTGCTTTCGCCTCCTGCTAAGATGAAAGACATTCATCACTATGTCCAGCCAACAGAACTTTTATGATAACTAAAAAGAAAGACTACACAAGCATTTTCAAGTGATCAAGTGATTACATATATATAGGACTATTTATAGCCATAAATTAAATTATTTATGTACCTTTTGTGGATGTAAAAACACCATGTTGGAATAGGAGCCAGACAAAAAGGCCATATATTGTATTATACTACTATATAAATGTTTAAAATAGACAAACCGACAACGAAGATTCATTTTTCAGAGATTTGTTTGCAAAGAGTCGTAACTGTTGTTTTTATTTCTTAATTGCTTGGTAGAGTCATACATAAATATAACAAATTGTAGTCATTGTCACTCCTCATTCTTCTCCCTCTGGAGCCCATTATCCTAAAAATTACTCCTCCTATTTCCAGGTCTTTTGTGTGTGCATGTATTCCACTGATCTTAAGAAGAGTTAGTTGTGTTAGGTTCAGTAGGGGTTATTTAATAGAATAAGGGCAATTTACAAATGTATATACCACTAAAAAATATGACACCACCCCAACAACTGTTATTTTCTAATAATCCCCCAGGAGAGGTGGGGTTTCAAAGACCCCCCACTCCCCTTATCCAGAATGAAATATTGATGTCTCCAATCTTGTGGAGGTATTATAAAGACAGCCATTTGACTGGTTAGTAGGCAGGCTCAGGGTAACTTTCCAGACTCATTAATATGTTCTAGAAACAGATAGTGTTTCATAACATAGTGAACAAGCTAAAAACTATACATCTAAATTGCCAAAATTTGAATATTGTGCTATATGAACCTTGTCTTTTTTTTGTTTTTTTTTTCGAGACAAGGTTTCTCTGTATTGCTTTAGAGGCTGTACTGGCACTCGCTCTGTAGACCAGGCTGGCCTTGATCTCACAGAAATCGGCCTACCTCTGCCTCCCTAGTGCTGGGATTAAAGGTGTACGCCACCAATGCCTGGTGAACCTTGTCTTAGTAGAATTTTTTTTAATAAAAATTCCTAGCCATGTTTGTCAATAATGGGGAATAACTTTACAGTTATAAAGGAATTAAAAACAAAATGGCAAAACTAAGTGACAAATCAAGAAAAGAAAAGTTTGGGAAACAGAATAAAACGAATACCACAAAAGTACATTGTATGCGTGTATGGAAAAATCACAATGAAACCTAAGTTTAAACTTTTTATTTAATCATCGTTTATGTGTTATGTGCATAGGTTTGTGAATGTGTATGTATGGGTGCATGTCCATAACACAGTGAGATTTGGAGATCAGAGTACAACTCACAGAAGTTGATTATCTACTGCCATGTGGATTCTATGTGTGAACTCCAGTTATCAGGCTTGGTGACAAACATGCTTACAAAAAGAGTCAGATATATATATATATATATATATATATATATATATATATATATATAATTTTAAAGTTTTCAAAATGTTCTTTTGATGATTGGATTTACATGGGAAAAGTGTAAAGGGCAGGCATGGGGATGTGGCATCTGCGCCACAACTAAGTCTAATGGAACCTCCACTTGGTGTCCAGGTCATGACTAAGTCTGAGTATCTGGCAAAAGCCTGGAGATTTAGTTAAAAGCAGCGGCATCCAGCCGCTTGTGCTATGTGTGTCTGTCCAACTTTATTCGTCTTCTTTATTCCAGAGGAAGAGCAGTCTTACACACACTTACAGCCCAGTGGAAAAACCCCAGTTGTAAGAGCTTGTGGAAGAAGAGCTCATGTTTTCCCAGGTGTAGTGGGGCGAGGCCAGGGCTGCAAGCCAGGACTAGAAAACAGGATGCACCTGTGGTTATTGGCTGACAAGAAACTCACAGAGACCCAGTGGGGGCTGGGACCCAACAACTCCCCCTTCTTTATATATAAATTAACGCCATGTTAGGTGACCAGGATGTTAATGGCAACCTTACCTGTCAATGGAGAAATCACTCTGGCTGCATGACCCTCCTGTCTTAGGTAGGCTTGCATCCCCTTGGTATCACCCATCATTGGCTGCCAAATTTTTCTATAGGCTCAACCATAGTTGAGCTGAAGGGTTTTCTGTGGTCATCAAGTGACAAATTTAGCCTAGGCTTGTCTATCGCCAAGATGCCTTAGCCAAAAGAAGTCTTATGGCTGCAAGGCCCAGAGATAAGAACCCAGCCCATTCTTTAACTAAATGGCCTGCCATCTGCAATCCCCTAAGGAGAATCTCTCCAGAGGATGGAGGACCCTGAGTCTCATTTATTCTAATAATTTGATTGGCTAATTGATGAGTATGACTTGTTGATTAAGATTTAAACTTCCTACCTGGACTAAGTTATTTATGGAGCTCTGAGTGCTAATACCTCTGTTATTTCCCCTGCCAGTTTATCCACCATGCTGGCTGTGGTTACAGACTGTGAGATGACAATCCCATATACAGTGGCTGCTGTAACAGCAACAGCAATACCTGCAATCACCCCAACAGTGATGCCAAAGTCTCTTTTTGTCCATCAATTTGCAAGATGGACCACCTGCTGAGAAACTGAAACTCTGCAACCCAATGCTTCCTTTCTTTCACAGACTGTAGATTCAATGCCATTAAGGGTCAGGAACACTGGTTCAGTGAATCTCACTTGCACTGGATTGGGTAGGCTCCCATGGTCTCAGGTCCAGTTTTTCTCTGCTCCATGCATCTCACCAAAGGTTCTGGCAGCCATCTCACTCTATTCTTTTCCTGCAAGAAGACAAAAACATGCCCTCAACCCCAAATTAGGGCAGGATTGGGTCTTCTTTACTGTCTAATGTATTATGTGGAGACTGGGGACATTACTCCCTCTTCTTTTCATCTTTTGAAGTTATGTTTTCAAGGAGCTATGGCATGCTCCACAACTCCTTGCCCCCAAGGATTACAATAACACCTGCCCTGTGATAAGTTTTCTATTGAGTACAAAATAGCTGAAATGCCTTACTACAATATCCATATTCATTGCTATTCTGATGATGAAAGCCATGAGACTGCAGAGCTCTCTCTACCTGAGATAAAGCAACCAACTTTGTCAATCAATCTGTTGACTCATTCCCTCCAGCCAATGGGCTGGGAAGGTCTGAATGAGCTCCCACATCACTGACAGAACACAGCAATTTTCTTCTTTAATTAACTGTCTAGGTGAATTGAATTAGAATCTTACTTAAAGGATTTAAATCACCAGTAGATGCCCTTAAAAAAGGATGTAACCATTGAATATTTCCCAACAACTTCTGAAAATCACTCAAACATTGTAAATTATCCTTTCTAATCACTAATTTTTGAGGCTTAATTTCTTTAAGCTATATGTCCCAAACAACTTTTGAAAATTACTTGAAGTTTGTGAGTAGTCTTTTCTAATTCAACCTGTAAAGCTCTCATTAGCTGCCAATGCCTCATTTTCATTTTAGCTGACCTGGCCTAATTTGCATTTATAATGACTCTTTCCCAGGTGGGGGTCTAACTGGGCAGGTGTTAACTTTTATTCTCTAGATTTTCTTTTTTTTCTTTTTTTTTTTATTAGTTCAAGTTAGGGAACAAGCTTGTTTCACATGTAAGCCCCTTCTCCCTCTGCCTCCCCTCACCCCCATCCTTCTTCCCCCACTCCCAACCTACCCCCACCCCATCCACCCACCACTCCCCAGGCAGGGTAGGGCCCTCAACAGGGGCTCTGCAAAGTCCACCAAATCTTCCTGTGCTGGGCCTAGGCCTTCCCCATGTGTCCAGGGCCAGAGTGTATCCCTTCACGTGGGATGGGCTCTCAAAGTCCCTTCTTGCACAAGGGAAAAATACTAATCCACTACCAGAGGCTCCCTGTAGTGCAGAGGCCTCCTTATTGACATCCATTTTCAGGGGTCTGGATCAGTCTTGTACTGGTCTCCCAGACAGCATCTGGGGTCGATGTGCTTTCCCTTGTTCAGGCCAACTGTTTCTGTGGGTTTCTCCAACGTGGTACAGACCCCTTCGGTCTTCATTCCTCCCTCTCTTCAACTAAATTCCAGATTTCAGCTCAGTGTATATCTGTGGATGTCTGTCTCTGCTTCCATCAGTCACTGGATGAGGGCTCTAGGATGGCATAAAGAGAAGTCATCAATCTCATTTTAGGGGAAGGGCTTTTAGGTTATTCTCTCCACCATTGCCTGGATTGTCAGATCGTGTCATCCTTGTAGGTCTCTGGAGATCACCCTGGTTCCAGATCTCTTCTCGGACCTATAGTGGCTCTCTCTGATATGGTATCTTTCATCCTGCTCTCTCTCCTCTATTCTTCCCCCAACTCAATATTTCTGCTCCTCCATTTCCTCTCCTCTACTCCTCTTCTCCTGCCCTATAATTCTCTTCACCAAAGAAACTTGAAAACATGAAGGACTCTAAGAGATAAATGGACCCCAGGAATGGGAAATGGCATGAACTCCTGAGCTAATTGGGAACATGAGGGTAGATTTTCTTTTTTAACCATAAAATTTTCGGAGGATCTCTGTATCTTCTCTTCTGCTAAACTCTATAGAATCATCCACATAGATTCCCATTGCTCTTAAGTCAATGCTATAAGCTTCTGCTGTTTTTCCATCAACTGGCTCTGAGGGCTCAAATCACCAACCTTTCCTCTTAAGACCTTGACTGACTGGATGCTCTTTTTAATTATGTCCAAAGAAATTCACACAGCATTTTAACTATATCCAAAGCAATTCAAGCAGTTCCTTTTGTCAACATTAATACATTCACAATCACATTTCATATATACCAATGTGGCCATGCCATACATGCAGAACATGCACACATCTCTCATCTCTCCTTTTGCCTAAGTTATGATTAGTTTATTAAAATGAAACTACTTTAATTGAAATCTCTTGTAGCACAATAGCTATAGCCAATCTTTGAATTAAAAGCATCCAGAATTTGAATAAATCCAAATTTTTCTATGTTGCCTTTATTTCTCTATAAGGTTTTAAAACAGTTTGACTGGATGCATTAATTAGCTTTCTCTATATACTTGGCTGAGTGTCAGCCATGGCAGAAGCTCTCAAGGTTGTGAGTTTTCTAGGTTTTGACCTTGACTTTATCTTGCCTTTTGCCTTTTGGGCCTGGGCTGGCCTTCTGTAGGTCATTACCATTTATAACCAACCCCATTTAAATAAAAACATATGTTTATAAACAATATTTGGGAATGTGGGCATCATTCTTTCCAAACTGCTTCTTGCTGATTGGGGGCACTGATATACCATGGGGATCATTAGAAAACCCAGAAATCCTGACTGTAGTGGTCTGTGACTATATCATCCGAGGTGTCTTCAGTGTTGGATCACCTGGCCATTGCTTACTGGGGTCTTGCTTCATCAAACCATATTAGTCTGAAAGGAACCCACAGGTTTTCATTTTCTGTGGAAACAAATGCAGAAGTTCTTTTCCCAATTAACCCGTGCTTATATTTACATTTAGAAGTCAAAGTAGTTTTGAAATAAATAAGTTAAATTATCCAGCAGCATTTATAATCAAGCATGTTTTAGCAGTTATTGTTTCCTAGGCAATTGAACAATTCAAAGATAGCACAATAGCATACAGCATCCGGACTCTCTGTGTATTTTCCATCTTTACTTGGCTTATTTATTTATTATTCATTTTTTTTTACTTTTTTTTTCATCTTAATACCAGTACCTTGTTTCTTTAAACTTTCTCCATGTATTTCCCTTTGAGACATCATTTCTCTATTCCAATCCATCTCTCTCAAGAGTTGAGGCACCCTTCCTTTCCTGATCTTGGTGGAACCTCCACTTGGTGTCCACACCAAAACAAAGTCCGAGTATTGGACGAAAGCCTGGAGATTTAGTTAAAAGCAGAGACATCCGGCTGCTTGTGCTATTGTGTCTGTCTGACTTTATTCGTCTCCCTTATTCCAGGGGAAGAGCAGCCTTACATATACTTACAGCACAGTAGAAAAACCCCAGGTATAAGATTGCTCATGGAGAAACCCCAGATGTAATAGCTCGTGGAATAAGAACTTATGATTTCCCAGGTGTAGTGGGGAGATGCTGGGACTGTAACCCAGGACTAGAAAACAGGATGTACCTGTGTTTATTGGATGACAGACAACTCAGAGACCCCATGGGGGCTGGGATCCCACATGGGGATAGAGTTCCGTCACATTGACATGGCTGCAAATTATATAACATAACCTGAACAAGTGGGGCATGTGAGTGGGTGTTTTCCCAAATAGGTAGAGTTAATCACCTAAAATTGGAAAATCACAATTCTCATAGAGATAGGAACACCTGTTAAAATATTTATCTGGAAGATGGTAAACAAATTGATAAATAATATAATTTAAAGAAGAGGCAATGAATAGAAATGGGAACACTGATTGGGAACAGTGAGATGACTGTTAAAGGAGGCAAAACTGGTTTTGGCCACTGTGTGGGAAGAGGGCAGTTAAGCCTCTGCTGAAAGTTTTATTCATGTTAGATGAACTGAGATTTACATATGGCTGTTAAAGAGGTTAGAAACAACAGAAAAATAATCTGATGCATAATCTGTAGCTGCATTATGTAAACAAAAGTATTCCACTAAAAAAATGGTAGGAGGTGAAAATAAAATAGAAAACTAGATTTCCATGAAGGAGGTGAGTATTTTCCTAACATGGCAAACACCAGACTCCCATGGACACCAATGACATCATAAAGTACTGGATCACAAAGGTCTCCCCTGATGTGGGAGGGGCAAGATTATGTAAACTGGTTACTTTGAAAGATCCAGGCCAGAAGAGAGGTTAAGCTGAGCCATATCCATCAAAACTACACCATGTCAGGAAAAAGGCAAAGACGATCCCGTTCCAGAAGAGCCAAACTTCAATTTCCCGTTAGCCGTGTGAACCGTTTCCTTCGAGAAAGAAACTATTGCCAGCGCCTGAGCTCTTGTGCTCCTGTGTTCCTCGCTCGTATAGTAGAGTACTTGTTATCCAACATCCTTGTGCTGGCTGCTAAGGAAGCCTACTTTAATGGCCAGAAGTGCATCACCCAAGAGCACTTATATCAGGCAATACAGAGCGACGAAGAGCTCTATCAACTCTTCACAGAAGACACCAACTCTGTGGTTGCTTTGCTAGAAGCAAAGGGGAACTAATGATGCCTGGGTCTTATATGGTGGAGGGTCTGCCCCTTCATCCTCAACCAGTACCCATTCTCTGCTAGCTGGGCGAGCTAATGATACATGCCATTAAAGCATCTAGACTGAAGCGAGGTCTGAGTCTTTTCAGTTTGTCATTTTGAGCTGTGAAATACTCAGAAGATGTGCTGGAGTGGAAGCTGTGGTCAGTGTGGGGCATTTAAACCTTGATTTCCAAAGGCAAGTTTCTGGTGGGGATGGTTCCGGCCATGCTCCTTGTGGGAGGTAGCTGGAGGAGTGGGTATAGAAGCCATCATGGTGGGCTGTGAGCATGGGAGATTTTGGGAGACCAGGAAGTTGTCTGGGGCCTCCAAACCAAGTTGTCTTCCCACACTGATGAGAGCTGTAGGCAAAGCCTTGTACTGTGGTGGTAGGCTTATTCATGGAATGGAAGATCTCCACTGAGGCAGAGAATAGCACTGTTCATATGAGTATTTGGGATACTGGTTCTGCTTACCACCAAATGATACCTTTGGGGGCTGGAGAACAGTATTGTACAGAGGATGGAGGCAGGAGGAGATGAATATACCAGATGGGACACATTGTGATGTCCTCTTTGCACTTTATGCCTTTATAACTCTCTCTTACTTTGGTAAGGCTTATCCTTGACTCATTTAGAGAAGTAAAGTGTCCTGGAAAGCTGGAAATGGTATCAGCATTGTGCTCTTGACTCTTTGAAAAGTGTTCTTGTTAAAATCAATCTTAGGAGAACTGGAACACTGAATTTGTTGCCTTGTTCTTTTAGTAGTGTGCATATATATAATGGTGTCAGTGACTAAGGCCTCCATTTTATATTATTTGAGTATGTTTTGTTAAATCTTTTCCAGAAATATAAGGATTATCTCCCTTTTACAATATGTAATTTATGGTAGCATGAGAGGATAACTCTAAATTTTTATTAAATAAGAATTTTCTAAAATAATCCAGTGAATAGCAAGGAGGCAGGTTACACAGTACAGTTTCATAATTGAGTTCTACAATATGAGATGGAAGGAATACACAAACTCACCTGTGCAATGAGTTGAAGGGTCAAAAGAGTAAATTAAGAGCAAGGAGAAATGAATTCTGGTCTCCAAATGTTGCTCTCTTGGGGTTCCATCAACATCCATGACTATAAATAAATTTAGGAGGTTAGAAAAATGATTTCAAAAACCCACTAGAAGAGTGTAGCTGTCAGGCTGAATCTTTTCCCAAGAAAAACTTCTGGATGCTGGAAAGTGAGGTAAGACAGCAGGAACTTTTCATGAAGTCTACTTTACAATGGAGTCCAGCAAGGCCTAGAGATGGTAACCAGCTCTCTGAAGATTATACCGTGATAGCAGCATAGCCGTAATGAGGGTCCAGCCCTCATATGTGAAGTGTAGGAGGCTCTTTCCTCCAGCCTGTCCTAAGATAAGCACTGTGAGGTAGAAGCCTATGTGATGTTTTCCCCTCTAACCATGAAACTCAAGCCTTCATCACAAAACTGTAGGGAATCTAGGATTTGAAGAAAGCACTTTCAAGAACTGATTCTTAAGAACTTTCACTTCTATTTTCTTGATGTGGTCCGAAGGATTATGCAGTGAGATTTCAGCTAGTAAGGAAGTCATCCCACAAGGACCATGAATTCTGATAGAGGAGACCCAAGGCATTGGAACTACTGACTTCTGAATGGTGGCTGTCCTTACTGTAAATCCCCTGTGAAGCCATATTGTTCTCCTTCTATAGTGGGATTCATCCCAAAAGCTCCAGCAGTGTATTAATTATTGGGCATACCAGATGATCTTCCCCCATACCATGGGGCCCTGGTGTAAAAGGATTCATGAAGTCAAAAAAGCTTTGTTCTCATAGCTAATTCTTTTCTCCATTCCCTGATATAAACTTAGAAGCTAGCTCCCCACAATTATCTTTTATGGCAGGACATCTGGCCAGGAGAGGTGTCTTTCAAATGAACCACATTTCAATCCTCTAAGGACAGGCACTGAGAGGGAGGATATAGCATGTCTGAACTAACTGACTCATTGCCCTCATAGATCAGGAGAAATGGGTGCCCTGAATTCTCCCACAGCTAACAAACTATTAATATACTGTATTTACCTTCACCTAGGTTCTGTTGATACAAGATCTCAGTCTAGGAAATTAACTGCTTGAATCTTAACCCTGAGAGATACATGAAAAGGGTATTGATCACTTAACAAGCCCCAAAGAAAGGTAATCCTAACTCAGGTGTCAGCAGGAACAAGCCTGCTGATGCTTAGGCCATAGGCTGGAAGTGTCAGGTTCTGGATATTACACTCCATAGCCATGATTTTCCCTTTGATCTAACTACTTTAGATATAAACTTTAGAGGTGAGAGATCCCCTTTAATTTGCTATCATTTGGCAAAAATGGTAATGCTGATCAAATGCCACAAGGTTTTTCCTTCTGCAGCTTACATCAGTTGCCATAGCTACCATGATGCTTTCCTTGCTGCCAAGCAAGTGAAAGAGAATGCTGTGCATACAGCACTGGCAAGTCTCTCCCCTCAAATTTCTACATTTATCCATTACAAACTTCTACCTTAACTAGCCACACTTAGGACCCCAAACACACACACACACACACACACACACACACACACACACACACACACACACACACACACACACACACCAAAAACAAAACAAAACAACTTTCCTGACTTCTATCAAGGCAACCTTCTTCCATGGGGACTCAGTGTTTCCCCAAATTATGGCCAACTGTCTAGAACAATTTTCCCAGTGCTACTCTCCTGATCTATTGAAGCCCATAAAATAATCAGGAGTTTCTAGTGATTGTTGATACAAGGACACAATACACTGTTATTTCAGGTAACTTTTCCTTTTACAAACAAAGGGCATTTGGGGACCATTTGATATTATGGTCCAGTATACTGACTAAATTCTCTTGCTGATTACCCATCTATACCCAATCACAAGCATGAATGTCACTTTCAGCCACCTCTCAAATTAAAACAAAGAAATTTCTGTAGCAATTGCTGTTTGATTAGTACTAACAAACTTTTTGGACACATTTTTAGAGATGGTAGAAATGAGAGTTAAAGGCAATTATACTTCTTGTTCACATTACCTTACACAGCTCTTGTTACACCAGTCTCCCAACCATCTCAATCTTATACAAATAATTGCAGGCAACTAAGGAATACTGAAAGTAGGAAAAATAGTCTTACCCATACAAAAGCACACCAATTGGCTATCTAATAGAAAAATAGTCATCTCTGAAAGTATACATACAAGTAATATTATACAGAATTAGCAGGTTGTGTTTATGTAACACAAACACACAGAGAGAGAGAGAGAGAGAGAGAGAGAGAGAGAGAGAGAGAGAGAGAGCAACAATTAATGAACAAAAAAACATGAAACTGCAAGACAGCAAGAAGGATATGTTTGGGAAGGTTTGGTGGGAGGAAAGGAAAGGGGAAAATGATGTAACTTTATTATAATCTCAAAAGATAAAAAAATAAAAATTGTTAAATGTCTCAATATGAATAATAGAAATATACAATTGGGCCCAGGCCTAATTTTTCATATTTTTAAAGTACTGTGTTTTCATTCCCAATATCTCTACCTTTAAATTTTCTGACCTTCTCAGGGATAAATGCAGATAAAATAAATACTGTTATCTCAGTGCCTTTGTTCTGTTGATAAAGGTAGTTTTTGTCACATCACCAAGTTGTTATGGACATTCAGGTTATACCTGGTGATTTCTTTGTGTTAATAGACCTACTCAGTATTTTCCACCAATATCATATGCCATAGATTAATAATCATTGTATGTCTTCCTGTTGGAGGGCACACTACTCAGATCCACTGAGTTACCTATGGCATAACTCAGTAGTTCTCTGTAGATAGGACCTGTATTTAATGCTTAATAGAATTCCTGCTTCTGTTCCTATTCATAAAAGATTGTTTTGTGAGGCTTTCAAACAGAAGTTTCACACTTGTATACCACACATATAGGATGGAGACAGAGGAGAGATATGTACTTTGTAAAGATGATAAAATTCTTGGAAATGTTGTAAACCCCTCACTCTTGGTGTATAATACTACTACAAAAGGCTCAACATTTCTCAAATATCTCCAGATGCTTGGGAGAACACATTCAACATTTATCTATCCTATTATGCATAAACTTAAGATCATGTACAAGTTTATTGCCTTATGTTGAGGATCCTCACTACAGTAAGATCCAACAATCACAAGAACATAAATAGTTATTGCCTCTACACCTTATGGATTGCCACTTCTAAGTCAAAGCTTAGAATTCTACAATTTATGTCTTTTAGTGCCTGGGTAGGCACACTTTTAAGTAGTTATCTATGTGCTTCTTAGAATACAGAAATTCTCAAATAGCAAACAGATATATTCCACAATGATCTTGGACTTTTTAGAGCTGCAGTGACTAACTGACTCAACCTCAATCAGCTTTTGAAAAAAATTCTTATCATAATTCAGGACACAGACTTCAGCTCTAAGACATTAGGATTAGCTACACAATCCCATTAAGTCAAAATGATACATCATAATTTAGTTGCTCTAGGTGCTTCAGCCTATTGAAATGCCAAATGGATATGGATTCTCTGTGCTTCTGTATCCTCTCACAGTGAACAGACATGTTGGTTTGTTCCAACTGACAGCACATGAGGTTTTCGGGGGATTCTTAGGGTGATTGAGATCATGATAACCTGAGATTTGTTTGCTGCTTCCTAGGCCTGAAATAATTGTGCATCCAGTTTAGCAGAAGAATGGAACAACAATGATTTCACCATTGAAGCAATGCTTATGGTAGGTATCTCTGGATGGTAGTCTTACTTAATCCTCTCCTACTCATCCTGATAGCACATATCTTTGTTCATGCACAAAGAAGGGGACGTCAATAGAAGATTTTTAGACACCAAAGTTGCCCTCATTAGCTATGATCTGTGTAAATTTATCATACACTGAATATGAGCACCTACTCACAGACTTTTTCAGGGCAAATGGCCATATGCATGATGGTGCTTTGAATATATTGGGTCTCTGGCACCATACACTGTGGACTTAGATTATGCCATCATCATTACTAACATGCTTGTATGTTGCCAAACATAGCCTCTATACAAAATAATTTGGAGGCCATCATTTGGAGCCTTATTAGATGTTCTAGTTCCCCTCAGATCTCTTGATACTGTCCCTGACTAAGAGTCCCATACCACCTCATGTACAGTTAATTGTGGAAAGTAAAACAGAACATTTAGCAGATCTTTAAACCACCTTATGCACCGAGCTTAATTGAAGGGCAGAATTATCTTCTTCATACATTCCTTCTACAGTTACATTCTGGCAAATGAACTCCCAAATTAACCTTTTTACTTCCTTAGACTTTTACTGTCATAAACTTTCAACCTATGAATTTACTTTCCATAAACTCAGGCTACCTCCCTGTTTCCATTTCTACATTGGCTCTCAAGGACACTGTATATGTACATATACGTATGTATGTATGTATGTATGTATGTATGTATGTATGTATGTTACTCAGCTTTCCATCACCATGACAAAAATCAAGGAAATTAATTTAAAAGAGAAAAAATGGGTTTGAGCTTACAGTTTTGTAGGCTCCAGACCCTGATCAACTAGCTACATTACTTTGGGCCCATGGCAGTACATCATCAAACAGGAACTAAAGGGGAAGAAGATGGATGACAGGACCACTATCCCCACTAATGATAAGGCATCAATGACTTAATGACCTCCTACAAGGCCCAGCATCATAAAGGCTCAAAGTGCCTTAAAAGCACCACTCTAGGTAGCAAGCCCTCTAGCATTTGTAAACTTAGTATATATTTAGAATTCAAATTATAGCTTACTGCTTTTCCAAATCCCATTGTAAATATGATATTTCTCTCTAGCCATATTATCCATGGGTATAGCAACTGGATTGAGGTGTCATATAGTTCCTTGATTATTGAAAGGAACTCTCTAATAGAGAATTTAATATGGGACATATCTGGGGACAAGTCTCTGTGTTTTATATTGTAACACTAGTCATAATTGTAACCTTTGAAAGTTATAAATCTCTATAACTCAACAACATTTTCTACTTGATCATGGTGGATGATTTCTGTGATGTGATCTTGTATTCGATTTGCTAGGATTTTATTGAGAATTTTTGCATCAATGTTCATGAGGGATATTGGTCTGTAGTTCCTTAGTTGTGTCTTTGTGTGGCTTGGGTATCAAGGTTATTGTAGCCTTGTAAAAAGAGTTTGGCAATGTCCCTTCTGCTTCTATTTTGTGAAACAATTTGAGGGGCATTGGTATTAGCACTTCTTTAAATTTCTGGTAGAATTCTGCAGTGAATCCATCTGGCCCCGGACTTTTTTTGGTTGGGAGATTTTGATGACTGCTTCTATTTCCTTAGAGGTAATAGGTCTGTTTAAGTTGCTTATCTGTTCTTGATTCAATTTTGGTAAGTGATAACTGTACAGAAAATTGTCCATTTCCTTTAAATTTTCCAATTTTGTGGAGTACAGGTTTTCAAAGTACGACCTGAAGATTCTCTGGATTTCTTCAGTGTCTGTTGTTATATCCCCCTTTTCATTTCTGATTTTGTTAATTTGCATGATCTCTCTCTGCCTTTTGGTTAATTTGGATAACGGTTTGTCTATCTTGTTGATTTTCTCAAAGAATCAACTCTTTGTTATATTGATTCTTTGAATTGTTTTCTTTGTTTCAACTTTATTGATTTCTGCTCTCAGTTTGATTATTTCCTGGCATCTGCTCCTCCGTGGTGAATTTGCTTCCATTTTTTCTAGAGCTTTCAGCTGTGATGTCAGATCTCTGCTGTGGCTATTCTCTAGTTTCATCATGTGAGCACTTAGAGCTATGAACTTTCCTCTTAGTACTGCTTTCAAAGTGTCCCGTAAGTTTGGGTATGTTGTGTCAACACTTTCATTGAATTCTAGGAAGTCTTAAATTTCTTCTTTATTTCATCCTTGACCCAGGAATGTTGCAAATGCATGTTGTTCAAGTTCCATGAGATGGCAGGTTTTTTGCACTTTGATTTGTTTTTGATTTCTATCTTTAAAGCATGGTGGTCTGATAAGACACAGGGGATTATTCCAATTTTTTTGTACACATTGAGGTTTGCTATGTTGTCGAGAATGTGGTCGATTCTTGAGAAGGTTCCATGTGATGCTGAAAAGAAGGTATATTCTCTTGTGTTTGGATAGAAAGTTCTATAAATGTCTGTTAATCCCAATTGGGTCATAGCTTCTGTTAGTTCCTTTGTCTCCTTGTTAAGTTTCTGTCTTGTGGTCCTATCCAGGGGTGAGAGTGGGGTGTTGAAGTCTTCCACTATAACTGTGTGAGGCCTTATTTGTGATTTGAGTTTAATAATGTATCTTTTACGAATGTTGGTGCCTTTGTATTTGGGGCATAGATGTTTAGAATTGAGACTTCTTCCTGATGGGTTTTTCCTGTGATGAATACCTTGGGGTAACGCTAACCAAAAATGTGAAAGACCTTTACGATAAGAATTTGGAGTCTCTAAAGAGAGAAATTAAAGAAGATACCAGAAAATGGAAAGATCTCCCATGTTCTTGGATAGGTAAGCTCAACATAGTGAAAATGGCAATCTTGCCAAAAGCAATGTATAGATTCAATGCAATCCCCATCAAAATCCCAACACAATTCTTTACAGATCTTGAAAGAATAATTCTCAACTTTATATGAAGAAACAAAAGACCCAGGATAGCCAAAACATCTCTATACAATAAAGGAACTTCTGGAGGCATAACCATCCCTGACTTCAAGCTTTATTACAGAGCTATAGACCTGAAAACAGCTTGGTATTGGCACAAAAATAGACTGGTAGAGCAATGGAATAGAATTGAAAACCCTGATATTACCCCACACACCTATGAACACCTGATTTTTGACAAACAATCCAAATTTATACGATGGAACAAAGAGAACATCTTCAACAAATGGTGCTGGCATAACTGGTTGCAGACATGTAGAAGACTGCAATTAGACCCAAGCCTATCGCCTTGCACAAAACTTGTCAAAATGGATCAAAGTTCTCAACATAAATCCAGCTACACTGAACCTGTTAGAAGACAAAGTGGAAAATACCCTTGAATTAATTGGTACAGGAGACCACTTCCTGAACATTACACCAGTAGCACAGACACTGAGGTCAACAATTGATAAATGGGACCTCCTGAAACTGAGAAGCTTCTGTATGGCAAAGGAGATAGTCAGCAAGACAAAACGGCAGCCCACAGACTGGGAAAAGATATTCACCAACCCCACATCTGAGAGAGGGATGATCTCCAAAATATACAAAGAACTCAAGAAGCTATTCTCTAAAACACCAAACAACCCAAGTAAAATGTGGGGTAAAGAACTAAACAGATAATTCTCAATAGAGGAATCTAAAATGGCTGAAAGACACATAAGAAAGTGTTCAACATCCTTAGCCATCAGGGAAATGCAAATCAAAACAACTCTGAGATACCATCTTACTCCTGTCAGAATGGCCAAAATCAAAAACACCACTGACAGTTCATGTTGCAGAGGATGTGGAGAAAGGGGAACACTTCTCCACTGCTGGTAGGAGTGCCAACTTGTACAGCCACTTTGGAAATCAGTATGGTGACTCAAAAAAAATGGAAATCAGTATATCACAAGATCCAGCAATTCCACTCTTAGGCATATACCCAAAAGAAGCACATTCATACAACAAGGATATATGTTCAACAATGTTCATAGCAGCACTACTTGTAATAGCCAGAAACTGGAAGCAGCCTAGATACCCCTCAACTGAAGAATGGATAGAGAAAATGTGGTACATTTATACAATGGAGTACTACTCAGTGGAAAAAAACAATGGAATCTTGAAATTTGCCTAAAAATGGATGGATCTAGAAGAAACCATTCTGAGCGAGGTAACACAATCGCAAAAAGACAAACATGATATGTACTCACCCATATGTGGATTTTAGACACAGAGTAAGGATTACCAGCCTACAATCCACACTGCCAAAGAAGCTAATAAATAAGGATGACCCTAAGAGAGACATACATGGTCCCCTGGAGAAGAGGAGAGGTTCAAGATCTGCTGAGCAAATTGGCAGCATGGGAAGAGGGGGTAGGGAGCTAGGAGAATGAGACGGGGAGAGGAAGAGGGATGCCAAGGACATAAAGGAGCAGAAAGTATGAGTCAGGGGAAGAATACACAATAACAAGAATGGAGATATAATAGAGGGAGACATTTTTGGTTTACAGAGAAATCAGGCACTAGGGAAATGTCTGGAGATCTACAAAGATGACATCAGCTAACTATCTCAGCAACGGAGGAGAGGCTACCTTAAATGCTCTCCCCTGATTATGAGATTGATGACTGACTTATATGCCCTCATCCAGCAGCTGGTGGAAGTAGAAGCAGACACCCATAACTAATAACCAATCTGAACTGGAACCCAGATGCAGAGAAGGACCAGTGAAGAGTACAGAGGTCCAGACCAGGCTGGTGAAACACACAGAAACAGCTGACCTGAACATCCTGGAACTCTTGCTCCCCAGTCTGATAGCTGGAATACCAGCATGGGACTGATCCAGACCCCAGGAACATGGGTTTCTGTGAGGAAACCTCAGAAATCTATGGAACCTCCTGTAGAAGCCCAGTATTTATCCCAAGCATAGGTGTGGACTTTGGGAGCCCATTCCATATAGAGGAATACTCCCTGAGTCAAGACACACGGGGGTGGGCCTAGGCCCTATCCCAAAGGAAACGAAAGACTCTGATGACACCCTATGGAAGGCCTCACCATCCAGAGGGAACAGAAAAGATATGTGACAGATAAAGTTTTAGTGGAGGACAGGTGGGAGAAGGGAAATGGGATTGTCATGTAAAACAATCCTGTTTCTATTTCAAATAAAAAAGTTGGAAAAAAAAGAAAGACATGAAGTTTTGTGAAAGACATGCTGAAGAGGATAAAGGCAGCAGATTGGGGTGAGAAGGTGGAAAACATCATGTTGTTGTATAAACATATAAAATTTCTAGAATTAAGGAAAAATTAAAATGGATAGTAAATTTAATATTAATTAAATGTGTGTGATCCTTTAACACTATTCATTCTACTGAGACTCACACATTATTTTATGAAATTTTAATGTGTATAGTCTTTTTCTACCACTTTTCATGTGAAATACGTTTAAATATTGGTCTGTGTGAAAATAGCTGCTCTCTCCCTCTCATTTGTATTTGCTCATTTGATGATTAGCTCATGCATACCATGCCTGACCTGCTGACATCAGACTCATTTAAATTCAGGGCCATGCCTCTAGTGATGAGCAAAAAGACAAGTGTAGAAAGAAATTGATGTCTATCTTCAGAAAACATGCTGGTTGTATCCTGAGTGAGGTAGCCCAGAAACAGAAATACAAGTATGGTATGTACTCACTCATAAGTGGATACCAGACATAAAACAAAAGATACCCAGCCTACAATCCACAACCACAGAGAAGCTAGAACACTTTTCTAGAAACAGGTGGAAGCAGTTGCAGAAATCCACAACTAACCATTGGCCAAGCTCCTGGAATATAATGAAAGTGAGGGAGAAATGATATTATGAACAAAGGAGTCAAGACCATGATGGGGAAACACACAGAATCAGCTGACCTATGCTAGTTAGAGATCACTGGCTCAGGTCTGACAAATAGGGAACCTACGCAAAACTGACCTAGATTCCCTTAATATAGGTGACAATGGCATGGCTGGGACAATAAATAAGGCCACTGGCAGTGGGTCCAAGATATAATTCTAATGCACAAACTGACTTAGTGAAGCCAATTCTATATGGAGAGATACGTTGCTCAACCTAGACACAGGGGTGTGGCTAGTGGAGAGGTGCCTTGGTCCTGCCTCAATGAGATTATGGGACAGACTTAGTAGACTTCCTAGGGGAGGCCTTATCCTCTCTGAAGAGCAGATGGGAGGCATGGGAGAGGTGAGAATGGAAGGAAAGGAGGGAGAGGAAACTGGGATTGGAACGAATGGAAAAAGTAAATTAATAAAAAGATGCTGCTTGTACAAACATGTGCTTGAGTTTGGGTATGTTAAATCTCATGTTTCAAGTGATTTGAATTAATTAATGAAAGAATAACATTATAAGATACTAATAACATTTAATTTTTAATAATTTGATAATATTTAATAATAGTAATTATTGATTATTGTGATAATAAATTAATAGAAAAACATTGTCATTAAGTGCATGGATGTGTATGGATGCTAACAACAATAAGGATTAATTCTAGATGATGAAATCAAGTGTCAGAAAACTGGAAATAGGAATAAAATGTAGAAATGTAGTATAGCTAGTATACATATGAAGTTTTCCATTTGGCATTAGAAAAAGAGATATGTGCACACCTACACTTTGATGAAACCCAGATCAGACATAGTTTATATTAAAACTTCAATTACAGAAGCAGCAGTACCAATAAACAGACAAATGTGCAAACAAACCATGCTTGTTTGAATTAGAATTGTCTCCTATAGGTTCATATACTTAAATAACTTGTCTCTCTGGTTAATGGTGTGTTTGTGGAAGGTTGTGAAACACTTAGGAAGTAAAACCTTGCTGGGGGAAGTAGATACTGGACACAGCCTTTAATGGTTTAGAGACTTCCCCTCTTCTACTAGCTATTTTTGCTTAATGCTTGTGGTTGAAGATGTGATGTTTCAGCTTCCTGCTTTAGCTACCTGCTGCTGTGCCTTCCTCATCATGTTAGACTTTCCCTGGAACCATAAGCCAAAATACATTTTTAGTGGTCTTGGTCGTAATGTTTCATTATGGCAACAGAAAAGTGACTAATAGACAAACTAAACTAGGCTTAATATAAATCTGTAGTTTTAAGTCTACTGCCTTGAAAGTCATTTTTTTAAAAAAAATGTTCAATTTATTTAGTTATGTTACATTGTGCCTTTGGGAAAGAAAAGTATTATATATATATATATATATATATATATATATATATATATATATATATCATACTTTTAAAAATATAGTTTTCTACTGTGGCAATTGCTGGAAGCTGACTATTATTCAATTCTATTTATTTCACTAGCAGGGAGTACAAAGCTTCCCTTTCCTTCACATCCTCCCAACATCTTTTAAACAATGGCCATTCTAAATGATGTGGGCTAATGTCTCCCATGGTTTTGATTTCAATTTCCCTGATGATTAATGATGTTACATACTTGCATATCTTCTTTTGGCAAATGCCTGTAAAGTATTTTATATTATATTTCATATTTTTCATTTTTTTATATTGGGTTGTTTTTATTGGGTTGAATTCCTTATGTACTTTGGATATTAACCTCTCACTAGGTATGTCATTTGTAAATATTTTTTTCTGTAGTTTATCTCTGGTGTTTTAGGATTCTCATTGCTGTGAACAGACACTATAACCACAGCATCTCTTAAAAATAAAACATTTAATTGAGGTAGCTCACTTACAGTTTCAGAGGTTCAGTCCATTGTCATAATGATGGCAGCATGCCGGCAGATGTTCTACTGGAGCTGAGAGTGCTACTTTTGCAGGCAACAGAAAGTCAACTGAAAGTCACACTGAAGGAAGCTTGAGCAAAACAGACCTCATAGTCCTCTCCCACAGTGACACACTTGTATCAACAATGCCACACCTCCTAACAGTGCCACTTTCGAGGTCATTTTCTTTTAAATCACCACATCTGGTGAACATAATTTTTCAGTGTAGAATTATTTTAGTTTCGTATAATTTAGATTGTTTACTTTTGCTTTTGTTGCCTTTACTTTTGGAGTCTGTAAAGCTAAGGTTCTTCATGGACTGATTATGAGATTGATGACAGACTTATATGCCCTCATCCAACAGCTGGTGGAAGTAGAAGCAGACACCCATAACTAATCACCGATCTGAACTGGAACCCAGATGCAGATAGCTGAAATACCAGCATGGGACTGATCCAGACCCAAGGAACATGGGTTTCTTCGAGGAAACCTTGGAAATCTATAGGACCTCCTGTAGAAGCCCAGTATAGGTGTGGACTTTGGGAGCCCAGTCCATATAGAGGAAATCTCCCTGAGCCAAGACACACGGAGGTGGGCCTAGGCCCTACCCCAAAGGAAATGTAAGACTCTGATGACACCCTATGGAAGGCCTCACCATCCAAGGGGAGCAGAGAAGATATGTGACAGATAAGGTTTTAGGGGGGGCGGGTACTGGAGGACAGGTGAGAGAAGGGAAATGGGATTGTCATGTAAAACAATCCTGTTCCTAATTCAAATAAAAAAGTTGGAAAAAAGATTTAAAATTTTTTTTTAAAAATTCTAAAAAAAACAACATTTTCTAATCCTAATAATAAGGGGTTATTGCCCCAGGGCCAGCTTTATGGTGCATTATGGGTTGCCAAAAGGTACAAAGATAACTGGGAGTTGGCTGACTCAGACAAAACACAAAATGACTACTCACTTGCTCATTGAGATATCTCCTATTACCCTGAAGTCTCAATTACATCAGCCCATTATTAATACCTTCAATTATGATGGAAGAATTAAATAAAGACATGTTGGTACTTCTGTTCAACCTGGTTTTGGTTACAGTTAGGTCTGTACTTGATCTGTGTGCTGTAACTTCAAGGGTTCAACTTAGGAGCACTGAAGTAACATAACCACACCATCAGAATGCTATGACAACTGGAAAAGAGCAATAATATAATCATTCCATCAGTTCAGTTGTAAGTGACATAAAGAAGGCAAATTGCACCTAAGTCAGTAGGAGAAACTTCACAGCGAAGATGAACAGAAATCACATTGGAGATTTTCTTTCTAATGTAATACAAGAGATAAAGAGTATCATTCACTCAGATAGCTGACATGAACTGGGAAGAGTCCTAGATTATTAGTGCATAAGAGTAATTGGGCATACCATGTAATCAAGACACACAGAGTCAGTCTCAGACCACAACTATAGCACTATAATGGATTTGTAGGTGAAGTCACCACCTGGAACAGCCCTAAGTAAACTGTGTGGTTCCTGTAAAAAGAACAGGATTTGAAAAGAAAGAGGAAAGTACATTATCAGTGCACCATAGACCTGGGTATGCAGTGTGGACTGGACAAAATAAAGCATCCTGTGCATCATTGCAATGGTGCAAATGGAAAGTAGATAAAAAGGAGGGAAAGAAGGCCACTTAATACTGCTTATATTACTGGAGATTTTGTGAGAGTAGATATAGAATATGAGTTAGGTAAAAATCAAGGTCTGGTGTTTGCATCTCAATGGAACTAAACAAAGATGCAGCAACTGCAGGATTATATTGATACTATTCACATAGCACTCCCATTGACCTAAGTACACAAATGAAGTGTACTTCTCCATCACTGGAGTTGCGTAATAACAACATGCATGTAGTAAACAAGAAGACTACAGAAAATTTAGTGTTGGTGTGTAATTCAACTTAGGACATAAATATAGAGAAGACTAAGAGCCCTGATCCATCACTCACATGCTGTACTTGAATAGGGGATATGAATGGGACACAAATGGATATTCTAACACAGTTAGCATGTTTGTACTGGTATATAGTGTGTAGTGTGTATGACTTTTATAATCAGTCATGGGACATGATCTGGTCATTAGTAGGAAGAGTGTGACTAGGAATGGAAATAGGCCCAGTTCTGCCTGGCTTGGCATTCTTACCTCTCTGTAACTTGAGGAAAGACCAGGGTGACTTTTTTTTATTAGTTCAAATTATGAACAAGCTTGTTTCACATATCAATCCCTTCTCCCTCTCCCTC
The DNA here is from genome assembly GCF_003668045.3 of Cricetulus griseus. NCBI lineage: Eukaryota > Metazoa > Chordata > Mammalia > Rodentia > Cricetidae > Cricetulus > Cricetulus griseus. The sequence goes on from NC_048604.1 coordinate 88,345,833, forward strand.
CCCTCACTCCCACCACTCCTTCCCCACCCCCGACCTAACCCCCACGCCATCCACCCTCTACTCCCCAGGAAGGGTAAGGCCCTCAATGTGGGCTCCCCAAAGTCCACCACATCATCCTGGGCCAGGCCTAGGCCCTTCCCCATGTGTCCAGGCCAAGAGTGCCTGGACATCCCTTCAGGTGGGATGGGCTCTCAAAATCCCTTCTTACACAAGGGAAAAATACTAATCCACTACCAGGGGCCCCCCTAGAGTGCCGAGGCCTCCTCATTGACATCTGTGGAGAGCTGTGATGTGCAGCGCCAGAAGATGGCGCTGGTTTCCGCCTTCCACCATCCCGAGGGTGAGTGCTCTCTGGAATAAACAACTCCTTATCTGGCTTGGTCTAAGATTCAAACTTGTATCAGCAAACGCGAGCCTATCTGCCTTAGCCACGTGGCGTTCTGGGGTTGGCTGGCAAGAGTGCTTTTAAGCTGTGGACTGGCTTTCCCCAGGGGTCAGAAGATTGTTTAAGTTTCCTGAGTAAACTGCTTAAGGAAGAGTCTCAGCATTGTGTCTTCCTTGCTGGTCGAGGCAGTCGTGACAGACATCCATGTTCAGGGGTCTGGAGAAGTCCTGTACTGGCCTCCCTGACAGCAGTCTGGGGTTGATGTGCTCCCCCTTGTTCAAGCCAGCTGTTTTTGTGGGTTTCACCAGCCTGGAACCGACCCCTTCGATCTTCATTCCTCCCTCTCTGCAACTAAGTTCCAGAGTTCAGATCAGTGTATATCTGTGGATGTCTGACTCTTCTTCCATCAGCCCAAGGATGAAGGCTGTAGGATAGCATAAAAAGTAATCATCAATCTCATTTTAGGGGAAGGGCGTTTAAGTTATCCTCTCCATCATTGCCTGGATTGTCAGTTCGTGTCATCCTTGTAGGTCTCTGGAAATCTCCCTAGTGCCAGATCTCTCCTTGGACTTTGATACAGGAAATGTATACCCCTCATAAGTCCCTACAAATTATAGTGCTGCTCTACAGCATTCTCAGAGATTACAAGCCTGTCTTCAATATAGTATGATTCATAGTAACAGAGTCATAAACCATTTCACCTACAAGACACTGATCTGTTTTCTAAGGTGTGAGGTGACCTGCCAGACACTGCTGTGGTAGTTAAGTAGGAACCCAATTCTCCCAGCCTCTGCAGAGTCTGTCAAATGTATCATAATATATAATACTACTGCCATCTCTCAGAGGAGAGACCCTAAATCTCCAGCCATTTGGAAATCCTAAGACATACAGTCTTCAATAAATACTCATAATGTTTGGAGTTTAGTACTAGGTGACCAAAGTGAGCACCAGTTCAATAATTCAAACCCAGCATGGATAACAGTGTTCAAAACTCATCATGACTCTGAAGGTGTGAAATTCTGAGGCTCAGCAGAATAAAGGTAACAAAACAACCCTTGCCACAATAGGCATTGATTGCATTGATGGTTTCTTCTGCTCTGGCCAGGAAATCAATGGCTGTGAGTTCCAAGTCCTTTTCTTACCTGTGTAAGAAATCTCTGCAGATGCCTTACAAGATACTGATAGAATGAGTGTGAGAGGACATGCCATCCTGATAGCTGCTTCTGTTCTGGAACTGCAGGAACCACGTTCAATTCAAGGCTTAGGACTTGTTATTGGATTAAAGCATTCAGTTTATCTCAGGAACTTCATTTTGGGCAGCTGCCTGTCTTACTACATCACTCTGTGTGGTAAAATGTGCCAAAACATGAAGTAAGTGGGAAAGGAGATATCAAGTTAGGTTTTATAGGTGTCAAAAGGAGAGGAAGGGAATATAGAGGACAGAGTGGGACAAACTTGAGTAGAGACATGGTTCAGCAAGGTCACTTTGAACAGGTGTGGAGGTGGGAGGATGTACACAAGCTCACAGTGCTCCTGTACAGTGCATTGCACACAATATCACATCATGTGGTGGGAGGGCACTAACTAAAATCCAACCCACATTCCCTTCTAAAATCTGAAGACCTTCATGGTGCCTCTACCAGGAGCACTATTGTGGAGTCATTGGCTTGCAAAGGGAACCTTCTTCATAGAGTAGTACACAAGTTAAGTCTCCTAAAGACAGTTCAGTTTCACTTAGTAGGATCTATCTCTTCATAATTCATTACCCAGAGTGGTAAACTTCCATTCCTTAGATCTGCTCCTTATGAGAGCTTGTCTTTGTCACAGTGAAGCCAGCATCCTACTCTCTTAAAGGAAAATGTTGTCCCTAAATAACACAAAGATGCTCTGTGACTTATTAGTGATCTGAGTTGGTGGCACCAATTAAAATGGAAAATTTGGGGCAGCTATAATATTCTGCCTGTACCAGAGTGCTTAATAATCTTGGGGTTCTGGGGTACCATGATTCAGAGGTAACCTTCATTACTCCTGCCACCTTTGCCCTTTCTTCAAGATCTAGCTTTTGAAATACTTCTAATATTTTTGCGGAATAACTCTAAAATTTCTCATAACTGCTTTGAGGCCAATTTCCAGATGTGCTTTCAGTTTTCAAAACCCATGATACTCCATTTCTACCTATTAGGAGGATATTTTCACTGGATGGCATTATTTTAGTCCAGTCTTGGCGTTCTTTCTTCTACTGCCCTCTCTTTCCCCCATTGCCTCTCCGTCCTTCTTATCTCTTCCTAAACCACAGGTCCTGAGAAGCATGTGTGGAAATCATGAATTATCCAGAGTAGAGAGCCAAGATGAGAACAAACATTTAGTCATTCACTTTGTGATGTGCATGTGGTCTTCTACTGAGAGCTTATAGCTGAGCCCTTCAGGGTGCCACCTTCATCCTCATTGCCTTAGTACTACAGTGCAAGATCTGACACTTTCAATTGTTGAAAGACTTTCCTTGACAACAAAAAACCTTCTACATCTATTCTGGAAAGCTGCAAAGACAGGAAGTTAATGTTCTGAGAAAGAGCACTCAACCAATTACTAATAAAAGATCAATAGAAAAGTAATCAGGCCATACCCCAAAGAAGACATAGGTCTGAGTTTTGACCAAAACATTATGTAGTTTCCTGTGATCTTTCTTTTCTTTGCCCAGGTTAAACTAGGATTTCATATCCGTCCTTTTAGAATCTATTTTAGCAACAACAGACTAAGTCAGGTAAGTGAGAATCCTTGTCATTTCTATTTCACAACTCCGGATCTTGATTTAAAATCCTCCTCCACCCTTCATGTCTGAACCCCCGATCATTCTTCAATTCTGTTAATCCAGAATCTCCTCACTTCTTACCTCTGACATTTCCTATTCTTTTGCTATAAATACATACTTGCCCATGATGCATTCAGAAACATTCACAGTTCTATAATGAGCTACAGTTCTATAGGTATTTTTATCACCAATCAAGCTCTAATAAAATAAGATGTATCTTCATTGTTTTAAATTTGTTCAATTCTAGTTTTCTCTAACATGCACGTGTCCTATGTCCTATTCTTCCAGAGTTCCTTGGATTTTAGGAGCCCATCCCACATGGAGGAATACTCCCTGAGCCTAGACACAAGGGGGTTGGCCTAGGCTCTATCCCAAAGAATATGACAGACATTGAAGACACCCTATGGAAGGCCTCACCCTCCCTGGAGAGCATAAAGGATATGGGATACCTAGGGTGTTAGTTGGGGAGGGGCAGACGAGGAGAAGAGGCAGCGAGACCTGGGATTGTAAATAATTGTAAAATAATTTTCTTTCTAATTAAAATTTAAATATATATATATATATATATATATATATATATATATATATATAAAGAAATTGAACTCTAGTAATGAATCCACAGTAACATACTTGATAGATACAACACCTTTTATTGGCCATCATTCCTGATTTGGCCTTTGGTATTATCCCCACTCAAGCTGTTACTAATTACACCTCAATTTCATTTCAGATCTGCTTCTAAGGAACACAGCTTGATGCATTTTTCAACATCCTCATTTTTATCCGATTATTGGCATTTATAGGAAGATTCTTTTCCAAAGCTATATTTACTCATTGATGCACAGCACAGATAACATTAATCTATTTTCTAGGACCATTATAGAATAGACACAGTACTTCAGGCATTTATTTCCTTTGTCTATAATATAGTTCAGCACCAAAGTCTTTTGCATTCTACCATGAGAGAATACTTCAAAAAGGCAGGTATTTCCAATAATGCCATGTGAAGGCATAAAGCTTCTATTACATTGTTTAAAGCATCAATCTATAAGAAGTATCAAATATTCATTAAGAAATTGTGATAAGCTGAAGGAAAAGTATCAGAACCAACTAATGTTGGTGCTGGTTGTACACGGCTATATAAAAATCCCACACTCAGAAGGCTGAGGCAGAAGCACAAATTAAACTTCAGGAAAGCAGTCTTCAATCAGCTTTGTTTTCGCCATGATTTTAAACTTTCCAGCCTCTAAAAACAAATTTTGCTTAATTAAGAGTTATTCAATTTGTACTGTTTTGTTATAGCATTAGAAGCAAAAAACTGTTGAAGTAATATCCCCGCCTATTCAGGATCCCCAATTCCCTACAGTGAAGTATTCACTTCCTTATCAACAGAAAACAGGCCAGTATTTTTCTATGGCAATCTAGCCTAAGAAAATAAGTGCTTAAGAAAGTAAACATAAATCACACTGATGATCAGCTCCTGCATAAAACCAAGTGCATAAAGTGCATCTGAAAGTCCACAAGTATCTATCACCCACTTATAGTCGGAAACCAAACAGGTTGTCTTAAGCCACATAGCAAAACACAGGTGGATTTTCCCTTAGAGAATTTTCTGCTCTCCAAAGAAATACTTTGCACAGATACTTAAAGCAAAGGGTTGATCAAAGATGTTATGTGTTTCATTTCGGATATGCCCATGGGAAAGTAGAACCCAACACATCTATACCCACTGATGATGCAGTGGTAAAGGCCAGTTAATGGAAATTTCTTCTGTTTAACAGAATGGGAATTTCTGACCTAGATGGAGATCTAACATTTTACTTGCGTGGGGTCAATGGCCTGGCTAAAGGACCACACATCAGGAAGATGGGAACTCCACTTATAAAGGCACATTCAACTTAAGCTATGCTATAGAGATAGGTAGAACAGTTAGGCCTTTAATACTATCATGTACTGTTCCTTTCTAAAATTCCCACCCCTACCATAGTCTCTTACATAGTATATCCATGCTGCTTCATAATTATGCTCACTTTTCTTAATTACTCAGAAAATTGCAACTTCTACATGTTTTCCCTAATTTGGGATTCCATACACTTTCTTTAAAGCCCTTCTTCCTGATAAAGGACTGATTGTGTCACCAATTTACTTGCCTCCATGTTTGCTTAAGCCAAGTGGCTTTGCATTTTTCCTTCACTTCTGAGCAGCTGCTGTTCTTTGTGACTTATCTACCTTGGGATTTTCTTTAAACTCACAAAATTGTCCTTGAGTTTCCATCTGTGTGTTCTTAAATTATTCTATTAATAAGTATAAGAATTCCATGAGGGGACCCCAATTCCCCAAGTGTCATCTGCTGACCAAAAAGGGAGACTCAAAAATGTCCAGTAACACCACCAGAAGATACAGAAGTTCTGTTACATATTTTACAGCAGTCATCTATAACAAGTAGCAAAAACTCAAGTAGAAGTTGTGATTACCTAAAAGAAGGGATCAACAAAATTTGATCCTATTGATAGACTCTTAAAAATCCCAGACTCAGAAGGCTTAGTCAGGAGATTCTCAAATTCAAGACTTAACCTAAGCTAATGAGTGAACTCAAGGTAAACTGGGCAACTGAGTGAGACCCTGTCTCAAAATAAAAAGCAAAGAGGGCTGGAATAGCACAGTGGAAGAACACATGGCCAGCCCATGCCAGCCTCTCCTTTCATAGTTTCATTTAATATTAAAAATACTTGAAAACCAGCACAACAGAGGAGAAACAAGAAACCTTACATAGTTGATATCCTCAAAATAGGAGAAAATGTTTACTACACAAAACTAAATTGTTTGTGAGACCTTAGATTTTCTCTCTTTACTACTACCTTCCCTTCTCCCTGTCTGTCAATGTATTCCTGGTAAAGATCAACATTTGAAAATGTATAATGAGCGGTTCAGGTTCTTCGGCCCTGCTAGGGGCACCTGACGCCAGGGGTCCTCTCACAGGATCGGAACTCAGCTGGAGCCACCACACTCAGAGACTGCCAAGGCCCCAGTAACAGTCCTGCCTCAATCCATGAGAAGAGGACAGACATCAGAGTGGAACTGTTTGAATCTACCAGAAGCATACCTTGGTCCATACCCACCAGGAGAGGAACAGACTCCTGCTACACACACTGGAAGAAAGGATGATAAGAAGGCAATATAAAAGCACATTCAGATAGAGTGGACCCACCCAGAAAGGAAGGACCTCTGTGACTCTAGAAATACCTCACTCTTCCTTCCCTCTCTGCCTCCATGACCTCTCCTAAGCCGTACTCCTGCCCAAGTTCCCCATCACTCAGGATCTCTCTGGGCCTGCAGCTGCAGAGAGTGAAACCGCCTGCAGAGAGTGGATCCATGTCTATCACCATGCACAAAACTTAAGTCCAAATGGATCAAAGACTTCAACATCAATCCAGCCACACTGAACCTATTAGAAGACAAAGTGGAAAATACACGTGAACGAATCAGTACAGGAGAATACTTCCTGAACATTAAACCAGTAGCACAGACACTGACTGCAATAATTGATAAATGGGATCTCCTGAAACTGAGAAGCTTCTGTAAGGCAAAGGACACAGTCAGCAAGACAAAACATCAGCCCACAGACTGGGAGAAGATATTCACCAACCCCACATCTGACAGAGGGCTGATCTCCAAAATATACAAAGAACACAAGAAGCTAGTCTCCAAAACACCAAGCAATCCAATTAAAAAGTTGGGTAAAGAACTGAAAAGACAATTCTCAATAGAGGAATCTAAAATATCTGAAAGAAACATAAAGTATTCAACATCCTTAGCCATCAGGGAAATGCAAATCAAAACAACTCTGAGATACCATATTACTCCTGTCAGAATGGCTAAAATAAAAAAAACCAATGACATTTTATACTGGTGAGGATGTGGAGAAAGGGGAACACTCCTGCACTGCTGGTGGGAGTGCCAACTTGTACAGCCACTTTGGAAATCAGTATGGCGACTCCTCCAGAAAATGGGAATGAGTCTACCAAAAGATCCAGCAATTCCACTCTTAGGCATATACCCAAAAGTAGTACTTTTATACAACAAGGACATCTGTTCAATGATGTTCACACTATTTTTTATAGCCAGAACCTGGAAGCATCCTAGATGCCCCTCAACTGAGGTATGGATAGAGAAAATGTGGTACATTTACACAATGGAATACTACTCAGCAGGGGAAAAAATGGAATTTTGAAATATGCAGGAAAATGGATGGAACTAGAAGAAATTATTCTAAGTGAGGTAACCCAATCACAAAAAGAAAAACATGGTATGTACTCACTCATATGTGGATTTTAGACATAGAGTAAAGGATTACCAGCCTATAATCCACACTGCCAGAGGAGCTAGTAAACAAGGAGGACCCTAAGAGAGACATACAAGGTCCGCTGGAGAAGGGGAAAGGGACAAGATCTCCTGAGCTAATTGGGAGCATGGGAGGTAGGTGAAGGGAGCTAGGAGAATGAGAAGGGGAGAAAAGGAGGGGTGAGGAAGACATGAGAGAGCAGAAAGTTTGAGTTGGCATAAGAATAGAAGAAAACAATAAAGGAGATACCATAATAGAGGGAGATACTTTAGGTTTACAGAGCAAGCAGGCACTAGGGAAATGTCTGGAGATCTACAAAGATGATGCCAGCTAACAATCTAAGCATCAGAGGAGAGGTTACCTGAAATGCCCTCCCCCGATAATGAGATTGATAACTGACTTATATGACATGCTGTAGCCCTCATCCAGAAGCTGGTGGAAATACAAGCAGACACCCACAACTAATCACTGAACTGAACTGAAATCCAATTGCAGAGAAGGATGAGCAATGAGCAAATGGGGCCTGACCAGGCTGGTAAAACCCTCAGAAACAGCTGACCTTATCAATGTTGAGCTCTTGGTCCCCACACTGATAGCTGGGATACCAGCATGGGACTGATCCAGACCCCAGGAACGTGGGTTTCAGTGAGGAGACCTCAGAAATCTACAGGACCTCCTGTAGTAGTTGAGTACTTATCCCTAGCACAGGTGTGGACTTTGGAAGCCCATTCCACATAGAGGAATACTCCCTGAGCCAAGACACACAGGGGTGGGCCCAGGCCATATCCCTAAGTATATATTAGACTCTGATGACACCCTATGGAAGGCCTCACCCTCCCTGATGAGCAGAAAGGATAAGTGATAGGTAGTGTTTAGTTGGGGGTGGTGGTAGGTGAGGAGGGGTGGGAGAAGGAACTGGGATTGACTTGTAAAACAATCTTGTTTCCAATTCAAATAAAAAAGAAAAGAAAATGTATAATGAATAAATTATGTTGCTGTAATCAATTTTGGTAGGCACAATCCAATGCTGAGTTTCCAAAATCTAGGAGATAGAAGGTGAAATGACAATTTCTGATTAAAGTTGTCTGACACCTGTGTGTTTATTTGCTATTTGACTGTTATGTACCCATAGAGCCCTGCAGTTTGTTTTCAGCCTGGTTAGTGTATTCTATTTAGAGTGCAAAGCAAAATCCCTGGTTTTATACATAGAGTGAATTAAAGTGGATGAAGATGATCTGAAGAAGCTAAAAGTAGAGAGATAAAGTGTCATTCAGTAAAAGAAAATGAGCTGCATGTTTGCTTCTCTGCCCTGATCTTCCTGATGTGAATGTGTAGCATAAAATCAAATGTGATTTTTTTCCTGATTACCTCAGAACTAATTAGAGAGTACCTGCCCACCCAAGACCTGCATCTAATTAGAAATATCTGTTAGGATGTTATTTGCATATTTATAGTCATATTATGTCATGAGGATATTTGAGCTGATGAAAACTGGCATTCACTACAAATTAAAATGCATTACATAGAAACTAGGAGCCATCAGATCTCACAGCTGCAGATTTGAGAGCCTGTTTTAATTGATGATACACAGTTGTTTTGTTTCAAAAAGAAAATCAAAGCATGAAGCACAGAAAAGTAAACATGCAGTGCCAGAATATCATGACAAGATGTACAGCTACAGACTGTAGCTGATGCAAGTTTCTGAAAGTTTAGCAAGTTAATCATATGTATTTTGTTAACAAACCACTAAATTGATCTACAATGCATGTTGTTATTTCCATTTTGTAGCTGGCACAAGAAGAGTACATGACTAAACTAAGTCTTTAAATCTGGATTTGGAGTGTCTTTCTCAGGACTATATTGTGTTTTTTTTCTTCCCCACTATGGGAAGTTCTTATACAATACAATACATACCAAACATCACTTAGTTCTCAGTTTACGAAAAACTCTGTCCCAAACAAAAACTGTGAAAGGTTTATTTTCATTCTGAGTTTTCTTAATTAGAAAGGCACACACCTAAACTCACAAAAGAAAACATTTAGTTCAATATTAAGAGAAATAGCTAGTACATTTAGTTCATTATTAATTATGAGAAATGTCTAGTGATTATACAAGCTGCTATTTGATATAGCAAATAGATTAAAACACAAATTATGCTTTGGAGTAAGATCAGATAAAGTTATAAAGCAAGAGCTGCTGGAGGAAAGTCTGTTTTTATTCCAAGGAGAAGAAACACAACTGAAAGCAAACAGCAATAATATCCACAAAAACCACTCCATAACTTCTATGTCTGAATTTTGGCTCCTGTGAATATGCCACTTGATAGTACAAAGAAAAAGTAAGGTTACAGATACAATTAAGTTTGTAATTATTGTGTTTTTCAATCATTAAAAGGCTGTGTATATTTATCTTTATTAAAAGTATGAAACAATATGAAGGGCCACAGAATATCTGTTCTCATCCAATATTGAAACTACGATGAACACTGATTTGTTTTAGAAGCTACACATCAGGTAATTATACAATGAAAAAACCAAGCTCAAGTCTTCAGGCGTATCATAAATCTTAACATTTACTTACTGTGCTTGCATGTATGTATTTAGGCATGTATGTCGTTGCATTCATGTGGAGGTTAGACTATAACTTGTAAAAGTTGCTTTTCTTGTTCCACTATGTGGCTCCTGGGGATCAAACTCAGGGTGTGAGGATTGGGGGAAGGGCTTTTACCTGCTGAGTGCTCTAGAGTTATCTTTAGTGAACAGTTTATATTTCTAATCTATAAATGGTGGCTGAACGATCAAATGGTCAGCATCTTAGCAGTTTACAATTTCTTTACCAAAACAGTCTCTGATCGATGGTATAGATGAGAATAGAGTCAGATAAAGATCGAGTTCATCCCTTCATTAAAGGAGAGAGGGTAAATTTCAGGATGTCAGACAGTCATATATTAGGATAGATTAAAACATGATGAGTAAAGGTTGGAAGAATTTTAAAGCTTATGTTATAGTGAAGAAATATAAAGCATCTCATTCTGTCCATTTTGAGTTAGAGGCAGTGTGAATTCAGAAGTATTGAAACACATGAAAACATCATAATTGACAAGTGATTTGCATAGCATGTATCCCTTTAAGACGTAATAAGAAAAGCTTCCAGTGGGTGCAGGTGGCCTCTTTCCCTCTCCTCTCCTCTTCCAGTGTGTAAAAGCAGGTCCAGACTTATGATAGCAGACTGTGGATGGTCTAGCCTGCTGGGTCAGGTCTGCTGAATGCTGGGCAGACCCAGGAAACTCCAAAGAGATGACAGGAATGGGCCTGAGCCAGGCCCACACTCACCTCTCCAGGTCTGGGTAGTCGGGCTAAGACTGAGATGTGGGTAGACTCTGGATGGTCTGGCCTGCTAGGGCAGGTCTGCTACAAACTGAGCTGCTAGTTACTGTTTTTAAAATATAATAACATATGATTTCATAGTGAATATGACTACAAAAATATAAAGTAATTGGATATTATACTTTGTTAGCATTGTGATTAATTTGGTGGCTTTCTCCTGGGTAGACTGAGGATAGGTGAGAATTGGGGATGGGAACATGAAGGATTAGGTTGAGGGGTGGATGGAGGGAGAGAGTAATGAAAGAGATGTCTTGAGTGGGGGTATTTCAGAGTCAGATAGAAACCTGGTGCAAGGGAAACTCCCACAAATCTATAAGGATAACTCCAGCTAAGGCCCCTAGCAATAGTGGATAGGTAGCCTGAACTGGCCATCTCCTGTAATCAGATTGGTAAATACCCTAATTGTCATCAGAGAGCCTTCATCCTGTAACTGATGGCAACAGATGCAGAGATCCACAGCCAAGCCCTGGGCCAAGCCTGAGAAATCATGTTAGGAAAGGGAGGAAAGATTGTTGGAGGAGCTAGGGGCATCAGGGGCATCATGAGGAAACACACAGAAGCAACTGGCCTTCTCATGGGCACTCAGACTATGGACCTACAGCTAGGAAGCCTGTATGAGACAGGCCTCGGCCCTCTGCTTATGTGTGATGGTTGTGTGGCTTTTTTTTTACACGTGGGACTCCTGGCAGTGGGAACAGGGCCTGTCCATAATGCTTTGGCTGACTTTTGGGAACCTATTCCTAATCATGGGTTACCATGCCAAGCCTTAATACAAGGAGAGGAGCTTAGTCCTACCTCAACTTGATAGTCCATATTATGCTGGCTCACATAGGATTGTGTGGTATAAATGTGACATGCTTTATGTTATAATATTTGAAAAACTTGTCTCTTTGAGATTTATGTACCTCTTGGAGGGAAAGTGTTACAATAAATCTTTCCGCCAAAAGCTGCCCAAGCCCTACCGACACATGGGCAGTCTCCACCAGCCGCCTGAGTTCTGCCCACTGAGTTAGGGCCCAAATTAATACACAGGAACTTGTATTAGGTACAAATGCTGCTTGGCCAATGACTAGGATTTCTCATCTGCTAGCTCAGTCTTAATTATCATGAATCTATATATTTTATAAGACTTATCTTATCGGACACCTTCCATTGGTGTCCTCCCTTGCCGGTGGATCACATGGCGCTGCTCGAGGATGCAAAGGGGAAAAAGGACCACTTGCTGTTTCTCCTTGCTTAAATATAAGTCTCCTTGCTATGTCACTTCCTGCCTGGTTCACCACTTCTCTACTACATTTCCCAGAATCCTCTTTGACTCCTAGTCCCATCTAACTTGCTGCCTCATTGGCCAAACAGTACTTTATTCAACAATCAATAAGATAAACATACACAGAAGTACATTCCCCATCAGGAAAGTCAAAAGCCTTTTTAAAACATGGTCTTATTGTATACCAGATTGGCCTCACACTCACTAAATAGCCCATATTGGCCTTTAACTCATGATAATCTTCCCGCAGTAGCCTCTTTGGTGATGGTGTTCTAGTTGTAAGATAGCATACCACACACCCAACTAAAGGTGCACTCTGTAAGCAAACAGATGTATTTAAACACAGTACTGCAGTAAATTGATATTTAATGGATAAAAACAGAGATGCTTCAAGGGGGAGTGTGGAACTTCAATTGCTGTTTAAATTATTTATCACCTAATGGTTTGCATCCAGGCCTTCCAGGTCACCTGTGATCTATGTGTTTTTACTCAGATTAGGCAGCCTATACCCACACAAATCCTCTAGAAACCAAAGACTGCCACAACAGCCATTCCAGTCGCAATCACAGTAGAACTTTATCTTTTCTGATACAATGGCAGTTTGGAGAAAGGTATTTTGAACTGGCACAGTTTGAATCACCCTTGCCACATAAAATCCATTAAAGCTGAATTATATAGAACTTCAGTCATTGGACAACTGATTTCTTTGTGAAGAACTGGTCAGTGTCAAAAGAAGAATGACAGGGACCATTTATATAACATGCATCAGGGGAATAATTGTAGTTTATAAGTGTCTGCAGGAATATTCCTTCTGACAAAGAGCAAATGGTATCAAATTGGGGTAAACATACTAAATATCAAAAGTAACTAGAAGTAAGTATAAAATTATAGCTTTGGCACTTAACTGTATCCAAAAGAAACTGCCAGTATTTTCAAGGAAAGATGTTTAAACTGGCAAATCCTTACAGATGTAATTTTCTTCTTGCTTTGTTTACTGCCCTAGTATGTCTGTCTGTCTATCTCTCTATCCTCTATCTATCTTACATAACACAGTAAAGCCTATGCTTCTTCAGCTAATCTAAGTGATATGTGATTTGGATTATTTTTCTATTAATTACAACTTTGTGGCACTTGTTATAATTGAATGTGGTTGTGTGAAGTTTATACTACAAAATGAATTGTTTCTAGTAACACTATCTATAATTGAAAGACCTAAAAAGAAATTATATCTAAATTAATAATCTCAGATTTCTTCATATGTCTGTAACAATGAACATTAATTAGAACATAATTCAACCACTTTATTTTCTCTATGTTAACCTGTTTATTAATTTGCAGGAAAATAGATGGAACTCGAAGAAACCATTCTGAGCGAGGTAACCCAATCACAAAAAGGCAATCATGATATGTACTCACTCATATGTGGACCTGCTTTATGATACATAGTAGTGACCATGCTTTATCAGAGCTGTTTTTAATGATGTTGCTCAGAATGGTTTCCTTCCAGATGATGATTGAGAAGCTAATTTTTTAAAAAAATGGTGCCAGGTACCTCAAGAGTAACAGAACTGTGTTGTTTTCTGGGATTTTGTTTTATACTTTTTTTGTTATTTTTTTTAAATGGAGTGTGCTGGATGTCTCTACAATTTTGTTCAAATGACTGCAGAACCTGGAAAAGCTGTTGCTGCTATTAATGCATAACATACTGCCATTATTGGTCTCTCTCTCTCTCTCTCTCTCTCTCTCTCTCTCTATATATATATATATATATATATATATATATAATTTGAATTTTTGGAAACTTTAGCTGTGCTGTCACCTTTGGAAAAAAGTATCCCAGTTTACCGTGTTGAGTTGGCATTGTACAGAAATTAACAGCTATATTGGTCTACAAATGTTGAACTTAATTTTTTTCCATTTGTACAGGGGTAATGCACTGTATTAAATATGTAAGGTCTTATCTATGTGGTTTTGATTACAAAAACTAATTAAGTATTCTGTAAATAAAAAAATAAAAAACAAAAATATTGAATGCATATTATTCATATCTGTTAAGACCTATGTGTTGTTTTCATCAATTTGCCATTTCTACTCATTTTCAGGTAAAATATTTTAAGTTCATATTGTATCATGATGAATTAAGACATAAAACCATCAATTTTTCCTATGCTTAATTGAGAATTTCAGATTAATATTTTGTCAAATATTTTAAAAATATTAATATATTTTTATACCTTTGAATTATCTAAATGTCTCCAAATATCTACACTAATTTAGTCAGTACTGAGCTTAAACAGAGGAGCTGAAAATTCTTTGAGAGTCTTTCCAAAATGTAAACTGATTATACTTTCATTCACTTTAAATCATTCATAAGCATTCTAAAAATGTATGATGCATGTGATCTGGAAATTATATCATATTGAAACTAAATTTTAAATGTGTTAAGTCAGCATTCTATTTTTTGGAACTGTCAAAACATATGAAAGATCTGACATTTTATCCTATTTGCAAGATAAGAGTTTAGCCTGCCACATTCTAAGAAATGCTGACAGAAGCTATTAGGTTCCTATTTGCTGGTATATTATTCAGAGAAATAGCAGGCATGAGGGTCCAAATATTTAAAAGTTCATTGAACGTCATACTCCATGAGGAATGGAATGAGGACCAATTGCCAAATACACTATCTTAGTATTGTGTTACAGAGGAGAAATATTAAGCTCAGAGAAGTCTTTTGTGATGTCTTTGTTAGGCATGAATTTCAGGTAGTCACCAATCTTCTCTGGCTTAGATATATATGTACTTCTTCTTTATAATAATCATAACTATGAATATTTTATGCTCCCAGAAATACACCATCTTATATGATAAATTGACTTTAAGGAAAAATATAATCAATGTTTGCTTGACTTAATTACAGCAGCCTATAAACTTAGACCTAACTTTCAGAGACAGAGAAGTCAAACATAGTTGAATAAATTTATTCAACAAGGTATCCATTTTCTATTGCTAGCTTTGAATACAGTGATTGCCACATGATAAAGGAACTGAATGGTTTGTAGGAATTAATATCAGCCTCAAAAGTATCAGGTTTAGACATAACATATTACATAGAGAGGTAATTTTTCTCTGGGGTTTTAAGGGACTCCATTCAGTGAGTGCCTTAGTTCAGCATTTGTTAGGCCTCATGTACAGAACCACTTATACAACACCAGACTTCTAACATAGAACACTGAGTTTTTAAAAATATGAATGTTGTTTATTGACTAATGTTTATGAATTCCAGGTGTTTTGTTTATGTGGTATCCCCCTTTTTGATTAACTGCCTTAGTATTATTTATGTTTTTTAAATTTTATTTTAATTTTTAGATCTTACCAGTGACTCACAAGACATGCTATGTTTGTATACAGTTCTCACTTTGTTCTATCTTTCCTGGTTGTCTTGGCTGTTCAGGGAGGATTTTCCCAGATTTGCAAAACAGAAGAAAGCAAAAGGTCATTGAGATGAGATTAGGCAGATCTGAGTAGTACTGACATCTTAACAGCATTGTCTTTTAAAAGCCAGTTGCAACAATATGCCTTTAAAAATTAATCAATAGTTCTCTAGTATATTGCCATAATACAGAAAACTTTCTTGTTCCTCTCTCTTGCTGTTTCTTTCTTTAAAAATTTCTACATTCTAGTAATTGAGCTTTAATAAATTTTACTTTGTGTATAAAATAAATTTTGCTAACCACATACTGTTAGTGTTTTGATATTAGGGATGGAAAAGTAAGATATGTTGAAAATTCAGCTGTCATATGCATCAAATTCATTATCTAAAATTATTGTAATAATTAACAATCTTGATGGCAGACTCAGCACTCACTGGTCAGGCTGAATTTTCTGTATATGCCTCAAATCCACATAAATCTATTTTTGTATTTGTTTTGTAAAGATTAGTCAAGGGGTGAGGGGAAATGTCCTTCTGTGTGTGTTTATCTTCTTATTGGTTGTAGAATAAAGTACTGTTTGGCCAATGAGGCAGAAAGTTAGGTAGGACTAGGAGTTGAGGAGGATTTGGGGAAATGTAGTAAAGAAGTCTGGCGATCCATGCAGGAAGTGACATAGCAGGTAGACTCATATACAAGCAAGGATAAAAAGGAAGTCATTCCTTTGTCTCTTGCTCTTCCTTCTGGTCTCTGCTCTGGAGTCACCATGTGTCCTGCCAGCATGAGAGGGCACCAGCGGAAGGCGTCCTTGATAAGTCTTATAAAATATATAGATAATTAAGACTGAGCTAGCATTTAAGAAATCCTAGTCTTTAGCCAAGCAGCATTTGTACCTAATATAAGTCTCTATGTGGTACTTGGGGCCATAACGTCGTGGCGGGTGGAACTTGGGTAGCCTGGCAGAAAGTACCCATGTGGCAGCAGGGCTCGGGAGGCTTGGAGGAAAGACTTATTGTTACAGAATAGTACAGAAACTAATATAATATAATATAATATAAATCTCTGTGTATTCCATGGGGTCTTGACGTGGCAGGTGGAACTCAGGCTGCTGGCAGAAGGCGCCCACATGGCAGCAGGGCTCGGGCAGCTTCGGCAGAAATACTTATTGTAACAAAGAGGTATAGCAATGTATTTGTTTTCTAATAGGTGTTTGCCTAGCTACTGTGAGAATGGGGGTGGATATGCCCAGTCATGGAACACCTTCTCCTGTGACTGTGAGGGAACAGGCTACACTGGAGCAACCTGCCATTCCTGTAAGCATCATGACTCAGTCCCCTTCTTTGTGACTTCCTTGTTCTTTCATTATCTATTTTGATAATTTTGTTTCATTGTTCATTCATTAGTTATGTTTATCTGCACATCTTCAAGCATGCAGACATATCAGAATAAGTACTACAGTACCCCCAAAAAAACTGAGTGTTGTTTCAGGTCTGTAAATGAGTTACACAGCAAAAGAAATCGAATAAGGTGCAGAAACAGACTGACATTTTAAAACAGGGAACACTCATTCTCTCTATCTTCTCAGACTGTGTGAAAATATATTGCTGTGATTGGTGTAATAAAAAGCTGAATGGCCAATAGCAGTAGGTATAGATGGGACTTCCAGGCAGTAAGAGAACTCTGTGAAGAAAGCAGAATTGACAACTAGGTGCCAGGAAGCATCATGAGCATTGCGGAGAAATGAGGTGATGAGCTAATTGGAAGAATGTAGATTAAATTTAATCGGTTAAATTTAATTATAAGAGCTAGTTGGGACATACCTAAGCTAAGGATTAGATTTCATAATTAATAATAAGTCTCTGTGTCATTATTTGTGAGCTGGCTGGTGGGACAGAGAAAGACTGATTACAATATGTTTTGATAAAAAAAACTTGAAAAGATAAGTCTAAACACAGGTAGTCAGGACCACCTTTGCTTACAAGATACAGAGAAACCACAGAGAATCATAAGAAATAGCTTCCCAGTAGAAGCACACACATTTTTATTATTCCAGGTGTGACTGTGTGACTGCTATCATTGGTGTTGTCTGATGTGCCTAGAATACTTCAAATTATCATCTCCAGATCCATCCATATTGCTGATGGATCATGTCTGTCACTGAACACTTCAATTGAATCTACTTCTCAACTACTATGAATAGCACTACATCTATACAACTACAGGGAACATGAGAAATAAGATATCCCTTTCACTTTTCTGATGAAAGTGAATCCTCCATGTTTGTGCTTCTGGTTTGAATGATTGTGTTAGGATGATGTGTTGTCCTGCACATATTTGTGAAGAGTTCTCCAGAAGAAATTCCATGTGAGTCAGTGGACTCAATGAGGGGAAAATATGCCCTTAATACAAGCAAGAATAAAGCTATTGGCCTGTATGAACAAAAGCAGACGATAGTCAAATTTTTATCCTCTTTCTTCAGACTCAGGTTTCTACTATTCTTTTTGTTAGAATTTCTGGTTTTTGGGTTCTAGGACTGAAAGTATCACTTAATTTCCCAGCCCTCATGACTTAATCTTCAAAGCGTTATTGACTGAACAATTCCTTTTCTCCATTTCTACATTTTCAGATGATATATTATCAGTCTTCTCTGTTTCTATAGTGAAGTGAATCAATTCTTTAAAAAAATAACTTTCTTTTTCTTATTCTGTTCATTTTATTTCTGTCACCCTTATCAATTATGATTTAAATAGCCATAAAATAAGTCAACAAATTCAAGATGATCAAAATCATTCTGTGAATTTCTTCTAGCAATGACAAGAGTGAAACCAGGAATGAATAATAGTAATTTAATATAAAAACATGCAAATTTACTGTAACAAAAAGACCCTGATCCTTGAAAAACCATAGTTATAAACAGAAGATAAAAACAAATATTAAAAATATCTTAACCCGGCCCAAGATGATGTGGTGGACTTTGGGGAGCCCCATCAAGGACCCTACCCTGCCTGGGAAGTGGAGGGTGGATGGGGTGGGGGGCAGGTGTGGGGTTTGGGGGAGTTTGGGGGGGAGGGGAGGGAGAAGGGATTGACATGTGAAGCAAGCTTGTTCCTAATTTGAACTAATAAAAAATTAATTAAAAATATCTTAAGATAAATGAAAACAGAGCAAAATCTTCAGGGTTCAGAAAGGTATGGAAGACAAAGAAAACCTTTCCATCTGCCACATATATGTTTTTATACACACAGAAATTACCACCAATGTCACACAAGGAAAATATTTAATTGCAGTGAATGTACATTTCACAGATTTCATTTATAATATTGGCTATTATTTCCTTCAAATTCTTGATCTAGTTTATATTCATAACTGACTTGCAGGTTTCTGGATTTGTTTCGAATTTGACTGATGACTGTTCAACAGTATATTTTTCCCTGACTACGATAAATTGTCATTCATCTGAAGGTTCCATTTTGCCTCCACAGTGCCAGTATAAAATATCATTTTCATTTCTATAGACACAGTATTTAGATTATATTATAATTGTTTCACTTACATTTTGTTCTTGTTAGTTTAGTCATTATTGCTTTAATGCTCATCAGGACCAAAAATATATTAAATGATGCTGATGTTTATGCAGTATGTGAAAATTGATTAAAACAGAAATGATGTATGAAATTATTTTAGTTCCGGAAAGCTTCAGTTGCCAAACAATCAAATAGATGATAAATTAATTGATCCTAATTACATGTCAAGATGAAAGCACCAACTAGGAAGATGATTCAGTAATAATAATGACAAAGACAAACTTCTGCAGGTTTCAAATTGAAGCTGCACCTAAGTTGAAAAGAAGTAAATAAGTATTGAGTGATATGTCCTGCATACATAAGTTATATTGAGAGACTGTCAAAACAATATTGTTACTATGTAACATTTGCATAATACATTGAATTTTACAAGATACTTTCAATACTGCTAAACTTAATCTTCAAACAATAATATTAAATAGTATTATCCTAATATATAGTGTGTGTTAACATTTCTCACATGACTTCATTCAAGTCTTGTATCTAACAAGTTTTAGAGTTCTTCCTCAAGGTAAGGTCTAAATCTAAATTATGACATTTCCAAAATCAGAAAATTTAAAAAGTTAACTCATTAAGTTGATTTGAAGGCAACCTAAATTGCAGGTTCCTAGCTATCATTCAGAAGACTGGTTATTCTATGGAATGATAAATTATTAACAATTTATAACAGATTAAAAGCATGCTGCAAATTTCAATGAAAAGTATCCCTAACAACATGTTATCATATTTTGAACAATTTTTAAATTTCCCAAAATATTTTACCTTATCAAGTGAAGATGCTTGCTGTCCAATGCATCAGGAAACTTATATGATTTTTACATATTTGTTATGCTTGTTGGCTGTCTTGGCAATTCTTTTGCAACCACTGTTTTTATAATTTGCTGTAGGTATTTTCACAGTTATATGTGTGCTCTTTTTGCCATGCTCTGTTTGGTCTAGCTTTACGTATAATTACAGTCACAAATTTTGGCTGTACCAAGTACCTCAAAAAACATACTACTATACATTTCAAGAATTCTAAATCTATCACAAATATTTATTACATGTACCTCCTTGATTAAATATAGCTTCCTTAGGAGAAGAAACATTAATTTGCTTTAAAATATACAAGCTAATAAATACTTACCATGACAGTTGTATTGTTAAAGTGTTAGACAACTTGTTGAAAATGAAAATTTTGAAAAACATTAAGTACTGACTTTACACCCAGGAACCTCTATGGCCTAACAACTCCAATAATACTCTCACTAGGAAAACTAGAACACTGTTGGTAGATGACACTGTAGACATTCATGTCTCAGGGCTTATCTTTTCAAATGAGCCTTGTCTTAAATAACTTTCATTGTTGTATGAGAATGTTTTTTAATACATTTTGCTGAGTGCAGACCTGTCTCAGATGTGTATAACCATAAAGATCAAAGGTTAACAAAGCAGTACTTGTTAGGGAAACATGAATGAAAGGTATGTTGTATATAACTATGTCCACATGAGTACAAGGCCATAGACTGTGAGAGAACTCAAAGGAAGAAAAGGGAAAAGGAAGAGGCCCAGTAACATCTGCCTAGGGCTTTACATTTAGTATTATGGTGTCTCCTAACTTAGAAATGTGAAGAATCTAAAACTTCATAATTTGAACCTTCCCTTCCAACAGATCAAAGAATAAGACAATACCTTGTCACAACACAGAATAGATCTTAATAGTTTCTTTGTAACGTCCATAAAGTAAAATGCACAGAATTATGTTAACTTATATATTATCCCCACAGAAACATTGTATGTGGCCCAAGAAAGGCATTACTAGAGAAGGAGATCTTAACAACTTTTCTAGCACATACCAATATCATTGCAAATAATGTAGTGTGTCAGTATGGCTATTAGTGTCTTAATAAAATGACTTTAAATTTAAATGACTTCCTAGGTTTCCTCTAGTATATACATGAATATTAAAGTAGCACATCAAAAGATTCCCCTCATGTAATGGATAAAACACTAAGAGTTCAAACTTTCAGTATTTCTAAGGTAAAAATTTAAGACAATTGAATCTAAAAGTATTCTTTCATTAATACAAAAAGCACATATAAATTTTGTACTATGTGTATGGGAAGAAATTTTAGGATCCTACTGGTATCAAAAGATGAGTTAAATAAGGTTGTATTATTTCACATCAGTGGCTATACAGTACAGTCTGCCTATGAGAGGTTCAGACAGGAACTATATCTACTAACTAAATTTTTATACCAATCCAAAATGATAACTTCTGTTTTGCTATTAAAATTACCAAGGATCTCTTTTCCTCTACTCTTAACAATGTCTAGAATATGCCAGGAAGTACTTGAACAACTGGCTATTAGAGAAGTCTATCTGCATTAGTGAATAAATATAGATGGGGTTCAAAGGTACAAAAAGGAAGACAATACTTTGTGATAGAAGAATTGTCATAAGCAAGGCACAGGTGAGACCTGATGTAAATACTAAAGTAAGAGGTACAGTTAAGCTTTGTGGCGGGTTTTCTATAGCAGTAACTTCAAAAATATTTGGAGAGTAATTCAGACTTTTAGACTCACATTGGCCAACAATTCAAAAAGATATCTCATTTCCAGTACTGATGTTTTAAATTGTTTGCACGATATATCTATTTGGGGCGTATTGACCCTTTTATAAAGTAACTCCATTAAAACTGTTTTCATGTATGTATGTATTTTTTAAAAAACTACTTCAGTAGCAGTTTCCATATGGCACTTTCAAATGACCTTTAGAATTAATTATCCCTACCATATTCCTTCTTCTACCCCAATCTCCTATCATCTACTCCAATTTAACTCTGTCATTTCTGACCACCAAGCATTATATTCTGTTGCTAATACATTTGATACCCTCCAGAACTTAAGGGAAAGACTCTATTGTTGAAGATACAAAAAAGTTGAGTCAGAGAACATAAAGAAATCAAAATCAAACTGATAGTCACCCAGGAGCCTCATCTTTAATGGCTAGCTTTCATTGTTCTGGAAGATACTATATACCTTTAAGGTACTGAAAGGTACTACTAGCAGAGAAAAGTAATCATCAAATCACCTAGCTGTGAACCTTGCAAACTATAGTAACAAGTAACCTGATAAAATATACCTACTGGTAAAATAATGTTACTCATGTTAAGGGAAAAACAACCACTTTCTGGTTGGATCCAAAACCTACTGCATGATATCGAAACTGTATCATGCACTGTTAATGAGGACAAGAACCTTGCAGATCAGGCAGATCAGTTTAAATTAGACACACTGCTATTACTCTTCTAAATGAACATAGTATTAAAATGACTCAAGTTTTTATTCTTATACCTATAGATCTCTCCATCTCTCAAATCCCATCAGAGAATCTAATCTCATAGATGGAAATTAACACAGATACCCTCAATTTGTTAACATGCAGGTAATATGAGACAATAGAGTGTTCAACTCTACCTGTCATATACATACCACACCTCTTTCTCCAAGACTCAGGAATCTTCATGGAAGAGATGGAAGAAAGATGGGATAATGTCAAGGACGAAATGTTTTCCAACCAAAACAGGGAAATTGCACATATGAATTCACAGCAATTTTGACAGCATGGACAAAATCAGTACTAACCCAAGACAGAAAAAAATGCCAGATGGAGGGTAGAAGATGGGCAAGAATTCCCATCAGTATTTGAGGTGCTATTGTCATTTGATAGTGGCTATGAAAGACAGAATAAATTTACTTTAATGCTGTAAGCCCTGGTTAGTTGACCACATTCAAGGGGTGATCCAGCTCCAAAGAGTAGCTGTCAACCCAAACTGAAATAGATTGGAGGACAAAAGAAGAAAACTCAAAGCTGGGTGCACAGGAGAGAGGCAGGGTATGGAAAGAATTGGGAAATGGTTGAATATGATCAAAATATATCGTATTAAGTTTTCAAAGCATTGGAAGATAATGCTTTTTAAAAGAAGCCTTTTAAATGTCAGGCAAGCATCAGAAGTCTATATTTGTTAAGGAATGTAGTGCTAATGAATGTGACAATTGAAATTTCAAAAATGGAATTCTATAGTATTTTAAAAGTTTTTGACATCATTGTTTCACTCAAGACACATAAGTTTTACTAATATTTCATTGAAAAACTCTTTAATATATCCAATGCCTGAGAGTTTATTAGTTAGAAAATCCTGCTGTAGGATCCTAGAAACTTCAGGCACTGAGGCACAGAAGGAATGAGGGCTTTGTCTTCGAAGTCTCACAATCCACTTGTAAGGGTTAGCATTAAATAGGGGCAGACAATGCAATGTAGACAATTTCCATACAAAAAGATGTTATAAACCCATCAGATAGAAACATGATCCTATTAAATACTACAAGTGAAGACTCTATGGATGGGACAGAAAGAACACAAGATAAACAATCCTGGAAGGCATTGTACATGCAATTGTTTTGAATAAAAATGCCCCCTAAGAATGCCCCTCCTCGAAATCAGACACTAGGGAAATATCTGGAGATCTACAAAGATGACACCAGCAAAAAATCTAAGCAACAGAGGAGAGGCTACCTTTAATGTCCTCCCCTGATAATGAGATTGATGACTGACTTACATGCCACCCAATAGCCCTCATACAGCATGTGGTGGAAGTAGAAGCAGACACCCATAGCTAAACACTGAACTGAACTGGAATCCAGATGTGGAGAAGGACGAGGGAAGAGCAAAGGGGTCCAGACCAGGCTGGTGAAACCCACAGAAACAACTGACCTGAACATCGGGGAACTCTTGCTCGCCAGACTGATAGCTGGGATACCAGCATGGGACTGATCCAGACCCCAGGAACATGAGTTTCAGTGAGGAAACCTCGGAAATCTATAGGACCTCCTGCAGTAGTTCAGTACTTATCCCTAGCACAGGTGTGGACATTGGGTGCCCATTCCACATAGAGGAATACTCCCTGAGCCAAGACACATGGGGGTGGGCCTAGGCCCTATCCCAAAGGACATGACAGACTCTGATGACACCCTATGGAAGGCCTCATCAGCCAGGGGGAGCAGAAAGGATATCTGATAGGTAGGGTTTTAGTTGGGGGGGTGGTAGGGGCGGACGGGAGGGACAAGGCAACTGGGATTGGCATATAAAACAATCTTGTTTTTATTCAAATAAAAAAAAATTAACAAAAAAGAATGCCCCTCCCTCCTCCTTAGGATCATAGATTTGAATTCTTGGTGACCAGAGAGTGGCACTAATAAAAGGTACGACCTTGTCTGTTTTGAGCAGGTGTGAGCTTATTGAAAAGAGTGTGTCACTGTGGCGGGGGGGGGGCGCTTTGATGTTTCCAAAGCTTAAGTAAGCCTCTCTCTCTCTCTCTCTCTCTCTCTCTCTCTCTCTCTCTCTCTCTCTCTCTCTCTTTCTCTCTCTCTCCTCTGCCTGTGGATCAAGACGTAGAACTCTCAGCTCCTTCTCCTCCACCATATCTGTGTGCTACCATGATGACAATGAACTAAACCTATGAACTATATGACAGCCCCAATTAAATGCTTTCTTGTATAAGAGTTGCTGTGATCATGGTGTTTCTTCACAGTAATAGAAACCCTGAATAAGACAATAAGATACGGTTTCTTTTAACAAGAACAACCACATATGTTTTGGATAGATTAAATCCCACATATTTTTAGCATTCTCTAATTACTCCTTTGTTTACTACAGGGTATCATGAAAGTTAAACAATTTCTGTCTGTCCTTCATTCTAGATTATCAAGAGTATATATTCAGAAAAGGGTGACAAACAATGAGAGGATATTTTATAAAACTAACACTACTCACATAGGATCAGAAAGAAATGTAAACCAGATTCTGTATATGACTACTCAAATGAATGAACAGCAAAGTATGTTGTTAACAAGTTCCCCTCTCCCAAAGCACTATATCTAGTTCTCTTATATTCCCAAAATAAGGACTCTGAAAATTCGCAGAGAAGGAAAAGTGTCTACTCATGAGATATGTGTTTTTGAGTTTCAGAGAAAAATTATATAGGATTAAGAGGTAGGTAAAGATCCTTTCTCTTTAAATAAAACAACTGTTTTTGTCACACTTTCTGCTCACAAAGTCAAGTATCCAAAAAATTAATAAGTTCCAGCCCTTTTTTGGCTTACCCCTGTTTCTAGCTGCAAACAAGTCTGCCAATCTGTCTGTTTTTTTTTTTTTTCTGGAGATTTTGATACGAATCACTGGAGTGATCTCAGCGATTACACCCTCATAAATGTATAAGAAGTCATCCAAGAAATTGCACTTTAGCAGCTATCCCAGAAGGTGCAGTCTATTTGATAAGCAAAGCAGTGACTCAGAGACAGATTAGCATATCATAATATGCACTGGTATAATTAATGCCTGTGATAATGAAATGTCCTGAATTTTTGTTTCATTTTTAGAACTATGTACTTAAGTACTGCTTATATATTATTCCCGCACTATCCTCTTCCCCTCCAAGTTCTCATGTGTCCTCCCTTCCAAATTAAATTCTTTAATTAGAATTGTTAAATTATATACATGTATGTACACAAGTGTATATATGTATTTATGTTCACACATGTATATGTAAATTTAGGCCAAGAATTTCCTAAATTTTAAGACACAAAACAGTAATTATTATTGTAACCAATCAACTTAGGAAATCCATATCCTCAAATGGGTTTCAAACACAAGTTCCTATATTTTACATTTTAGCTCTATTAATTTTCTTGTACATGGAAAGTAACAATGAGTTAGACAAGTCAGTGCTGTAGAAAACAGAAAGAAAACAAAAACAAAATCTCAATGGCTTAAGCCAGTAGTAATGGTATGTTATTTTCACTGTAGGTCCTTCTAAAGAATACAATGTATGGAGTCAACTTTAAAAGGATAGTGCAATTAAAGGAGAATGTTATGTAAGATATTCCCATAAGAATGTGAAAAGAAAAAGACTTGAAAGAGAAAAGTTTCTTAATATTCATCCCAAAACCTCTCCCATCCATTGAGAAGATGTCCTTCTATTAGCACTTATGTTGAACAAGCCAAAAGATCAGAATATCAGGGACTCAATGGTCCTAAAATCACTGAAACATATTGCCTACTTTTTTCTCAGATTTTCTGTATCAATGACTTCACCATAAGACAAGAATGGTTTACAGGTGATTTACGCACTGGTAAGTTTAATTATTGCAGGCATACTTTAGTTTTACAAACTAGTAAGTTTCACACTGATATTTCCGTGTATAGGTTATACATTCATCATGCCTATATACCCTGCTTATACTCTGCCCTAAGATTCCCAAGTTCTTCCAAGTCCGTTATAAGTATTGTACTTTAAACTCATATCTTTCTACTTTTATTTTTTAGTTTCCACAAATGAAAGAAAATGTGTGATACTTGCCTGATGTATTCTTGTTCATTTCTCTTATTGTAATGTTGTCTAGTTCCATCTAATTTGATACTAATGACAAGTCTTCACTCTTTATTGGTGAATAATACTCGTGTGTGTGTGTGTGTGTGTGTGTGTGTGTGTGTGTGTGTGTGTGTATCATATTGTCTTTGTTGATTGACAGGCACATGTGCTGCTACAATATCTTGACTGTAGTGAATAGTGAGTGCCACAGTCAATGTGTTTTTGCAGATATCTCTTTTGGACACTAGCTGTATTTCTCTTGGATATATATCTAGTAATGGGATTGCTGGATCATATATGGAGGGCTACACTGATTTACATTTCTACCTTTGAAAGAGCAGTGGATCACTGAAGAAGTTGAAAAATCAAGTCACTGAAGCAAATAAAAACAGAAATGTAACACTTCAAAACATTTCGGTGGGTTGGGGAAGATATCTCTGTTCACGAAAATCCTGCATTGCAAGTACATGGATCTAAGTTCAGATGCCCAGAGCTTACATAGAAATCATGTGTCTTTAACTCCATCCTCAGTTAGGTACAAGAAGAAGAAGATAGGTATATCCTTGACACCCACTGGCCAGCAAGCCTATGATATTTAGATTCAGTGAGAGACCATGCCTGGAAAAAGAAAGGTAAAGGAAGATCATGGAAATATCCCTGACATAAGGTCTAGAAACACACACACACACACACATACACACACACACACACACACACACACACACACACACACACACACACACACACTTGAGTAAAAGCAGAATGAATACTAATAAAGAAATTATTTAATGAATTGTGCATCACAAATAGAGTTATAGTTAACAACCAAATGGTGTGTCTTAAATAAACAAAAATAAAATAAACTCAAAATTACTAGAAGAAAATAGTGAAGAGCTGAGCACAGATAAATTAAATAGTCTTAAATACCAATAGAGGATATCAAAGAAATAACTATTTATTTGAAAAGGTAAAACTGAGAAATCTTTAGCTAGATTAATGAAAGACAGAAAAAGAAAGAGAGAGCTCAAATAAAGAAAATTAGAGTCAAAAGTTTGACATTTAAAAAAATTCAAATATCTTAAGAGAAATTTTGGGAAACTTTATAACAAATTGGATTATCAAGATGAAAAATTCAAATTTTGAATATGTAAGGCTTGCCAAATTTAAAGCAAAGGTATATAAAAAACAGTCATCAGACAAATAGCAGGAAATGAAATTGAATCAGTAAAGACCCCTCCTAAAAAAAAAAGAAAACTTTAGGACTTCACAGGGGCTTTTTTTTTCCAGTACTGGGGATTGTTTCTGGGACCTCACACATACTAGGTAAGGACTCAAACACATACCTGCATCAGCAGCTAGTTAAGTGGAATAAAGATCATACATTCAGGAGATGTGCTATTAGAATTTTTAAACTCTAGAATTAGTGTTTCATACTATTTTCCCTTTAGATTCAGTGCTGTGATATTGAAAAGTTTTCAAAAAATAGGAAATGTGGTTTTTAAGTTTCAATGATTTTTAGGCAAATATTTAGTAGATTTATTATTAATTAAATTTATTGTACAGTTTTATATTGTTTATATTGCATTCTGATTACTCGTATACCCATCCTCTTTTATCTATCGCACACCCTTGTCAATCTCCTTTCATCCTTTTTGTATTCTCAGCCACAATGTTTCACGAATTTGACAAACCACTGAGATAAGATTCTATGAGGGAACACATTTTTTGTTTCATTTGTTTTAGCATTTTCTCTATATCCTCTCAATAACATTGTTTTCTAATAATTAAAATTGTAACGATTCATTTTGGGGGGAGAAAGGATAACAAAATTAAAATCATACTGGGTATGATTAAAATTAAAATCATACTGGGTAAGCTCCATCCTCAAAAAAGGAAAGCCACCTTGAGAAATTCCCTGCATGGCATAAGGCTGATTCAGCTCCAGCCAAGGGACCATAAACAGTTCCAAGGAGAACCCAAACTGCCCACCCTGGACAGAGTAACCCCATCCGGGTGGTCAGGCAATGAGTAATTTGGGTAAATAACATCTTCTCGTCACAACTGTCTTTGTGGGCAACTGTTAGTAACAATTTTGAAATTCCCCTAGCCCCCATGTCAGTGAATCCAAAGGTCACCTACTCTTACCCAATCCTAAAGGGCCAAGGCATGAACCACCCTGCTTGCGGCTTTTTCCTTTATAAACCCCTTACAACTGAGGCTAGGCACCCTTTTCCTGCAGCTTCTGTGCCAGTTTGCTGGACAGGGTATCTGCATAGGCTTGTAACATTAAACCATATGCGTTTTTAACAGTAAGTCGGCTCCTTGATGGTCTCTTTTTTTTGGGGGGGGGTCTCACGAACTTGACATAACAGGTCTACTTAGGATCCTTTCCATTATGCAACAAAACAACCTTGTTGCAGATTCAGGTGCCTGGTAGCTTCATCCTGTGCACACTGCAATTTTTGCTCTGAGACTTCCTCACCTCAGCACACTTAGATCATCTTTTGGGAATATTATTCTGGTTAGAAAAAAGATTGTGACAATTCAACTACAGACAACTAGGTCAGTCCACTTGGATGAGTTAGTTAATGGATCCATTCATTCACTGAATAGAACAACCCACTAGCTTTGGGCTTTCTGAATCACAGTCTTGCATTTGCACAATTTTTATGTTTGCAAGCAACCAAGAAGCTTTTACTTTCTCAATGGCTAATTCTTGGATAACCTGTCTGAAGAAGAGGAATTCCCATCTTCATGTTTATTCAGCCTTACACTTTTATAGTTCTAAGCAATGAACCTGTGTTCTGTCCATTTCACTGCCTACCTGTTGGTATCTGCCTTTGTCCAGAATTTTTCTTACAAACCTTCCATGACAACTTAGTTTTGACATTGAGGACCCTACAGACATTGACTGGACTTACAAGGACATTTTGAGACTCATGTTTAATGATGAAAGTGTGTAGCAGTATAATATTAATCTGCCAAATCATCTAAGACAAAAATGTAAATGATTTTATCATCTGTGAAGAATAAAACATTCAGTAAGTCAACTGTTTAAGAGAAATGTGGGACTGAGATTTAGTACAGCGAATTATCAATGCTTAAACAAAAATTAAAACTGAGGAATATAAGTGAGATGTTTTTACACTTTAATGTATTTTTAGTTAATAAAAATATTTAAAGGATGTATTACCTGAAAGTGTAACAGGGATTATCAAGGAAGGGAAGAACTTGAGGGAACAAGAGGGGGTAAAGAGAAGGTAAAATAGGGATAAGGGATGTAACTGAAGCACAGTATGTTTATGTATAAAAACATCACAGTGAAACCTCTCTGTTCTATTAAGATTAACTACTATTCATAATAAAAAGTAGTAATATACTTCTCTTAATCCAATAATTTTTACATTACACAGCCTTAATATTTTGTATTGCTTATCATTGTAGTCAGTAAAATGATGCACTATGAAGTATGACACACACACACACACACACACACACACACACACACACACACACATATTATATATATATATATATATATATATATAATATATATATATGTAATCATCTTTTTCTATCCAAAAATCAAATGAGTATTCTTGTGGCTTGAATTTGCACTATTCACACTATTCATTGACTAAGGAAAAATATTCATTAGTGTGCCAGTAAGTGCACCACACGAACTGAGAGGTTTACAATTATTTCTTATCTATCAGCAATAATATTATTTCCATGGCTGCAATTTTCACTTCTGAGTTGTGTATGGTTGCATTTTCTGTGTACAGAGCAGTGGCTGGCACAAAATAATTGTATCACATGTCATCTGAAAGGTGGATTAAATTACTTACTAAATGATTCATTTCATTTTTGTTATAAATCTGTGACGGTACAGCTTGTGAGTTGCACTGGAGATTCAGGAAATGAGGTTAAGGGCCCAGTCTCTGGAATAATATCCTTCTCATGTGAATTATATTCCCCAAATAACCACTGTATGACTTTGGATTATCTCCATAGTATCTCTGACCTGAAGTTTTGTACCTTTGTCGTTTGGATGCTCAGTGTTTAACCACAATGGCTAAAAATTAGGAACCATCTTTATTTGTGAAAGTATTATATTTTTAGTAATGCTCAATTCATCTCAACTAACTTAATTCTCTAAAATTATGTTACATTTCCCTATAATATGAAAGATTCAAATGGCATGATATTTAGTACAGCTCAATGTATCTAGTGTATAATATAATGCATATTATATTTACAGTGACAATAAAGAAGTTTCAGGAAATTTAATTTCTACCGATTATAGTTCTAAAATACAGAGCTTCCCCATTTTTCATATGGACAATAGTATGAAAAATCTTCTAGTTAGAGAGAATGTCCCCAATTAGTTTTCTTCCCTAAGAAGCCAAACTTTCAATAAGGGATTGGAAGGAAATGAAAGAAAGATGTTTATAGGTACACTGCCTAACTCAAAAAGAAAATAAGCAAAGGGTTCTAACCTGAAGAACCTCATGAGAATGATAAAGTTTTGTTTTTCATTTAGCAACATTCTTCTACACTGTGGAGAGGCTTGTAATTATAGACTACACATCCTCTGTACTCCATCAGTTCATCCCGAACAACAAATAGAGCAGATCATGGATACACCTGAGCTTGTATCACCCTTTAGTGGCGAACAGTGGCAATATTCTACACTAGGCTTGGAGAAAATCTTCATATAGGATGCCATCAAATTGTGATCGTTACATACTCTGAAAAAATAAACAATCTGTTTATAATTTCTGCAAAAGTGGGCTCAAATAAGTAAAAATTATATACAATCTCATTATAGGAGAAGGGTGCTTAAGGTAACCTCTCCACTATTGTTTAGATTCTTTTGTTTTGTTTTGTTTTTTTCAGGACAGGGTTTCTCTGTGGCTTTGGAGGCTGTCCTGGAACTAGCTCTGGTCTTGAACTCACAAAGATCTGCATGCCTCTGCCTCCCAGGTGCTGGAAATAAATAAAGGCATGTGCCACCACCACCTGGCTTGTTTAGATTCTTAGTTGGGGTCTTCCTTGTAGATCCTGGACATTTCCCTCATGCCAGATTTCTCTTTAAACCTATAATGGCATCTCTTCTCCTCTTTTCCCACCTACACCCTCTTCTGCCCTCCTTTCTCTCTTCTCTCTTACTCTCTGCTCTGCTGTTCTTCCATTACTCCCCCTCCCCCACCTGTAATAAACTTTGTTTAATGAAAAAATACCCTATAATGGCTCCCTCTATTAAGGTATCTCTTTTCTTGCTCTCCTTCTCTATTCTTCCCCCAACTCGATCTTCCTGATTCCTCATGTTATCCTCCCCATTCCCCTTCTCTCCTTCTCTCCTTCTCTCCTTCTCTCCTTCTCTCCTTCTCCCCTTCTCTTTCTCCTACCTCTCCACTCCCCTTGTGCTCCAATTGGTTTTCTAAAGATAGAAAAAAAGAAGCTATGGAGTTGGATGAGTGGGTAGATGAGAAAAAAACATCTGAGGAGATGAGGGAGAGGAAACATGATCAGAATATATTATATGGAAAAATATTTTCAATAGAAATAATAATAATTTATTCTATACCAACAACCTTTAGGAGTATAAATCTCATGCTAATTATCCTTAACAAAGTAAAAATTTTAAAAACTAATTTTAAATATTTTTATGTTTTATTGACTATAAAGATCATTGGTTACCTAACAAAATGCAGGTTTTGATTCACTGTGCCTATATCAGGGTTGGCTGCTTCTTTCTTGTTAGTTTACCAATAAATAGAGCTAGTGTTACTTGGGAGTCACAAAATACCAGACAGATGTCAGGAAAAGAGTGGTCAGAATCTGCTTTCTAATGAAATTCTAAAGGTAATAATTATGTACATTAGAATTTGAGACTCTCTACTCATGTCACACACAACCAGTCAGTTTCATCATAGAGGCCTTATGCAGGGAACCAGGGATTTGGCTTGGCCTAGCTGCCTTCAGAGTCGTGCTTCATTGGTTTTTCAGGTTAAAGTTCAAGGTTCCAGAGGCACAATGTGTGTTCCAGTCCCCAAGGGACTGATGCACTCCCTCAGGCAGTGAAGCACTCAGGACACTTTGTGTTTCTCTATATGTTCCCTTAGTAGTAAAGAAAGCATGGAAGCTTGATGGCTCAACAGAGGTCTTAGATGTTAATCTTGCATGCCCTGTATAGTGCGCAAACGTCATTGTATGCTGGCAACTCCAACTTTATCAATCCTGACAATTGTCATTATATTCTCTTCTGATAAAGGTATAAAAAGTCTGATTGTTCTCAGTTAAATTGTTACACCCTCAGTCTTGCTGTGCACACTCCTCCCCCCAAGGAGTCTGACTTGATTCTTTGCAGCCCTATCAGGTGACCTTGTCCCAGTAAGCATGGGCACTTATAGCCTTAGAGTTGAAGACAGGGATAGGGCAAATTAAAAGTATAGAACAACTAATACTCTTTAAGGAAATATCACTGTATGTGTACAACACAGTATGAGCTTCAAAGCATAATATGGATTTACCATTTATGAGAAACATATTATTTCAAATTTATGCAACATTCATTTCTTTCTTTTGGTAATTAACTGTTGGCATGATCTATAATTATCTAGAATTACATCCATTTTTCTGAAATATAGATTATTTTTATTCTTAAGCAACAAGCAGTGCATTGGTTGGTCCACCTGGAGGGCTCCAAAGGGATATTTGGTAGGTAAAAGTTGTAAATACTGCTACCAGAAATACATCCTATAGCCTGCAATACAGCTACCCACACCAAGAGTTAACTGTCCCTCAGTGTCAATATTACCACTGGGGTTGAGAAATTCTTTTCTACAACATAGCAGCTTAATGAAATGTGGAGGCACTATTTCTTTTTTATTTATTTATTTACTTGAGGAAAAGTACATACATTTGTTTACTGGCCAAAGAACAACTTGCAGGAATCAGTCCTCTCTTTCTACCATGATGATTCTGGGGTTTAAACTCAGATCCTCAGGCTTGGTGCAAACACCTTTACCTACTAGATAGACTATCTCACCAGCCCCACAGGCTTTACTTTGAAGAGGCAAATTCTTACATGGGAAGTGAAGTGAGGTGGTAAGATATCCTCTGAAAAAGAAGCGCTCCATTGTGATAATCAGAATGATCAAGATATTAGAAAAAGTATGGAATGGTTTCATGAAGTGCAAGAATGCATACATAGTTATCTGGTGTAAAGTTCATTTTCTTACTGTGTTCATTGACATTATTGATCAGCACTGTGAGAGCAGTCCACTAACTGCTGATATGGTGCCTGATTTGTGGTTCTTATTAGTGTTTAAAATGTTAAATTCTAATAACCACTTCGTGAGCTACCTTGAGATAGTGCCATTTGATTGGACACTTCAGAGTTTAATACAGATTTCAATCACTTCTTAGAAGAATTTAGAATTTTTATATTACACAGTCGTGAAACCAGAATAGTCCTTCTGCTAGTGCTGTTTACTACCCTTTGATGAGATCATTTCTAGTCTACTGCAGTTGTTGAATCTTGGCTGAGGAAAGCCAGCATTGCAATGTGACCATGAAATCACCAGTCAGAGTAGAGTTCTAATATTTCCTAGGGATGAAACGATATCTTCGAACAGCTGCATCGGGGTCTGATAGTGAAGTACAAAGGAGATTCTTAGGGACATGAAAACTGGGAATACATAGAGGCAGGGCCCCTGAAATCAGGCAGTCTGATGGTGCTTGTTTTCTTAAGTTCCCTTCCTCACCTCTAAGCCTCTGGCTTTCCAAAATTCAGAACATATTGTTTGAGGGTGGCAGGTGAGCCTGTGTAGTGCCTGAAGAAAATATTTGACTTTTTGCAAACAATATACTTTTAAAAATGGAAAATAATGAGATTTACTAATGATTTATATATGACTTTCACACTTGGTTTGTCTGCCAGATGTTCAAGTATCACATTATGTCCCAGAGGAAAGCCTGGCCTCTCCAGAGTAGAGACTACATTAGTCAATGAATTACAGTGGATTGTGGTTGCAGTGCATGCAAATATGTGATTTTTTCCAAATTAAATGGTAGAATCTTTTCAATATTATATATTTGTACTGAAAACAGTACATTTTATTCCATGTCAACTTTACTTTCTTAATTCCTGACAAAGCAGATAAAACTAGGAATTAGATATAGCAATTTTGTCTTTTGCAAAGTATTAGTGACAATTTACTGAAGTTAGAGATTATTGCAGGCATAAATTCACATGAATGTAATCCACACCTTAAATATTAAGTTATATAAATAATAAGAAAATTGTTTGTGAAAATAACTTATGTAATTTTTTTAAATTCCTTTTCCATTGCTAAGTGGCTTTGGAGCTAAGAAATATGGTTTATCACATATAAAACCTCTGGTTTCTGGA
The DNA here is from genome assembly GCF_003668045.3 of Cricetulus griseus. Taxonomy (NCBI): domain Eukaryota; kingdom Metazoa; phylum Chordata; class Mammalia; order Rodentia; family Cricetidae; genus Cricetulus; species Cricetulus griseus. The sequence goes on from NC_048604.1 coordinate 88,380,864, forward strand.
CACTTTCATAAGTAGAACCCAATTCTATAAAAATTTAAAAGTCTCCTAATGGAGAAATATCAGTGTAATTTCAATATATTTGATAATACCTTCACATTTCAACAATCTTTGGTAAGTTTTCAAGCACATGTGATTATTCCTTCATCAGAGAAGATGGATATTTTCCTGCCAAATGTCAGTGAAAGCCTTTCAATAGATAATAGTCATGATTAAAAACTGAATGTCCTAAGAGAAATCAGCAATGTTACTGTTCCATAAAAATTGACTTACCATTTCAAGTAGCTTTGAGACTCATAGAATCCAAAATTCAAAAGGAATTTACCACAGAACCATCAACATTAAAAATACACAATTAATGGGATGTCAAAAGATAAAAAAATGAAGCAACGCACTCACACCAATTACAATATTTTGCACTCTTCAAGCAGAAAATAAAATGTTTAAAATACTGTTTATCCCATCTTTGAGCTGTGCTATCTGTACATTTTGTGTCTGTGTTAGTAATTTATCATCTATTTTGTGTAATTAAATGTTGATGAAGGAAGATATCTCACAAGAAGTCATTAGAACATACTCCTATTTTTCTTTCAGCTGTCCATTCAAAATCTACTCAATAGAATTTTTCATTCCTTTGTTAGCTGATAAAAATTCTAGTAGTGAACACAATTCTTTTTCTAATTGCTCTATGTAATGGGAAGTTCTATAATCAACTTTAAGTTGAAAATGTTCAAATGAATTTGATGACTAGAAAAATATGTCTAATTTGTGATTCATCAGTTTGAACCACATTCAAATCAGTAAAGATCAGAGCAGAGTGTGGATGATTGGTTTCTTTGTTTCTATGTCTGGATTGCTTTCAGAAACTAGTACTACTTCTAAACTTGCTTGTGTCTAGTGGGATTTAGAAAGCTGAGTGATGGGAATAGCAAGTTTTTACTTGTCTTTTATTATAATAAAAAGCTTGTTTTTTTCCCAAGAGATGACTATATTTCACAGATATATTCAAGCATATCTTAAATGTCATCTAGATAAATGTATTAATATTCCACAGAGAAACCGTGTCTTAAAAAAACAAAAAGAAAATCATATTTTATGTGTTTATTCCTCAAATTTACTATAATTGTTCTGAGTTGCTTCTGTGGAATTATACATCCTGCATTTCTGTTATGGATATTATACATAGTATTTTTTCAGCTGCTACTACATCCTCCCTGTTTTCTATAAATATAAGCCTTAAATAAAATGTTCTCTCTTTAGGCATCTGAGACATGAAACCAAATTAATTTCCTGGATTTCTTTTGAAGTATCCTAAGACTTGGCTTATTATATTATGTCCATATGTCCATACTAAATAATACAGAGAAACAACATGTAAATCAAATAAAATTATTCACAATCTTATGCACAATCTAATATGCAATATTACAAGATAAGACTGCAAAACTAAAATTACTTTTCAAGATGAACACTTTCATCATCAAAGTTAACCTAAAAATCCTTGCCTCTTTTTGCCTCCAATCTACAGAATTTCTACTATAAACTATACTCAATTACCAACAGCAATCTGCCTCATCAAGAACCATGTTGACATTCCTATGCTCAGGTAATAAAATCCTAGATGTATCATACTGTAACTTACTCATGGTTTCATGCCCCATTATGATTCTGTCAAGTTCTCTTGTAAGACAAGAAGCCTCGTTAATTTTGCTTTGCTTGAAATTTTGACACTTTTACTATGGAAATTTGGATTTGGGGTCTGGCAACCTCAATTTCAAGTGCTTGTATTGTAATCCAGTTCCTTAGTCAAAACTTCGTGTGTGACAGTTAGAATTTGTAAATATTATCTCTATTTTGTCCAGAATATAGAAAATCGGGGACAAACTTCATTATAAACAAACATTCCTCTCCTTGCCCCATGTTTACATCTGGAGCTTCCCTATGAGAACTAGGCTAATTGGTCTAAACAAGTAAACACTCTGTAAGGAAGGCATAAGATGGATTAGGAAAATGATTTTTCTTTACAAACTTTTTTAAGTGCTTGGGAGATGGCTCAACAGTTAAGGGTACTTGGTTTTTTTGTGTGTGTGGAAGGTCTAGGCTTGATTCTCAGCACTCACATGGCAGGTCACAACCATCCACAATCCCAGTTCCAGGGCATCTGTTGCCTTTCCAGGGCAATTACACACATGGTGTGCATACAGACATAAAGGCAAAATACTTGTACAAGTAATGTAAACAAATCTAAAACAATGTTTTTAATAGCAGAGTTTGCATGCTTCTGCTGAAAAGAGTCTAAGTCTTAACTCTATTTCATTGATATACAAACAAATGCTTCCCATGAGTTAGGTAGTTGCATGTGATTCAGGTTAGGACCTAGAGATGATATCAAGTTCTCATTCTTGAATTATGGAAACCTAAAGAGATAGTTCCTAACTCCCTATGGTGAGATGCCTTGCTCAACCTAGATGTAGGGGGAGGGGCTTGATTCTGCCTCAACTTGATGTGCTAGGCTTTGTTGACTCCCCATGGGAGGTCCCACTCTATCTGAGGATTAGATGGAGCTGAATTGGGGGAAGGTGAGAAAGGCAGGAGGAGGGGAGAGATGGGGAATGGTGGTTGGTATGTAAAATGAAAAAAAAATTTAAAAAGATGTAGCTGCTATAGTCTCTCTTAAAAGCATAAGGAAAGAAAATCATCATGTCTGCAAACAGCCATCTAGTAAAGATGAAAATTTTATCTTTTCATATTAGATCAATTAACAAAATAAATGACTATTGTTACAATTATCATTAAATGTAAAGTCTGAGACATTTGTGGCAGAAGTGAAATGTAATATCCCCTATATCTTATATATAGATGTAACTTTAGAGGCTAGCTCTTCTTTGCAGTGATTCTATTAAATACATAAAAGTTTTATTTTACTACTGAGATACTCTGACATATTCATATTTTGTAGCACATGTATCCAGTGTTTATTGTACTGAAAAGTGAGTATTATTAAAAGTAATAGACCAATGATCTATTCCAAAGTTTCCGACATTTAGTATACCTACAGAACACTTCAGAATCCTGTTAAAATGTATATAATCAGAATCTAATTCAGAAGGTTGAGAGGCTTGGATTCTACATTCCTAACATGTTCCCAGGAGATGGCAATGTGGGTGATATTCAGACAACACATATTTGGCATTGAAAGAATCCAGCCAGCCTCTGTGACTCAGGAGTCAGATCAAAACTGTGCATTCTCTGAGCTGGAAAATTGAAAACTGAAAAGCAACCAAAATGCAATCAGCCATGGCTGCTTAACTAGGCAGGGTTGAAGAGCAAGAATCTAGATCAGTGTTGGGCAAAATTAAAGTACTGGTTGAACATGAAATGGGGCACAGGAAAAGGAACAAAATGCGTACAAAGAAGCTTGGATGAAAGCTTGAGATACAGTAAGAAGGAGATAAAAATGTGTAAGAAAAGCAAGACAAAAGAGTAGAAAAAAGAACAAAGTCTAGCAATAAAAATATGACATTTCTGGTCCACAATTCATTGGGTAAATATACTACAAATGCTTCCTTTATTTTGTTACCAGGTAATATGTAGTTATTAATTTTCAGATGGAGAGTGAAGAACTTAAAATATGTTGAATTTTTTAAGAAAATATGTGCCTAGGGCCTACAGACTCAGCAGCTTTACAAGAGGCCAGAGTTGCTCTAGGGACCCTAAAGAAGACACTGCCTACTATCTGCTAAATCCCTTTAAGTCTACCGAACAAACTCAGACTGCACCCCCACCCTGGTCTCCATATCTGGGCCTACTACTTTGAAGGAAGTCTTTGGCTTTGCCAGAGGCCAGGAAGGATCTAGGAGTCCCAGGTAAGTTTCTGTCCACTGTCAGCTAACACTCCTTAAACCCCACCCAATAACCTTAGACTATACCCCTTCCCTTGGGGTCCATACTAAGGCCCACAGCCCTGACAGCCTGACAGGAAGCCAGGCTGGTCCTAGGAACCTCAGGTAAGACACCACTCACCACACCGAAAACACCTTTAAGCCTTCCCAACAACCTTAGACTGAGCACACACACACACACACACACACACACACACACACACACACACACACACACACACAGGCCTCATATCCTGGCCTACAACTTCAGAAGACTTCTGCTTCACCAAAGGTCTGGCTGGACCTAGGCATCCTAGCTCCAGTGGCTGTATTGAAGGTAATGCTGGTTATAGGGACCCCAGACTGCATCTCCTCATCTGGGCTCCATATCCTGCTCTACAATTTCTGAAGACTTTGGTTTACCAGAGGCCAGGCTGGTTCCAGTGACCCCCCTAGCCCTCAAAACCACAGAAGGAACACTCTACTAGATCCAAAGACCCCCTAGCCCTAAAAACCACAAAAGGAACACTCTACTGGAACCAAAGACATGCTAGTCACCAAAACCCTGGACTATTTAGGCCAGAAGAACAGAGAGGAAAGAGAAACCAAGGGATAAAACACCCATCCAAAAAAGAAACACAAGAATCAACATGTATTCCTATAATCATCCTAAATCCAGATGCCTAAATATCAGTATAAGAACACAATCAATAACAAAAATGACAATATGGCACCCTAAGAAACCAGCTATACAATGACATAAAGACCTGAGCAATCCAACACAGCTGAAGCACAAGAAAACAACCCTAAGAATAACTTTATGAAGACAACAGAGGTCTTTAAGAGGAAATGAAAAAATCCTGAAAAAATCCCTTTAAAAATTGAGGAAAAGACAAAGAAAAATTGGAAGAAATAAAAAAAATGGAAGAAATCAATAAATCCCCAAAAGAAAGCCAAGGAAAAGAAACAGATGAGGGAAACTGTCAAAAACCCAAAAAATTGAAATAGAAGCAAAAAAGTAAACACAATTAAAGGGAATCCTGCAAGTGGAAAATCTGAGTAAGTAAACAGGAACTACAAATGCAAGCATCAGTAACAGAATATAAGAGAAAGCAAGAATCCCAGGAGTTGAAGACAGGATATAGGAAATAGATTCATCAGTTAAAGAAACTGTTAAATCTAAAAAAAAATTCCTAACACAAATCATTGAGGAAATCTGGGATGCTATGTAAAGAGCAAACACAAGAATAATAGGAATAGAAGTAGGAGAAGAAACCTAGCTCAAAAACCCAGGGAATACATTTAACAAGATCATAGAAGAAAATTATGCCAACCTAAAGAAGGATATCCCTCTAAAGGTACAGGAAGCTTACAGAACACCAGATAGATTGAATCAGAAAATAAAATCCCTTCATGACACAATAATCAAAACAGTAAGCAAACAGAACAAAGAAATAATAGTAAAATCGGGAGGGAAGAAAGGCCAAGTAACGTATAAAGGTAAACCTATTAGAATCATAGCCAACTTCTTAATGAAAACCCTAAAATCTAGAAGGGCCTGGACTGATGTCTTGCAGACTCTAAGAGACTACAGATATAAGGCCAGACTACAATACCCAGCAAACTTTTCAGTCACCACAGATGGAGAAAGCAAGATATTTCACACCAAATTCAAATTTAAACAATATCTATCCACAAATTCAGAGGTACTAGAAGGAAAACTCCAACCCCAGAAAATTAATTATACCTACAAAAACACAGACACTAAATAATCTTAAACCAGCAAAACCCAAAGAAGGGAACACACACACACACACACACACACACACACACACACACACACACACACACACACACTACCATGAAAAACAAGAAAAGAACAGGAATTAACAATCTTAGGTCATTAATATCCTTCAATATCAATGAATTCAATTTGCCAATAAAAAGACACAGACTAACATAATGAATACGAAAACAGTATCCATCATTGTGATGCATACAAGAAAGAAACCTTAACTCCAAAGATAGATACTTTTTACCTCAGAGTAAAGGGTTGGAAAAAGATTTTCCAATCAAAGGGACCTAGGAAGTAAGCTGGTATAGCTATCTGAATACCTAACAAAATAGACTTTAAAAGAGATGGAAAAAAGCATTTTATATTTATCAAAGGAAAAAGTCAAAAGATGATGTTTCAATTCTGAACATTTATGCCCCAAATAAAAATGAACCCACATTTATAAAAGAAACATCATTAAAACTTAAATCACACAAACACACACACACACACACACACACACACACACACACACACACACACACATACACACACCACAAAATAATTGTAGGATATTTTAACACCCACTCTCACCAAAGGAAAGTTCATCCAGACAGAAACTAAACAGAGAAACAATGGAACTAGCAGTTGTTATGATGCAAATGCACCTAACATATATCTATAGAATATTTCATGCAAACACAAAAGAATATACCTTCTTCTCAGCACAAAATGTAATTTTCTCTAAAACTGACAATATACTTGGTCACAAAGAAAGTCTCAACAGATACAAGAAAATTGATATAAAATCCTGAATCTTATCAGACAACTATGGATTAAATCTAGAATTCAACAACAGCAGAAAGTATACAAACTCATGGAAACTGAACAACTGTCTACTGAGTTGCCATTTGGTCAAGGAAGAAACAAAGAAATATGTTAAAGACTTTCTAGAATTCAATGAAAATGAATGCACAACATAGCCAAACTTATGGGACACAATGAAAGGAGTGCTAAGAGGAAAGTACATAGCACTAAATGCCTCCATGAGGAATTTGGGAGGATCTTATAATAATGACTTAACAGTACACCTGAAAGCTCACACCCAAAAGTAATAGACAGCAGGAAATAATAAAACTGAGGGCTGAAATCAATAAAAATAGAAACAAAGGGAACAATACAAAGAATCAATGAAACAAAGAGTTTGTTCTTCAAGAAAATCAACAAAATAGATAAAACCTTATCCAAACTAACTAAAAGGCAGAGAGAGAATATCCAAATTAACAAAACCAGAAACAAAAAGGGGGCATAGTAAGCAAACTTCAAGGAAATCAAGAGAATCATTAAGTCATACATCAAAAGCCTATACTCAACCAAATCAGAAAATATAAAAGAAATGTACAAATATCTTGATAGGTACCACTCACTAAAATTAAATCAAGATCAGATAAGTTATTGAAATAGACCAGTAACCCCTATGGAAATAGAAACAACCATTATAACTCCCACAACCAATAAAAGCCCAGAGCCAGACAGTTTTAAAGCAAAATTCTACCAGACTTTCAAAGAAGAGCTAATACCAATACTCTTCAAATTATTCCACAAATAGAAACAGAAGCAGCATTTCCAAATTCTTTCTACGAGGCCAGAGTAACTCTGGATACCCAAACCACACAATAATTCAAAAAAGAAAGCAAATTACAGACCAAATTCACTCATCAACATTGGTACAAAAATACTCAACAAAATACTGGCAAGCCAAATACAAGAACACATCAAACCGGTCATCAAAATGATCAAGTAGGGTTCATCCTGGAGACGGATGGATGATTCATCATCTGAAAATCTTTCAATGTAATCCACCAAATAAATATTGATATCACCCTAATGGTCATCATAGACCCTTCATCCAGTAACTTATGGAAACAGAGGCAGATATCCACAGCTAAGCAATGAGCCAAGCTCCCGAAGCCCAGTTCAAGAGAGGGAAGAGGGATTATATGAGCAAGGCAATCAAGATCATGAAGGGGAAACCCACAAAGGCAACTGAACTGAATAGTGGGAACTCACTGAGTCTGGACTGATAGCTGGGGAACCTGCATAGGACTATACTCAGTCCTCTGATTGTGGAATACAGTTCTGGGGCTTGAGCAGTCTGTGGAGCCCCTGGCAGTGGGACCAGAATTTATCACTAGCACATGAACTTATTTCTTTGAGCCCATTCCCTATGATGAAATATCTTGCTCAACCTTGTTATTGTGGGGGGGGGCTGGTCCTGCCTCAACTTGATATGCTAGACTTTGTTGACTCTCCATGGCAGTCCTTACCTTTACTGAGGGGTGGGTTGGGGGTTGGGTGGGGGAAGATGGGAGGAAGTGGGAGGAGGGGAGGGAAGGGGAACTATGGTTGGCATTTAAAATGAAAAAAACTTTTAAATAAATAATAAATTAACACAAAGATGAATGTAAAAAGAAAATATGCATAAATGCTTATAAGCTATTTATTTATTTCCACATCTACTACTGTAAAGGGAGTTCTTTTTTCAGATTTTTTAAATTTGAATTAGAAACAAGATTGTTTTACATGCCAATCCCAGTTCCCTCTCCCTCCAGTCCTCCCCTACCACCAACCCCCAACTAAAACCCTACCTATCACATATCCTTTCTTCCATTCTTCCCCTGATTCAACCTCTCAGCTCCCTCAGGACCTCTGCATCCTTCCTCTTCTTCCCTTCTCATTCTCATAGCTCCCTCCCCCCTCTTCCTGTGCTCTCAATTTGCTAAAGAATCTTGACCCTTTACCCTTCTCCAGGAGACCATGTATGTCTCTCTTAGGGTCGTCCTTATTTACTAGCTTCTCTGGCAGTGTGGATTGTAGGCTGGTAATCTTTTACTCTATGTCTCAAATCCACATATGAGTGAGTACATATCATGTTTGTCTTTTTGTCATTGGGTTACCTCTCTCAGAATGGTTTCTTCTAGATCCATCCGTTTTCCTGCAAATTTCAAGAGTCCATTGTTTTTTTTTTCCACTGAGTATTACTCCATTGTGTAAATGTACCACATTTTCTCTAGCCATTCTGTTGAGGGGGATCTGGGCTACTTCCAGTTTCTGGCTATTACAAATAGTGCTGCTATGAACATCGTTGAATGGATGTCCTTGTATGAATGTGCTTCTTTAGGGTATATGCCTAAAAGTAGAATTGCTGGATCTTGTGGTAGACTGAGTGCCATACAAGTTGGCACTCAAACCAGCAGTGGAGAAGTGTTCCCCTTTCTCCACATCCTCTCCAGCATAAACTGTCATTGGTGTTTTTGATTTTGGCCATTCTGACAGGAGTAAGATGGTATCTCAGAGTTGATTTGATTTGCATTTTCATAAAGGGAGTTCTTAATTGGTCTAAATAATAAAAATCTGGAGTCAGATATGGAGGAAAATGTTGAGAGATTAGAGAGAATGAGCAAGCCACAGTCATGCCTTACCTCCTTAGAGTCTCAGCAGACAAGAAGGCAAATTTCTGTTTCTGCCTTCTTGAATCTTCTCTCCACCAAGACATCTCACATCCTGTCTGTCTGTATGGACCTCCAAACCTCTATAGTTAGCTAGTGGCAGCCTCCATTCTCTGACCTTGAGACTGTCTTTATTTATACAAACAAGATATCATAGCATACTGCTGTATTGGGGAAATTTTATATGGGGGCACATACAAACATATTGCTGGAGCTGAAAAGGCTGGATTATAGGAATTCTAGTGTATACAACATTTGTTTATTTAAGAGTTCTGGAGCTAGAATGGTTTCTAGTGTTTGTCCCCTCAAGATCTTTGATGATTATTTTCTGTCTCTTTAGAAAACATGAATATTTTGGAGACAGTCAGAGTTAAGTCATTTTTTTTTCATTTCAGGAGGGCTCTCAGTCCATGCTGGAAACTGAAGTCTACAGTTTATTCAAGCATCTGCTTAGCTTAAATAGCTTTCCACCAGTGGCGGTGACCGCAGAAGACATCTACTATCATGTATAAAGCAGATATCAAAAATTCTTTTAACTCTAGCAGCATACCTAAACAGTCCCTAAGCATGTAAACAAAATTCTCAGAACAAGTGTGGCACATCCAGGGACATTCTCCACTGAGGCCAAGCCATCAGATGGTAATTAGTCAGACATCTGAAAGACAATGGGAGATTCAGGCTCCTGGAAATAGAGCGGAGGTTTGGACCCCAAACTTTATAATCGATATTTTTGGGCCCCAGCAATTTCCCCCTCTAAATTAATAAAAATAAACACGTGCTTCTGCAACAGGACAGATGACTGTGCCTGGCTTAGGTGGCTTTCTTCAACCTACCAGACGTGCCCGTCATCGAATCACGAATTCTGTCATGTGTGTTCTGTCTTAGGTTCCCTGGAGGCAAGAAAAACCTCTCCCATCTGTGACTAATCAGTCTCAGTAACAAAGAACATTAAGGGGGATGGGGCATGGTCCAAGGCCATACGCTTCTGAACCTGGAAGCTCACCAGGCAGCAACATCTATGCTTTCATGGCTGCAAAGAATCTCCTGCAAAAAGGGGAGCGCAAATGGACAGAGTTAAAATGGCTTTTAAAACCGGCGTCGGAATGTCTCCAGTGCCTCTGGTAATGACAAGTACTAAGTTTGCCCTTCTAAATACACTTTTACCTTAAGGCTTGTAAGTTACATGTTACATTCCTGTTAGAATAAACTCTGACTTCTTGTTTCCATAAATATTTGCATAGCTCATATAGCAAAGGTTATGAACATTAACAATTTCAGTATGAACCTACATTAGGATGAGTTACAATGCAATCAAAAGACAATAAAATGTTCTCACTATGTGTGGGGTGTGGACAATTTCACAATTCTAAACTTTTTCCCCTTTTCCCTGTCTAGAGTTCAATGTCCTGTGAATCCTTTTCTTTTTGTTTAAATTCCAATGTTCTGCTGGTTGTAAAGTTCCAAAATCAGGTTTGCAATATTACAGTCCTTGAGTGTTAAGTGCAAAACCTTTTGTCCATGTCTCATTTAAACATTGAGAAGGGGCTTTTGCCACTCATCATAGTCTATATTAGTAACCAGTTGTTCTCAATGGCTCCTTTTCCCCCAATGGGAAAAACTGGCAAACAGTTCTGTGTTTCCAGTTGTGGCAAAACAAAAGCTGTTAGTTCTCCAGTTCTTTGTCGGCTCCAGGATGAGAATTCACAGGTCTGGGAAATCCATGTAGCTGGTGTGTTGAGAAACTGGAACTCTGGAACCCATCAAAAAACTGGAACTCTGGAACCCATCGCTTCCTTTCTGTCACAGACTGTAGATTCGTTGATATCAAGGGTCAGGAGCACTGGTTCATCGTTTCTCACTCGAACTGGCTTGTGCAGGTTCCCACGGTTTTAGGTCTGGTTTTCCTGTTCTCCAGGCATCTCACCAAATGTTCTGGCACCCATCTCACTTTATTTTTTTCTGTAAGAAAGCACAAACATCTCCACCCCAAATTGGGTCTTTTCCACTGTCCAGTGCATGGGTATCTCAATCTGACCTGAGCAAAAGTCTCTCAGGTTCCATCATGCCAGAATCTATCTGTAGCAGACTGCTCACTGGCATCTATATTTAAAAATTTTTAAATGAAGAGTGTATAATTTAATGCATCATGTGGAGGCTAGGGACATTTCTCCCACTTCTTAATTCTTTGAAGCTGCATTTTCAAGGAGCTATGAGCATGCTCCACAATTACTTGTCCTGGAGGATTATAAGGAATATCTGGTTTTTGATCATTTTTCCATTGAGTACAAAATAACTGAAATGCCTTACTATAATATCCAGATCTATTGTCTGTTTTTATTACTTTTGGAACTCTCATGTAAGCAAAATATTTTAAACAATGACTTATCACATGTTTAGAAACCTGAATATCTACCAACTGCCATGTACAAATATGTTAACTTACTAAATTCTGTAATACGAGTAACATCCATTTGCCATAAATGATTATGAAGTAGACCTAAATTAGCCACAGGTTAATATTGTGCATACACCTCACATTGCTTGATGATTTGGCAAGCAGTCTCTCTAGTTAAGCCAAATTGTTTTCTTAATTTTTTGTTATTTTGGTGATGAAAGTTATGAGACTGTGAGCTCTCTCTATCTAAGACAAATTGACCAAAAATTTTGTTAATTAATTTGTTGACTCGTTCCCTTTAGCCAGTAAGGCAGGAAAAGCCCTGAACAGGCTCCCAATATGACCCATGAAACATGGCAATTTTCGTAGGTGAATCACATTTTGAATTTGCTCAAATAACAGTTTAATCTGATCATTACTAGTTCCTATGTACTGATCTATCTCTATTATTTAAAAAGCTTTAAAAGCACAATGATTATTAGTATACAAATTAAATGAATCATTTACTAGAAGCTGAAAAACCATTGTAACAGCTTGTAACTTGGTTATCTGAGCTGTAGCTGGAGCCATTTGTTCCATATATTTCTTATCATTGATAACATAAGCTGCTCTTCCATTAGAAGAACCATCAGTAAAAACTAACATAGCATTTTCATAGGACTGCTCCTTACTGTTTTGTGAATGTGAAAGATGTATTAGCACAAATTGTAACAGCCCATGAGCTGAAAACTGATTACCAATTTTCCCTGATAATTTAGCAAAAACAACTGCCCAGTGAATCACTTTTTTGAAAAAAACAAGCAATTTATGTATTATGTTTGGTTTTCTGTAAAAATATCACCTAGATTCCATCCAGAATTTCTATACTATATATGTTATTGCTTCAAAATAAGGATTTAACATTTTGGCTGGGAAGACACCATAAGCTTCCCATGATTTTGTACTGCTTACATAACATCTGTTGTTGTTGGATTACATTCTCTAACAGTAGAAGAACTTGTCTAACCTTTTTAGTTAACTGTTTAGGCGAATTGGGATCACCATCTCCTTTTAGAATCTCATTTAAAGGTTTTTTTGTTAAGTCATTTTCAACAGTCTGTTTTGGTTAAACTTGAAGCACCCATGATCAAGAAATTGTATTTCTAAGCTGGTGTCCAGGATTGTTTTGCCAACATCTCCCACAAGCAATTGTGAATGTCAGTGTACCGTAACTACATACTACATTTTACATTCATAAGCCAATGTGGCAAGAAAAACTATTTTAAAAATGTATCCAAATCATCAGAGGCTAATAAACCAGTGTTTCTGCTCCAATGACATGAACCAAACAATTAAGAGAAAAAAGAATTCAATTGGGAAAAGGCATATTTTACACAATACATATATATATATATATATATATATATATATATATATATGCACATATAGTAATAAGCATACACATGAAAGGCATACTAAATTTTTTACTTTAAAAGTATTTTATCATGTATTTAGTTTTACATGCCTATACATTATTTCATGGGAAATCTAAAATATTGAAAAATAGAGAAAAACTTACTCCAACTAAGCAACACATATGGTTGCTATAAAATGAAAACCTGTTAAAAATATCAACTTCAAACTATCTTTTACAGTCTTAAATAAATGCTTAGCTTAACTTGAATCAATAATTTTTCTCAGTAGTGATATTTAAATTCTAGTATCAATCTTGTTAACACTTATGTCTCTCCTAGTGGGAAAAGATTTTGAGTGGTTTTATGGTAGTGAAAAGTAAATGCAATGGATCATGAAGATTATTTAAATGAATTTTAAACCTTATCAAAACAGTTCAGTTATTTGTTTCTTATTCCCACAAGGGTAATAAAAATTTCATTTAGACCAAATTATTTTCACTTTCCCCACTACTTTCTAGATTGCTTATACCTGAAGAATATTACTGTTTTACCTTCAAAAGGGTTAGTGAAACAAATGTTTGATACTATGTGAGAAGTATGAATTTGTCACTATCTTATAGAGTGATTTCAAAATTATTTTCTATAATGACCAACATAAGACTGATAATAGAAAACTAATGATGAAGCAGTCATTATAATTATTGTCCTATTTAGATAAATTAAAATCCAGTGTTTGAGTTTCCACTTTGACTTCCCTCAGTGATGAAGCATTACCTAGAGGTATAAGGTGAAATAAACAAACCCTTTCCTCCCCAACTTGCTTTTGGTGACTGTGTTTCATCCAGGCAATAGAAACGCTAAGACAGATTGTATAATCAAGCGACGGCAACCAAGACAACACATTTTTTGAGATGCTATTTGCTTATTTATTTACTTTTAAACTAATTATTATTTAAATTAACAACAATCTTATTTTACATACCAATCCCAGCTCACTCTCCCTCCATTCCTCTCATTCCCCACATCAAACCCCATCCTACACCCTACCCACTCCTCAGGGAAGGTGAGGCCTCTCATGACAGATAATCAAAGTCTGTCACATCATTGGTGGTAGGACCCTCCATAGAGAACGGGCTCCCAAAACCCATTTGTGAACTAGGGATAAATACTGGTTCCACTGACAGAGGCCCCATAGATTACCCAAGCTCCCAACTGACACCCACATTCAGGGGCCTGGTTCAGTCTTACACTGGTTCTGCAGCTGTCAGATGGGGGTCCCACTTGCTCAGGTCAGCTGTTTCTGCGGGTTTCTCCAGCATGGTCTTGACCCCTTTAGCTCATCACTCCTCCTTCTCTACAACTGGATTCCAGGAGTTGGGCTCAGTGCTTAGCTGTGTATCTCTGCTTCTGCTTCCATCAGCTACGAGATAAAGGCTCAATGATGGCATTTAAGGTAGTCATCAATCTCATTATAAGGGAAGGACATTTAAGTTACCCTCTCCACTATTGCTTAGATTCTTAGTGGGGGTCATCTTTGTGGATCCCTGGAGATTTCCCTAGTGCCAGATTTGTTGTTAATCTTATAAGGGCTCCCTCTATTAAGGGATCTATTTCCTTGCTCTCCTCTGTTCTTCCCCTAACTCTACCTTCCTGATCCCTCATGTTCTCCTCCCTTCTTACCTTCTCCCATCCTCTTTCTTCTACCTCCTTCCCTTCTCTCCCCTCTCTTGAATCTTTGCCAGGTTTTGATCAAAACAAACAAACAAAAAACCAGTAGGATGAAAAATAGCACAACAAAACAAAAAGCACACAAAAGACATTGAGTTCATTTTGTATTGGCCAATTACTTCTGGACATATAATCTATCTTGGAATTTGATTGATAATCCCAGTATTACTCTATTGTAAAAATGGATTTTTCACTTTGCTAGAAGACACCAATTGCAAATAGTTTTATGGATAGCTATGGAACTTTGTGTCCACATCCCTTTCTCCATGGTTGGATTTTGTCTGATTTGAACTTGTACAAGTCTTGTGTATACTACCATGGTCTCTGTGAATTTATATGTGCTTCAATCCTGTTGTGTCTGGAACATGATTTTTCCTGAGAGTTATTCCCCATCTATGATTATAATCTTTCTGCCTCTTCTTCCACATAGATCCCTGAATATGAATGGGAAAAATTTGATAAAATACTTTATTTAGGGTTGAGTGCTCTCATTCTGTGTAATGTCCAGTTATGGAACTCTGTGAATTCCTATATATTGCAAGGAAAACTTCTCTGGTGTGGGTTGAATGAATCACTGATTTATGAATATAGAATTATATCACTAGGAATCATTTTATTGCTATGTACATTTATCAGAATAGTAGCAGTAGAGTTTTGTTGAAAGCCAGTTTCATCCAGTGCTTTCTCAGAGGGTTTGATGAAAGGAATAAAGGAGCCCAGTTCTGCATCTTTGTTTAGAAGCAGAGTTGGCAAGACCAGTCTGGGGATGAAACTAGGACCTCAGATGAGTGAAAGTTTTTCTTTCTGGGAACTTTTCTCTTTCACTTAAAAATTATCAATTTAAAGACTAGAATTACCAATCCCAAGGCCACTGTGTGTTCAACATTCAATGTTCTTAAGATACTCTGTTTTCCCTTTGTGCCACATTGCTTTGTTATCCTCCTGCTGATCTTGTCCAATCTTATGATAGATAATTTTGTCTGACTTTGTCCCATTTACTCCCCTGGAAACAAGTTATAAGATGTCCTACTTCTTAATAGGCTATACTTGGCATAAGACAAAGCTTATGTAAGACTTCCTCATCCCAAAGTTTTTATCTTCTCTATTTTATATCTTCTGATCTCCTGGTCCTCTTCTTCAGGACTCTGTCACTAAAGAACAACCTGCGGGTACCAGTCATATTTTCCCCTAGGACACATAACCTAGTTAGTCATATTATTTGACCATTTTAGCAGTTCTGCTTATGAGGTTTATCTCAGAGAGTGGGTCTTAATCTGGTAAAATGTATTTGGTTATTCCTATAACATCTGTGCCAACATTATGTCAGTATATATAGCAGACAGGTCACTCTTATAGATTGCAGGGTTTGTAGCTGGATGATAATGATTATTATTTTCCCCTCTGGTAGCATGAATAGTAATTGCTGGAAATATGAATGCTATTCAATAGGAGTAAAGGTTTTAGGTGAGCATCACCTCAATTTCTCCATGTTCAACAGCATACGTAAGTGGTATCTTCAGCAATAGGATCTTTGCATCAGATTGTTGGAGATAACCAATAGCCTTGGCAATAGCCTGTGGTATTTGGGGGTGTCTAAGACCCACTTTGGTTAGGGACTCATCAATATTTTACCCATCCCTGACACTGGTGATTTTACTCAGTAGTGTAAGATGTCTAGTTGGGACATTGTGTGGTAACTCCATTGAGACTCCTTTCATGTATGTAGATATTTTTAAAAGCCTCTATAATCGTAGGTTTCCAAATGGCTTTTCAAAGACCTTTAGTGTTAGTTTTCCCTCCCCATATCCCCCCTTTACTCTCATCTCCCATCCCCTCCCCATTTCAACTTCCTTTTCTACTTTCCTTTTTATCTCTTTATAACTATCTTATCTAGGGTTTATATCACTATGAAGAGACATCATGACATCTGCAACTCTTATAAAAGGGACTCCTATAAACTCTTTAATTGGGGTGACATGCTTACAGTTCAGAGTTTAGGACCATTTTCATCATGGTGGGGCATGGCACTTTATAGTCAGCCATGGTGCTGGAGAAGGGGCTAAGAGTCCTACATCTTGCAAGCAACAGGAAGTTTTCTGAGACACTGGTGGTATCTTGACCATATATGAAAACTCAAAGCTCACCTCCACAGAGACACACTTCCTCCAACAAGATCGCATCTACTCTACAAGGCCACGTCTCCTAATAGTGCCACTTTCTTTGGGGACTGTTTTCTCTCAAACCATAACATTTGTATGCTTACAGAGAACCTGTAAGTAAACTTGAACATAGGAAAGTTATTTCCTGACTGTTCCTATGACCAGCAACTTTACTGAATTGGCATAGCACAATATTTGAAAATAACGCATCTGTAAGAAACCACACTTATTTTGATGTTTACCTCCACAAGACTGATAAACATGTAATTGTCATATGTCAAAACAAAACAACTTACCAATATGTAGATAACTTCATTCCCCTAAATAGACATGTTCTTAATCTGTTCTGTCAATAAGGTATGAATATAATGAAAAATCCATTGCTGATATTTTTCTTCATTCTTTCTCTCTGTTTCTTTTTGTTTGTTTGTTTTTGATTTATTTTTGCTTCACATAATATCATCATGGACATGTGTGCTGGCTAATTTTTATATCAACTTGTCACAAACTAGAGTCACCTGAGAGAAAGGAACCTCAAATGAAACAAAGTCATCATAAGATCAAGCTGTATGTAAGTATATTGGTCATTTTCTTAAGTAGCAATTGATTGTGAGACCTAGGCCATTGTTTTTGAGACCATCCCTGGGCTGGTGAGAAGGGATTGAATAAGAAAGCAGGTTGAGCAAGCCATATGGAGCAAACCAATTAGCTGCACTCTTTTATATCCTCTGCATCTGATCTTGCCTCCAAATCCTGTCCTATTTAATTTTGTTCCTTGGAAGCCTTAGATATGGAAGTATGAGAAAAACAAACTCTTTCCTTCCTAAGTTGCTTTTGGTCATGGTATTTCATCACAGTAATATAAACCCTAACACAGCCTTGTATTTAATTTTTTTTGTCATGGATTTTGTACTCTCAACATACAGTTTGATACAATAGAGTCTGTGTCCCTACCAATCAAGTAATAGATGTTATTTGAAAAATACTCAATAGAATAGAAAAACATCTATCAGACAACAAATAAACAATAATAAATTGGGAATTTATATTTCTATTTAACTTTTAATGATCCAAATATTACTCTATTTATTGGAAGATTTCTATCCTTATTGGGAATCTCCGAGTTTTAAAAATAAATACATAGTTTCTTACCATGTAAATCCTCCACTGCTCTTAAATTCTTTTCTTTGTAAAAAATACATTAATTTATTTCCAACATTTTAGTCAAATATGTGGTTTTCTTATTTTGTTTTTTGAGACAGGGTTTCTCTGTGTATCTTTGGAGCACTATAATATGTGAAGACCTTTAATGATTTACTCTCAGTGATATCCTTGACAGGTGGTGCAAATATTTGAACCACCATGAATTATTGATTTTTCTGCATATGTAAGTGATTCAAATTTCCTGATTCATAGTAAACAGCTTCCTGTTAGGTGGCTTGAGTTTTTAGAACATAGTCTTTCCCTCATGAATATTTAAAAAATAAGTGTAGTTAGACAAGTCCAAAATATTTTAAATAATATTTAGCCCCAATATTAGACAACATGTACAATGTATCTAAAATATATGTGAATTTATATATATTTAGATTATACATATACATTATATATGTATATACATACATATATATGTATGAATTTTGAATGTGTTTAAATCTTTTCCATTGAACAGAAAATAGGTGGATGAAAATATACAGTATCTGAGGAACACTGAGAACATGCTTATTCCTGAGTGATACTCAACAAAACTAACAGTTTTCTATGACAAGTTTGCAAGGCTACATGTCTATTCACATGCTGTGTACTATTCTATGATGTCCAGAACAAAATTTCAGTAACACAAAAGATGGCTTCCACCCAGTAGGCATTTTTGGCTAAGTAGAATAATTCTTACAAGGAACTCACTTATTTTACTAATGTTAACCTAGTTAGTTTACTAAACAACCACTGATTAAATATATAGCTACATTAAGTTATTGACTGTTAAAATTTTGAGTTTTAAAATCTAGCTGTTTACTAAGAATGAATCAGGAAAGCATTTTAAATTTTGTTATCCTTAGCACTATGCAAAGAATGAAGACAATTTATAAATGAAAATTTCCTCATTCTTTTTAATCATCTCCTAACATCAAGAATGTCTTGAAACAAAATTTTCAATGATTAACTTAATGATTTCTGCTAGTCTTATAAGCAGCATGTACTGTGCCTCTTGTTTCTCACAGAGAACCACTTATGCTAAATATTGAGTCATTTGAATAAATGTGATGCTAATCAAAATGTGATTTTCATTCAAGTAAGAAAATAGAAAAATATGTGTCAAGCAAAACATGATGACTTAAGTGAGAAATGTATGGTAATTATGACTTTAGCTCATTTTTACTTCCAAGATGTCTCTCATACAACCTGACCAGAAAAATAACCAATAAACTGGAAAAAATGAGAATCATAACTATGGTGGTTCTAGACTATAGTAAAAGGTATGTTTCATATATTTATCTTCTCAAAGTGACAAATTTTGTTTTCCTGTAATTATGATGCTTTCTTTTGTGTTAATATTTCACAGAGATGGCATGTTCTGATGATATAGCATGCTGAAACAGACCTGTTCTCTAATGAATTGTGGCTGTTTACTTGTCCAATCTTGTATCTCTCTGAGGAACTAATACAGAGGCAAAGTTTATATTTTAAATATAACTTCACTTGAGGTAAAGTATATTTTTGGGTAGCAGTATGTGCTGAAGTAATTTATGTTGTGAGAATAATGGCTTTGAAGGCCTACTGTATGCAGCAAAGAAACATGTCTGGGTAAGAGCAGCACATATTTAACAAAGTTCACAAAATATTCTAGATATTGTTCCATGAGCAAAGCCATGGACTCCAAAGAAACAGAAGGTATAGAATAAGGAGAAGGTATAGTTTATGTAGCTTAGTGTAGAAGAAATGCTCTGCTCTATGTCAATCTGCAAAACTAAGAGTATTTTTACAAGAATCACTGAGTCACTGACAGACTATGAAAACTGCAGGTCAGCTATTTCAGTGAGCAAATACACCAAATAATGGTATCTTTTCAAAAGTAGTCTTCAAAAGTATTGCATACATGAGTGGCTCCTAACCTTAGTTGTCTACTTCTAGAAACTCTGGAGAGGGCAGATGATCTTATTTGTGGAACTACAACAGCAAAATATTTGAATGTCAAGTTTTCAATAGCAAAAAAGTGATCTGAAAAACAAAAACAAAAAAGTGACTTGACGTTCAAAGGAATAGGTAACATGACTATCATCAGATAAAGAAACTGACAGAAAATGTCTCTGGGGAAATTAAAATATTGAATAAATCTAGACAATAGTTAAATGACTTATCTTTAATATTTTCAAAGCATTAAGGGATAACAGGGACAAGGTGTTAACTTAATAAATATATAGAGTATAAATAAGGAGATAATATTATTTTAAAAGCCACAAACAGCAGAGAAATACAATATCTGAAATTTAAAAATGCACTAGAGAATTTCAGTAATAAATTAAAGAATCAGCAACCTTAAAAATAGGCCAACTGAAATTATTCAGTCTTGGAAAGAAAAAAATCACAAGAGATAATATGAGCAGAAATAAAATTTGCAGAAATATAGTGGATAGTATTCATGTATGAGGTTACCAAAGAGTTAAATTAATTTTAAAATGGATGAGGACAAATTGCACTGAAAACTTACTATTTAATTTCATTGTCTGGGGGAATCAGCCTCCAGCAGGGCAGGGCTCAAAGGGAATACATGGAGTCTGTACACTCTGACATTTTTATCTGATGGGGTAAAGGGGAAAGACACACTATTTGATGGTTTCCTTCATTTATTCTTCTTCTATATTCTTTATTCTGTGTTCTGTATCCTCTTTTCTTATCTCTATCCAGAAAAGCCCATTCTGCCTCTCTTGATGTTTTCCTTCTCTTCTCTTTATTTTTCCCTTAAAGATTATATGCAATATCAAATTGCAATGTTATTACATTCTATTTTTTCAAGTGAATCATTACAATGGACACAAGTAAACAATAGCATGCTTTCCATATCCCTTAACATGACTAAACATTTTGCATATTACAGGCAAAAAACAAATTATCCCAAGAACCCACATAAATTCATACCCAAGCAAGTTGCCATAGATTAACACTGTAGGCAAGCAAAGTATACTTTTATTGGCAGACTGCATTTTGCAGTTACAAAGAAAGGAGCAATGACTATATTACTTATCTTGAAAGATAATATTGTTAAGAATCTTAAAGGAATCACAAACTTAAACTTTTATACAAGAAAAATAGTTAACTCCATTTTAAACTCTTAGGGTGCATAGCCACTCATCAACAGTTTTATTATTATTATTATTATTATTATTATTATTATTATTATTACTACTACTACTACTACTACTACTATTATAATTATTATTATCAGGAGATTGAAGGCAAAAATGGGTATAAATAATCCTCACCTTTGGTCATAAACCAATCCTAGCATGAAAGGCATATCAGCTAATGATAATTAGGTGGCTTTGTTCTGGTTGTCTGACCTTAAAGAGTTCCTCATTCAACCATGTGCCTTTCTAAAATTTAGATTGTCTTCTTGGGTTTTTCACCTCAAAGTTATTTAACAAAAACATCTTAGTCTAACTTTATGTTATTTTCAAAGCTTTGTTTCGGCTATGATGCACTCCAAAACCTATAAACATTAAGATTAGAAGAATTTAAACTAGCTGGGCTACTGGGACTGAACTGTTTTCTTACTCATTAACTTGAGCCACAGTCTATAGGGCTCCTCAATAGAAACTGATGTGTTCTAGCTGTGTGACACTTCCTTGTTTCAGTTCTTAAGCCTCAGTCACCTTTGCAGGGACAACATTTTATCCTACCTTTACCTGTGTTAATTTTTCTACTAAACTAACCTATAACATAATCTGTTACTATATTTATTAAAAATGATCAATCCTCAAAATCCTACTTAAACTAACTTTGTTATTGTATAAAGCCATTGTTTCAGTTAAACAGTACAGCTTAAGAGGAAATCATCTTCATAATAACCCACCAATAAAAATACCTAGTAGAATGGGATATTTGCACAAGATGATCATACTTCATTAAGGACAGTGGGGAATCTCCCCATGCCTGTTAGCATCATGCCAAATACCACAGGAAGAAACATAGCAGAAACAAAAGACACACTGGGGTCTGGGGTCTTGGGGCCTTGTCTGTCTGAGATTTACCCATTAGGGTTTTGTTTCCTGGTTGGCAGATCCCCTGAAGTCAGTTTCCATCTGCTGCTACTCTGACATTGCCACAGGCAATTCAATGTGCAAAGAATAATTTCTCAAACCCAATAGGCTGCATTCTGATCATGGATTAGTTTTGTTTTAAACATGAAACTCAGAGAAAGTTCTTTTATTTCAAGACACACAGGCAATTGTGCCAGCTCAGATTTACAACATTGATAAACCCTGGATGCCATAAAGCTTCTTCTTTTTCTGGCTGACCTGATATGAAATTGGGAAAAAACAACTAAATAGGGATTATTTGGAGTATACTTCTCTCTTCTATAGACAGTGTAAAATCATCCAAATAAAATTAAATTTGTTTTGTTATTCACAGACCACTAGTCAATACAAGAAAGAAAATCACTAAGTATTCTCTTTGATTTGAACTTATTCAATAATATTAAGTGGGATTCAAAAACAGATTATCAGTTTTTGGAATAAATATTCAATTTCTGGACTGGTTTTTTTGGCTCTGACAGTGCACTGGTCAGTGTTCTCTAGAGTCACAGAACTTATGGAAAGAATCTACAAGGTGCTCAGTCCCATGAGCCATGGTGTCCCAGCTGGTCTTCAGTATATGCTGGAATTCCTAGTAAGTATGTTCCAATGCCAGCAAAGGAATGGATGTGCTGACAAGGCAAGGGCAAGCATGGGAAGAACAACCCTTCCTTCTTTCATTGTTCTTATATAGGTTTCCAGCAGAAGGTTTGTCCCAGGTTAAAGGTGTGCCTTCCAGCCTCAAGGTCTGGATTAAAGGAGGGTGTCTTCTAGCATCATGATCTGGATCAAAGACATTTTGTTTCTTGCCTCAACATCTGGGTCACAAGTGTGCCCTCCATTTCTAGATAATAGTTCATTTCAGATATAATTGAGTTGACAACTGAAAAGTAGCTATCACAGACAGTAAAGATATTTGCTGCCAAGCCTGATGAACTGAGTTTCATCTCTTGAATCTACATACACTTCTCACCTTAGTCTGTCATCAGAATGTGTGAGAAGAGCTTTAAAGATGCCACAAATGCAGAAAAAGTGCTAAGTTCTCAAGGTGGTGCCCTCTAATCCACTGGTCATTGTCAACACATGCCTCTAATACACTTAACCTTGATGAAGTAATGCCTATGATTTGTAACGACAACAAGATATAGCTCATGGTTCCCCTACTACAATGAGCCCTTTGTTAAGCCAATCAAATTGCAACTCAGGGCCTGTGTCACAGGAGGCTGAGGTTTCTGTAGGAAAGAAAACATCCAGACTTCCCTGGAAGATCCCCTTGTAGGCTCCTGTTCAAAGATGCAGGAGAGAGCCTTCCACGGGCATTACCTTTTCATAGTTCTTTTGATGGAGAATAGAAGCAGCAGTTTTCTCCTCATCCATTAACTTAAACATCTATCAAGGTCATACCTTTCTAATAACATGCAGCAACAAGTAGAAAAATTCTTAAATTATTTGCTCTCTTCCTTCTTTTCCTACTTCATACAATCATTTCCTTTTTCTTTTTTATTTAAATTAGAAAGAAGCTTCTTTTAAATGTCAACCTCAGTTCCCTCTCCCTCCCCTCCTCCCCTGACCCCATGGACCCCTTATCCCAACCCTTTTCTGCTCCCCAGGGAATGTGAGGCCTTCCATGGAGGATCTTCAAAATCTGTCATATCATTTGGAGCAGGGCCTAGACTCTCCCCAGTGTGTCTAGGTTGAGAGAGTATCCCTCTATGTGAAGAGGGCTCCCAAAGTTCATTTGTGTACTAGGGGTAAATAATAATCGATTACCAGTGGCCCCATAGATTGTCCAGACCTCCAAACTGACTTCCTCCTCAAAAACTGGTACATACTCATTCATATATGGATTTTAGAACTAAAGCAAAGACGTTGCAGCCTACAATCCACACTGCCAGAGAAGCTAGGAAACAAGGAGGACCCTAAGCTAATAGGGAACATGGAGAGAGGGGAGAGGGAGTTAGAATAAAGAGAAGGGGAGAAAAGGATGGGAGTGGAGGACATGAAGGAACAGGAAGATCTAGTCAGGGGAAGAATAGAGGAGAGCAAGAAAAGAGATACCATCATAGAGGGAGCCATTATAGGTTTAAGGAGAAATCTGGCACTAGGAAAATGACCAGAGATCTGGAAGGATGACCCCAACTAACAATCTAAGCAATAGTTGAGAGGCTACCTTAAATAACCTTCTCTGATAATGATATTGATGACTACCTTATATGACATCCTAGTGCCTTCATGGAAGCAGAAGCAGCCACCCACAGCTAAACACTCAGCTGAACTCTGGAATCCAGTTGCAGAGAGGGAGGGGTGATGAGCAAAGGGGTCAAGACCAGGCTGAAGAAACCCACAGAAACAGCTGATCTGAACAAGGGGTTGCTCATGGACCCCAGACTGATAGCTGGGAAACAAGAATATAATCATTTCCTAACCACAGGCAGGCAGTGACACATTATACTCACATGGTAACCTTTTTTGCCTTGTGTCATTTGTAAGTAATCTTGAGAAACTAACATGATACATGAATGGGGTAGAGAATAGCTTTACAAATTACCTTCTTTAGCCTATAGCTTTTGAGCATGAAATTTGGGAAATAATTTCTAAAAGTAATACTGGCCTTCAAGGCTATTACCAAATGGCATAATGCAGCATAGAACATATTCATCCATCATTTTTCATCATGATACAAATGCCATCCATTTACCAATGTCGTTGTGAATACATTACAGGATGCACTTACACAAAGTAATATGTCTACAATTCTAGTACATTGTATAATTTTATGAGATTCTTGTTTTATAGATAGTTAATATTTGACTAAAATGTTGTCACATGGTATGTGATTATATTAATGAACCATACGTAGGTTTTCTATCAAGATACAATCAGCCCTCAAGCATATGGATGTTTAAGGAAAATGAAGTCAATTGTTGTTTACAGAGAAAAGCAAAAGGTGTCTAATCAGGGAGAATTGGTTGGCAGAGAAATTCAGAAAAGAATGTCAATTTGTATGAGTAAAAGCCAAGCAAAAAGAGTATAACATTTTCTACACTAGTGTTTTAACATGCTATGTGGGTCCAAGTGTCTTTGTGCAGGAGAATGATTTTCTGACTTTGTTTTTCTGTTTCTATTGGGACACTGTTTGCCTGATAACTGAGAAAGGTAACATTACACAAAAGTCTTCCATTCCAAGAAACTAGGACTCAAAAGACAAGAGGTTTTTATATGACATTTATCAGTTTGTGGTAATAATGCATATTTTATATGTATACTCTCAGATTTATTCAAAATTCCTAGCCTATGATCATCTCAAAGAGTAATTTTACACTGTGCAGTATGAGCAACCCATTCTGTAACTCACTAAGTATTCTAAAACTACTAGAAAAAATACAAAGTATAAGATGTGAACATTTCTCTAAATGGAAAATGAATCTGACATTTTCAATAGCCTTATCTAAAATGTCCTAGGTCCCTTAATAAAAATGCTAAAACAACAAGCATATTTACACACCAAATATCCTTTAGTGTTTCATAAATACTAAATCTGACATGAAAGTGGTTTGTAGCCCACATTACTAAAATCCCATTCTTCTTACTTCACAGATTATTTATTTCAAAAGCAATTTTCACTACCAAGTGACTATAAAGCACTCACTTTTTAAAACTCTGCTTAAATACAGCTCAAGGCTTAAAAGAGTGGGCAGTCCTCCTCTGCTTCAAATTACACTTAGCTCTACTAAGAAAAATAAATTAAATTGCCTTTCAATTGAACACATTGATTTAATTAAAGTACATTAAATACCATTCTGATAAACAGTCAACCTGATTTAAAACTTGTGATTTAATGCTTCTGTATATTAAATTATAAGGTAACAAATAATAATGTTGGGGCAGTATAAGAAGAAATGTGAAATTACAGTGTCTACCAAACACAGAAGAAAGTTTGAGGAAGAATTCTTCATCTGGCATAGGGATTTCCCACCCATTTTCTCATCAAAACCTGTTGTACCCCTGTAAAGCCATAAAGTTCCTCAATATACCTAACTCCAACCTCTCCCCCAAATGATAAGGTTTAAGAGAGAAAATATCATCTATTTTCTTCAAGGCTGAACTTGAATAAAAGTATTTATATCCACTGGTTTTGATAGTTGAGGTTTTTTGGTATAGCACCAAGAAGCATAAAATATAAATTACTCTGTATTTACATGAATGTATAATATCTATGTCAGCAGTATTAGCAGAGTCCAGTAGCTCTCCAGTTGGTTTTTTGATTGGGATTTTTGTTTGTTTATTTAAAAATGGAACTGTAAAAAATATCACCCAATAGTTATCAAGTTACATTCATTTGGAAATAACTTAGAGTTACACACAATAGACTAATACTAACAAAGTACCATGTGCCTTATTTCACTCTACATACATTTGAACAAATAACCTGAAAAATATTCACCATGTCATATCATAAATTTCCACTTAATAAAGTAGAAATGACTACTATCATTTCTATAATTCCTATGACATCTTAATATGGATTTACTCTTATCCTTGCCTCTACTAATGAGAATTTAATTTTATTGAATCTTTTCAAGGTTCTGTGTTTCAAAGGGTATATAATGCTCTTGCAGACAGCAATTTCTTTAAAGCATGATCATAAAATGCAATAGTTGCAAAGTCAGTCTGTTGACTCTCCAATGACTTTATGCGCTTATAATCAAACTTTTTGATCCTCAGAATCATGTCATGAATAAATTGTCCTTTTGAACATGCCTTACATAAGGAGACAAACTCACATTTAAATAAAAATGTGAAAGCACTTTGGTCCACTGGTCATAATGTCTTCTGTGTATGCTTGCCTCTATACATATGAATCAAGAACTGCATCTGAAGAATGAAAAGCAATTAAATACTGGAAAATTTCTAAAAACTAGAATTCCAGAAAATATTTGATCCAGAGAATCCTTTAGTTTTTAAGTACCATAAACTGACCTTGAAAATCAACAATCCTAAAAATCTTTTCAACTGAACAAAGCTTTGCCATGAAAGAATGGGAGTTCTTATAGATCTAAGCATTTAATGTTGTTCCCTGGGGTATAAAAAAAAGTTCAGAAAAATCTAACAATGTTGTATCAAGAGAACATTTGTCAAAGTCCAAGTTACAATGTCAACTGATATGGAGTTTCAAACCTTTGTATTATATACTTTATAATGGTATTGTTGTAGAAGCCTGGGGCCTAGAAGTGACCAAGCACATGTAGGAAAACTAGCAAGCTTGTGAGAAACTAGAAAAGGAAACTAATTCAGTTTCAATGTTCCAAAGAAAAGATGAGCTGCTTACCTTTTGGCTTAAGGGGTATCCTGACAGAATGGAATGTTTCAATCTTACAGAAAACTGAAACATAACATTGTGTCTATTTTTATACTGTGAAACTAGAAAGGTGACTAAGAAATTTGCAGAAGAGATCTTAAGTGGGGGGAGGGGGAGGTTAACAGTGCATGTGACATGAAAGCTAAGGGGGAGCTATTTATGAGGAAGAAAAGCAGCAAAAGCAGTTCAGCAGATGACTGAGAACACTGAGACAAATAAGAAAACACATATATGAAGATGCCTAAAGGAACCCATTACTTTATGTGTCCATTTAAAACTAAATTTGAAAAATTAGACTCTTCAGCCTTAGTTCACCATTCTGGAACATAGAAAACAGACAATACACAATTTCAACCATCAAAAAAAAAAACAGAAATGCAATAACAAAAGAGAACAGAAATATTTTTAATGGCAGTAAGGAAACTTCTATCTTCTACCTTGTGATTAAATATGTATAATTTTTAAAAGATACTTTGTAAAACAAAACATAAAACCCTACAAGTATCATTGTGCAGAAGTTTCTAGGTAGTATTCTGGAAGAAGGAGATTCTAGGTTAGGAAACAACAAGCTTAAGTTTGCTTGAGATCCCTTCTAAAGAAGCTTTCATTATGTTGTCCTATGATGGACTTCATTGCCCCAACCACGGAGTACATATGTGGCAGCTGTGACCTCTTCCTATCTTCTAGGGACTGAAGATGCTGTGAGAGAAGAAATGGCCCAGAACCTGCCACATTTTGCTTCTCCCTCAGATTCTTGCTAAAAATTAACTCTAGTGATTAAGGGCTCTGTAGAGTATTGGGTAGGTGGAGGCTGAGTCATAGCTTTGTCACACTTTGGAGGAGCAAATAATAAATTACTCTGCAGTTTCCTTTTCATGTTATCCTTTTGTTTTTGATGAGTCTTGGCAGGGAGATTACATCAATTCCCAAATGTTAATTTGAAATTTTCAAATTAGCTCAGTAAAATGTTAGGCTTTGTGAGTATCAGTTTATAGGAAAAATGTATAACTTTTGACAGCATGAAATACAAGGTTAGTTGAAGCTGTGTGGAAATTATGTGGGTAGCAGCAGAGAGACCATCAACGCATCTACACTTCATTTGCATTTTGTGTTTTCTCTTTCACGTTTCTCCACAGGAGGAATCTAGGAGGAAAGCTTCCCATGGGGGAATAAAATCACAGTGCTGTTGACTTTGTAGAATGCTGTAGACTAGTAGCTCACCTGCAAAATCATGGCTGGAGTATGATTGATGGTCATGCTTTGAAGGGTCCAAGCAAGAAAGGAGTGATGTGATCCCTAAAATAAGACTTCCCCACCCCTCTCCTTATCTCTAATATTTCATAGCAATGCTGTTGGATGTGCTGTTCAAGTGGATGAAATGTGAAAGGTGAAAGATCATTGAAAGCCCTGAGCTAGTCCTCTTAAATTCTGCATGTCATTTGCTCATGCTGGAACTGACAAGTTTTAAAAGATGCATACGATGTTGCATTGATCAGCTTTGTCAAGATTACTGATATTTTTGTTGGAAATATGACAGGTAGAGCACCCTACATTTTGTGTAATTGCATCTGTATGAGGAGAAAATTGATCACACTCTATTTATTAACCAAATATTTCATGAGGAGTCCATGTATTTATTAGCATTGAGATTTGTAAACTCAGCTAATCTAGAATGGTTTTATTTTCTGAAAATAGAACATAAAACAGGAAGCTGTAGAAAGATGACTGATGCAGCAGTGGAAGGGATACAGGGTTTGATTGTGGAATTTCTGAGAAACACACATTTGCAATGGCATCCACACCCTCGAACTCTTCCCCAAAGCAAGATGGGTTCGTGTAAATGACAGTATATCTGGAAAGTACAACTCTTTATTCTCTCTGTCTTTCTGCTGTTTCATTCAGGCTACATAGAAATAATGTGATTGCTGCTGAAGTGATCTTCACATAAGTCCTGGAATACAGGTTTTCAGCGTGTGTGTGTGTGTGTGTGTGTGTGTGTGTGTGTGTGTGTGTACGCACGCGCGTGTGCACGTTTCAGACTGGCCATTTCTTTTGCAATCTACTTCTATTGTGAATTTGTGAATTTCATTATCTAAACACAGGGAAACAAAATCATAACAGTGGAAGTCTTCATGGAAGTTGTTCTATTGATGGTTCTCCAAATTATCTGAAAGCTGGGAAAATTCTTTACCCAATATCACTATGAATTGGAACAGGGGGACATTTGTGACCTAAGAAATATTTACAGAGCAGTTTCTACATGATCCTAGAAGGCTCCTTCTTTGTATATAAGCTGAGACAGGACTTGGATTAATGAAATGGTGGGTTTTATTCTCTGCCTTTAGGACATAGCAAATTCTGCTGCCCTGTTTCTGCCCAAGTATAGTTGTGTTTTGATTGACTCTCATATGTCAGACATGTATGCAACAGTGTAGTATGTAGGTCGGTAGTGCTGTCTGTCCTGAAATTACTTTAGTAGCAAAACATCTTGAGCCTGACTTAGCATTTCAGCCTGCCAGCTGTAATGGAGAAAAGACTGTAAATGTGGATTTACCATGACAGAAAGAAATACATTCCCATCTGGCTAAGTTGGTGAGCCCACTCACATAGCTTGTATTTCTGTTTTCAAAATGTCACCCGCCCTCACTCTGGCACACTGGGCTCCGTGACATGTGCTCCTGTTCAAATGTGAGATGTTTTACTCTCTCCTAGCAACAGTGTGTTTGCCATTTGGTTAGACCCACACACTTGGGATAGTGGTTTTGTGGAGGGAAAATATCATGGCTTTAACATTGCTATTTTATACTCTGAAGCTATGTCACTACCTTCCATTTTTAGGTTAAAATAAAGTCAAGATATTCAACTGAAGAAGAAGCTCCCCAGACCTGTCTCAAAATATTACAGGATTGTGTTTTTTTCTTTACAACCATTCCCTATGGAAGTCCACAGAGAGTTTTGGATTGTGGGTATTAGAGAAACCTAGGGATTCCTGAAGAATGATAAATACAAGGGTACCATCCACTGAGTCCACTTATGTTTTCTAAACTCAATTTTTCTCTTGTGCTGGGAAGCCATGGTGAGAGGAACTTGTGAAGGAACAATACTTGTCCTGTTAATTTGAACTCATTTGAAAGAGACAATGGAACCAATAATATGTGAAGCTCATCATGTCATCTGCCCTTTATGCCCTGTGATGCTCACACCAAAGGGCAATGGATTCAATTTTCCCTCAGTCCTCCCTTCTCCCACAAAACTTACTTTGGCTATCACCCATTTACAGCCACAAGCAGGAATTACTAGGATTCTTGAACACTATAACTATGTTCAACTCTTGTCCTCTGATGCCCTACATTGTGTTGATTATTCAACTTATTTTCATCATCAATATTAATCTCTGTATTTTCCATATAAGCCTTGGATTACCTAATTTGATCACCTTCAGTCATTTTCATGTTATTCATTGCCAGAAACTCCTCTTTTAACCAAAGATCTTACAAACTTTAAGGCACAAGAGAAAGCTGACTTTATTTCCTTGTATTATTTCATGTTTATTTTATTATTTTAGATCCATTTTCCTTTGCTTTATTATGTTCTTAAATATCATTTGCTCTCTTTCCATGGTTCCAAAACCGAGCTAAGGAAATATAGACCAAATAAAGCATAAATCATGTGGTCCATGTTTTCACAGAGACACCGAATTATTAAACAATACTGGGTGTATACAAAAACAACAGGAAGGAGAAAATGATGCGTCTTGATGAAGTGGAGAAACATTAAAAACATGCTTCTTAGAAACTCAAGGACAAAATTAATATTGTCTTAAAACTAATAAAATGAAAATACAAAGAATTCAAAACCACATTCCCATGGTGAATACTGTTAGACAGCTATAAATCATGATCTTTTGGTGCTTTACTTTGCCTAAACCTTACCAGAAAGCAGATAAGTAGGATCTAATAAAAATATCAGTGACAGAAGTCCTCATAAGGTACAGAACATTACAGCATGATCGGTAAGTGAGTTTCTTTTTCTTTGTGTGTATGAATTTTTCTGCATGTATGTCTGTACACCACTTGTATGCCTGGTGTCCCTGTGTCTGGCATCTACAGAATGCTACGTTGGGTACTAGGAATTGAACATGGGTATTCTCAAAGAGCATCCATTGTTTCTAATCTCTGAACAATCTCTCTAGCCCCCAACAGATGATTCCTAAAGGAATTTTCAGTCTCAGTATCAATCAGAAACATTTTCATGTTAATAACAGAAAAGGTAAAATGATTCCTTAGAAAATGAGATAGAAAGCTAGATGACCATTTGAGGTTGTTTGAATACAGTTAATATTAAAAATAGAAAACTACTTTCTTTAGAACAACAACAGATTAGGAAATAAACATTATTCAAATATATTGCTTCACGCCACAGGTACTACAGCAAGTTTAAAAAGCAACTTAAAGGGAAGAATGTGAATTACCCCAAACTATGGCTGTTTTGTGTTTTCCATGCCTTCCGCTCACCTTTTTTTTATACAATAAAACTTTTTCCTGCGTCCATAGTCAGGTTTAATTTTTTTTCTTTCTAAAATTTATTTATTTATTTTAGATCCCAACTGCAGTTTCCCCTTCCTCTTCTTCTCCCAATCCCTCCCCCACCTCCCATTTACCTTCCCCCTCTAGTCCTACTCTGTTACCATTGCCTTAACCTGTGTGGCACAGCATGTGCCTGTCTGAAACACACCACAGTAGCTCATTTAGAGTCCTCCAGACTCTTAGTGAAGCTACTGCTAAAGCTGAACGAGGATACACTATTCTAACAAGCGCATACATTTGTCACACCTGGGCAAGGCTTCAGGAATATAATGGCCTCCTTCTAAAAAATGGACACTGCACTCTACAATGTCTCACAGAAACTAGAATACAGACTTCATCAGTTCTTTGAAGATATAATGATACCCCTGGGTGAATACTCACTGGAAACTCACTGTTTTCCAGTGAGTTTATTGGAATAATTGGAGTAATAATTATTTATATTATTTAGTTCTCAATATAGCCATTGAGCCCTATTATTAAACATTGAATTAAATAAACAAGGTACCTGAAGCACAGATTCCAAGTCCTTTCTTCCAAAGAGCCTATCAAGTCTCAAGACTGCTGAAGTATGTCAACTTGGCCATCATTGTATCCCTTAACACATTATCAAGTGTCACCTGATGTAAAGGGCTGTCCATGAATCATGAATAGGTTTGAGGGAACCTATTGAAAAAAAGGGTTAATTTACTCACAAATACACTGCCTCTAGTGTCAAAGATATAATTCATAGCTATGCTTTTCTGATAGAGAATGCTGTTAAATGCTTTTCAGAAGCCCTGTTTGTGGGCACACATTTTTCCCCAAACACTCTCATTTTGGAGGAGCAAAACATAAAATGGAATTTGATTATTAATGAATATGTGGGAAAGTGTATAAAGAACAGTTAAAGTAAGAGACACAATGTAAGCAGTGCAGAGACTTACTGAGTTCTGAATCTGACAGTCCTGTCTCATTGTTAACTGTACAAAGCATTCTATCAGTCATATGGAAGTATCAGAAAATTCAACTCTTTCTCTTGCTTTCTTGCCACCTCCCCCCATTATAGCCTCTGTACAAGACAGCTGTTTCCTATGCATATGATAGGCAGGCATGCAGGGGATGAACACAAGGGGTGACAGCTATGTCAGAAAGAGGTAAGCTTTCCCAGGCAACTACATTTCATGCCGTGTTTCCAAAAACTTTGTGAAAAGTGCACCTATTTTTGCAAGGGAACCAGAATACGTATGTAGTTTAGCTGGACACTGTTTTACAGTTCTGGTGTAACTGCTAATACATCCCCCTCCCCAGATGCATAAATACATTTCTTTGCATTTTAATCTTTGCTTTTGCTTCTCATTCTAAGGACTTTTCCCCCTCTCTATGCATGTTTGTTATTTGTGTGCTGGTTGTTCTTCAACATTAGACTTTTGAAATTTGTTTTCATTTTAGAATTGTGGTTTTTGACTTATTCATTGAGTTAGTTTGGTTCAAACTGCATAACCTCCTGTTTTCTGGCAGCATTCCTTATTTTGTGGTCACTTTTCTCTCGAGTTTTTCCATGGTGTTCTTAGTGTTCCTACATGACTGAAAGTGTTTATTTAAGATCTGGTTTCTGTTCGTTTTCTGTTGATTGATTTAATTCTTTTGTAAAGTTAAGTTATGATTTTCATATGCTTTGTAGATGCCAATTCCAGAAAGATTGTTTCAATTATCAGTAGAAGCACATGATTATGTTTCACTGTTATTCTACTGTGTCCTTGTGTGTAGGCGAAGCTTCCTGAGGGATGGTTGAAGAACACAGCTTACACTGTCCTCAAGGTACACAGCTCCCTCTAGAGTCTATAAGGTAAATGTTTTAAAATATTATCTTTTCTGTGGCCAGTCCTGCTCTGGCTTTCCCAGTCAGCCTTTCGCAGGCAAAATCCTATTGCCAGACTGAATCTGCCAGTTTAATCATATCGTTTTCTTCCACCATGATACAGTTTCTTGCACATTTTTGATAATTTTCAACAGTTTTATATTTGCATGCAATGCACTGTGATTACATTCACCCCCTTATCTTCCTCTCGTACTTATTAACCCTCTTTTTTTCTACCTAGACCCCTTGCTGACTTACTGCCTTCATATCTCTCTTTTCCTTTCTGTTTTCCCCAGTCCCTCTGAAGGCAGTCACAGAAGCTCTGTGTTTAGATTGCAACAGTCATATCATACCCAGGTGAAAAAAATCCTTCAACATTCCTCCTCATACGTTGGCTCCCACTTTTTCTCCACCCTCTCATCTGCAATGTTCCTTGGGCCTCAAAGTAAAGGACATGCATGTACCATTTTGTGATGGGTACTCATCTGTCACCTATTATCATTACTTTAGTAGTTATGAACCCTTGTTTTAACCATCACCATTTGTACAAAGAGACTTCTCTGATCAAGACATAGAGCTGCACTATTCCTGGACATAAAGGGAAATGTAGAGAAGGCAGTTTAACTACATATCCATTTAGTACAGCAACAGTAATAGGTTCTTCCATACAGCCTGTGACCTCTCTAGCCATGGCTTCTGAAAAGTTCTATAGTGCTAATCATATAGTGTCTCAGGGTTCAAACCTAAACCAGAAGCAGTTGGCTACTGTCAGAACCTTCATACCAGTATTTTACCAGGGGGCATATATTGTCACTCGGTTCAGTAATATAACTTGCAAGATCTACAGTTGATGTGATCACTGATGATTTTTCTCTCCCAACAACCTGCAGAATATCTTTTGTCATTATGAATGCTGGCTGGCCAACTGGCACATTTTGTGTACTCCTGAACACTCTGTGACACTTGTGTATCTCTTCCAGTGATCTAGAAGTGCTCAGCCTCAATTATATTCACATTGATCCCTGTTTTGCAGCACTAATTTTGGAGGCAACTATTTCCTGGAGATACATAAAACACACTTGCCCTTAGAAGTCCTCTACCTTCTTGTGTTTTCAACTGTCGCATAACATCCACTAGTTTGCTCTGCTTCTTTGCCTATGGTGGAATATGCATACTAGAGCAAGATTGTTGAAATTATTTGTTCTTATATTTTTGTTAAAAATATGGTTTGAAAAGTTTATTTTCCTGTCTGTTTCTTTCCATATGCTTTCCAAGAAATACTTAGAAAATAGCTACATGGTTTAAAATTTATGTCTAATCAAAACGAATGTGAAATTCTCAAAGAAGTAATTAAAAGCTTTTAAGTGGAGTAATAATCAATCCTGCATTAAAAAAAAAACTTGTGTCTACAAACTGATCGATTATGAAGTTTGATTTCTAAACTTCTCTAAAAAGAAAATGAGTGTAGTTTTATAAAGGCTGCTAAGGTCTAGATTCAATGATTTTGTACAAGAAAAAAGAACTCTAAGTGCTAATTGCTACCATTAACTCATTTGTACACAGAAGTGGAGAATGATTAGGTAATCTGCTTAACCTTTTATACAAATGATAAACACAGTTATGAAATTCAAAATCATGGTATTCAAAATCTAGAGCACCAGCTCATCTTTTCATATGACCTGCAGCTTGTAACACTGTGTTATGATAACTCTTCCTGCCAGCCTGTCCCAGTGTTGAGTCAACCCCAAATAACACATGAGACACTATATTAATTATAAAGCTGTTGGCCTTTGGCTATGGTTTCTTAATGGCTAGCTCTGACTTAATTATTAACCCATAACTACTAATCTATATATTTTTAAAAGGACTTATCTTAACGAGGACGTCAGCCTCATGCATCCTCTCTTTCCGGGATCACATGGTGACTCTCTACTCTTTACTAAATTTCCCAGAATCCTCCTTGACTCCTAGCCCCACATATCTTGCTACTCTATTGGCCAACAGTGCTTTATTTATCAACCAATAAGACAAAAATATACACAGAAGGACTTCCCCCATCAACAATGACTTTTGTCTTTCAAGATTAAAACTATGTATGTAACTTTCCCATTCTGTATGCAATAATGCACCTTGTGACCATCTAACATTGACCAAATAGGAAGTTCCTGATTTAAGCTGCCCTGGACATGAGCCCTTTAAACTTTCATGTTGTTCTTATATAAACTTGAAAATGGAAATCTTACCTCTAACTTTAAAAAGAAATAATAACCATATCCTCATCATAACAACATATAATAAAATAAAATTAATATTTCATAATTTTTCAAAATTTGACAAAAATGCTGAATTAAATGAAAACATAAACAAAAGTAAGATTGTATTTTGAACATGGAGGTATATTAAAGTCTTAATTTCCAATATTGATTTACATATGTATGTTTTCTATTCTGATAAGTTTCTATGTAGAAAGTCATATTCCAAATGTAAATCACATACATGATAAAAATGGTATGGATGCATGTCATTTAAAGGCAAGGGATACAGAAGGGAATTTTAAGTCACATACATATGAAAATAAAATGTTAAACTGACACTTTACTAAAAATATGTATGCAATATAGATTAGGTGGTATGTGAATTGAAATTATATGTACACATAGGCTTTATATATGTATCTAAATTGTATATTGTCATGTTATATGTTTGTGAGCTAGCATTTAAATTTCAGTTTGCAGACAAACAGACTGAAAATTTTCAAGAAACTTTTGATGCACTTAACTTACAATTATTATAGCTTGTAATAGAAGCCAGAAATTCCAGACTGCCAAAGTCTTTCTCAATTAGTTGAGATATACTGAAGGCTTAAAGTTCAATGGATCTGTCAAGGGTCCAAAATAGAGAACCAAGGGAAAAGAAATCTAGGAACAGGTTACACTCTTAGGTTCAACTTTCTAAGAAATTCCGAATTTATGGGTACTAAATCATTAATTTGGACCAAAACAATTTAGATGCATTTAAGAAGGAGCCACACTGTTCAAATGTCCTAGATACTCTTTAACATTTTTTGTCTTCAAGTCCTTTCTATAGAGTCAAAACTGAAATGTAGAGCTAAAATTGTGCAGAAGTACTGTGTCCTACACATTGATAGCTTCTGTCAGACACTAAAGAATATATATAGGATGCCCACCTGCAGACCCTCCCCACACTCTAGCTTCCAACAGACAAATCCTCAGTTGTCCTTCCCCTTGTTCCTGTGGCCCAGACCACAATTCCTACAGACACTGTCTGCCTAACCATAGGCCACACCTGCCAAAAAATCCAGTCCCCAACTCCAGTAGATATCCCAGGCCCAAATACAAGCCATGACTGAAAAAAAAAAAAACCAGCACTTAACATAAGGCAGATACTCTCTGCTGGACCAGAGACCACATGAGCCACCAAAATTCCAGCCTCCAAACAAGGAGGAGACTCAAAATACTGCATGAGAGCAAGAATTCTTTTAATTTTCCTACAATTTAGAGAATATGAAACTCTAGTTGTTAACACCTCAAAGAGAACTAAAGTACTATTTTGGACATTTATGATTTCAAGCAGCCTGACTAGAAGTCTGTATGTGCAGCCATTCAGAGTATATATCATTATAAAATCTAATAATTGCATGTTATTTAAATGATACCAGTCAGAATATGACACTTCTTAGTTATGTAAAGTAAAATATTGAAGTTCAAATGTGACTACATGGTTCTGGTGATTAAAATTTAAAATCTATTTTTTAAGATTCAAACATTCAGGAGGCAGAGGCAAGGCAGATCCCTGAGTTCAAGGCCAGTCTACAGAGCAAGTCCTAGGTTATCCAGGGGCACCCAGAGAAACTCTTTATCAAAAAATCCAGTCACATTCATTTAAGTTTTTACCATATAATATTTATTTATTTATCTACTTGGAATAGAGTGTGTGTGAGTGTGGCATAGCACATATGTGGAGGTCAGAGAACAGTTTGAAAGAGTTGGATCCTAGGGATGTAAATCAGCTCAACAGGATCAAGAGCAGGTTTTTTTTCACACTGTACCCTCTCACTGGGCCACTCATATCCATTTTGTTGTGAGACTTTACTGTGTTCATATATGACATATTCACAAAATGAAGCATTATTCAGCTGTAAAGAAGACTGAAATAACATTGTCCAAACTGAAACTGGAAATCTTATTAAGCAAAATAAACCAGAATCAGAAAGAAATACTCCATTTTCTCTCTTACGGAGAATGTAGGTATCTTAAAATACATGAAAGAAGAAAGAGGACTGTTTGAGATGAGGAAGGTGTCCAGCTGTAGAAGACATGAAAGGATATTAGAAAAGTGAATAAGATCAAAGTATATGACATACATGTATGAAAATGCCACTATATACACTATTTTGTAAAGATAAATATATGACAATCTAAAAAAGAAAATAAATTCTAAATGTATGATGTGATTGAAATTCAGGCTTATGACAAGGCTGTCTCTCTGGGAATGTTGTTTATTTCATATTAATTTCATGTGTCAGTGATGAGTTACCTAAATCACTGTTAGTGGTCAAGTTAGAAAAATATATCAAGGGCTGGAGAGATTATTCATCATCACTAGCTGTTGTTTCAGAGGACTCATGCTCGATTCCCAACACCTACATGTTGATTCACAACCATCTACAACTACAGTTCCAGGGAATTCAATGTGCTCTTCTGACCTCCTTAGCCACCACACATACAACTGATACACATATATACATGCAAACAAATGCTGGTATACATAAAATAAAATAAATGCAGTTTAAAAACACAGATCTGAAAATAAACATGCAAGTCACATAAAATGTATTGAACTTGTTATATTTAGGAATATGTACCTACATACATATATGTATGCAATAACAATTGACGAAAAAGAGTCTATATATTTGAAATACTGGGGAGAGGTATATGGAAAATCTGTGAGAGGATGAAAGGGAAGAAAGAAATGTAATTATATTATAATCACAAAAATAAAAAGAGAAATCACAAATTAGTGTTAGGAAGCTAGAACAGCATGACCTCTGAATGGCGTAAGTTCATCCTTAATGGTCTCATTCATCAAAGATGACAATCTAAATCAATGATTTTATCTGAGATTTAGAAGTAGTGAGTCTCTAGTTTCATTTTCCTTTACACAAAGATTAACTGAAGTTGTTTTATATGGAAAATACTTACTTTATTAAAGGCAATAAACTTGGTATAGAAGGGACAGAATAAAAGCTGTTTGATTTTTTCATGTTACACCTTGCCACTAGAGGTTATTAGTATACTAGTAAGGTTTATGACTTCAAATTTCAAAACCTGGGGGCTACAAAGATGGCTCAGTGAGTAAGAGTGCTTCTTGCCATTGCAGAACACCCAAGTTCAATTCACAGCACCTATGTAACACTACACCCAAACACAAGTAATTACAGCTCCAGGGAATCTGGCATACTCTTCTGGTCTCTGGGGTACTACAACATACTGAAGTTTTCAGAAACCTCTTCAGTGAGACCCAGACAGTTCAAATAACTCTTAGAAGCTCAGTCTTCCATGCTTCTACCAAGTATGGCTCATTAAACAGTCCTTAAAGCATTCCATTACTTTCATAACCCAAAGTACCAAAGTCCAAATTCCTCCAAACACACACATGGTCAGGCCTATCATAGCAATAACCCAGTTTCTGTTTTCTATTGCTGCAAGGAGACACCATGACCACTGCAACTCCTATAAAAATATATAATTGGGGTTACTTGCTTACAATTTCAGGGGTTCAGTCCATTATCATCATGATGGAGAGCATAGCAGTGTATATGCAGACATGGTGCTGGAGCTGAGAGTGCTATATCTTACAGGCAACAGGAAGTCAACTGTGTCACTGTGGGAGGTATCTTTAGCATAGGAAACATCAAAGTTCACCCCCACAGTGACACAATTCCTCTAACAAGGCCATACCCATTCTGACAAAGCCACACCTCCTAACGATGACACTCCTTATGAGATGGGGGGGGAGCTAATTACATTCAAGCTATAACAGCAACTCACTAAAAATAACTGTTAAAAAAAACATGGGAGAAAAGAAACCCAGAATACAGTCATGTGGAAAGCAGAATGGAAGCTTTTCAAAAACTTAAAATAATGAGCTAACAAGACGGCTAAGCAGATAAAGGCTTTTGATTTGCCCAGCCTGACAACTTGAATTCAAGCCCCAAGGTGGAAGGAGAAAAATTTTAACTTTTTATGAATAAATTATGGTGTTTAAATCCTATGCAAGACTGACTTTCTTAGTTCATTGTGCTTAATGTTTCATCAGCATTTTCTAGTATAAATTTTATTATAGATACATATTTTAATGAAAATAACTATATTTAGGATATAGTTAGTGGTTGAGATAATGTATTTTTTAATGTATGACTTTAATTTTGATTTTTAAAAAATTATGGTATAATATATAAAATATGAAAGTGGTTCACATTAATGTAGTATTACAACATCTTCAAGAAAGATGCGCATTGTGAAATGTTCAAATCAGGTTGAACATACCTATTATTTGAGAATTCATTATTTTATGGGAAAACCTTACCAAATATTTTAGTCTATCTTTATGGAATGTATGGTACATAGTTGTTATCTGTAGACACCATACTATAGTACTTGCTACAATACATTATTAAATATTTGTTAACAACACATTTGTATGTATGCTCATAATAAAATTCAAACTATATTAAATATAACTTCTCTACTCAGAAGTAATCATAATATTTTATGTATTTCATTTTACAGATTATTTTTCTGTTATATTATTTCTTTAGCATACAAGTTTTCATGTTACCTGACATTTTGTAACTCAAATACTTGCTATATTACTCAAAGCCTATTTAAAACACAAATGTATGCCCATAGTGTTATATATATATATATATATATATATATATATATATATATATATAATGTGTTTACATATATTTAACCATATATTAAAGCTTTCATACAGATTTACATAATTTTGTAAAGAATCAAATTTTCTCACAGGTGACAACAGATATAGAAAAGACTATTTTCCCAGGGCTGGATATTTCTTACGGGATAACCAATTGGTGTGCTCTTCCTTGGAGAAGACTAGTTCTTCTCTTCTCAGCATTCCATAGTTGCCTGTAGTTTGTTATATAGGAATAAGGCCTTGTAAGTTTTCCCTGCCCAACTCAGCATGTCCATTAGTGTCACCCTTTTCAATTCACATTTGGCCAGTCATGTTCGGGAGACTTTATGGGTATAACTTCTGACATTCCTAGGAAGTACAATCTCATAGCAAACTTTCTGCTCTTCTGGCTCTTACAATCTTTCTAGACACTCTTCCATAATAGTGGACTGTCTGCTTTTATGTATTTCAGAAGGAGACAAGAAAGGGAGAAATGATGCAATTACATTAATGAAATGGCTATGGTGATGCCAACTTGTCCTGACTCTATTTTGTGTCTGTCTAGGCATTCCCAGCTTTACGCGCGTATGGACACACACACACACACACACACACACACACACACACACACACACACACACACACACACACCCCTAATAGTTACATCTATCTTTTCAGGACTTTTGAGACTGTGTACCTGACCATGGCCCAGATATACTAAACAGAATAATCAATGGTTGTGCAGGCTAAAACATAAGGCCAAAACAGCTAATAGAAATTGTAAATCAAAAACAATTGTCTTGTAGTGTCTGGAAACACCACTAAACTGTGCACAAAGAAGATGCTGTTCCAATGCCCATCAAACACTTATGTAACCGTGGTTTTGTCTTTAAAATGCTGTATCCCCAGGTTTTGTCACCAAGATACTCTGACACCCAATCTTAGGTGTCAGCTTATAAAAAGAGTCATATACTTTTAATTGGATTAATTAATATGATTGACAATAACTGTCTCATGTAGATCATTTTATTATAATCTCAAAACTAAAATAAATAATTTTAAAAAAATAAATAAAATCTTCAAAAATTAAAATGGGTGCAAAGATTATTTTAGTAGTTTTCAACTTTGTAACTATTTTCAGGTAGCAAATATGTTTAGAGTAGGATGAGAATACAAACAACAACCCCCCCCAAGCCTGTTTTCAAACCATATGTCATGTCTTCTCCTGTTTCTATGTTGATGGGAAGAGTGGACTGCGGTGATTAGAACCAGTGCATGAGAGCCATGTAAAACATGCCTTTATTTCTACTTTTGTAATTTACTGTTAACTTTAGGATGGGTCTCAGTTTCATATCTACAAATCCTGAATAACAGTACATTCCCCATACAGTTGCCAGACTGATTCATTGAAATGGCTATACAACACCTGTAAAGTACACAAGGCATCAACGACAAGTCCTGTCTCCATTTTTCTTTTCTGTAAAACTGAGCCTCATCCAATTACTAAGAAAAAAATGTGGCTTGCCTCCTGTCCTTCAGCCAGACAGGGAAATTTTGGCTATAACTTTTAGTCTAGATCTCTCCTTGAGAAACTCCACACCCGACTCTAATGCCGTCTTTTGGCTTGCTACAGAACATCTAGGCATATTTCATCTGAAAAGTAAATTCACCTGGAGAAATGTAAGTATCATCAACAAATGTTGCTGGGAAAATTGCATATCTACATGTGAACAGGGAACTTAATTCTACACACACAGACAAAAAAAAAAACCCTTCAATTGGATCAAAGATGGTAGTGTAAGACATGAAACACTAAATTGCTACAAAGGGCTAGGGAACATTTTACAAGATACAGGCATAGATACAGATGTTCTAAATAAAACTCTGGTTGCTCAGAACACAAGATCAACAATTGGCACATGGGACCTTGTGAAATTAAAATGCTTCCGCTCAAAAAGAAAACTGTCTTTGGAACTTGGGGAAAGCAAAATACATGTGATATAAAAGTAGAAAGGGCAAGATTACTAAAGGAAGAAATATTCAAATATTCAAATGGGGTTGAAGACAATGGAATATAAGAAATTGGGGAACAGGGAACAGCTCAACAAATTAAGAATTTATGGGAAAAGCATAGTTAAACCTGCTGCGGTATAAGCCAACTGAAAAACACAATTAAAAAATGGAAGTATCATGTATGAGCAGATAATAAGGCTCCCAGAAACTATAGGTTTTTAAAGAAAAACCCCAGTACCAGACATAGGACACTCACCCTGCTAGTAATTGACCAGTGAGTCCCCAAACAATATATGTCATTGCAATTGCTCTTAGTTACCCACGAAAATTGCATGGTCAAACAGTATCATTGGAGATACCGTAACCTTCAGATAAAAGACATTGAGAAATAATGCCAGAAATCAACTAAAAATTACTCCTCTACTGTCTAAGTATTCATAATGTCAGAAAATGCTACATAGGCTGCTGAGGGAGAAAAGTTATCAACAGTCTTTCCAGCTATGGACCCTGCATACTATAATTCCAACATGCTGCAATAGTGTCATGGCAGGTATGATGCTAACCAGCTGCCTTCTAGCAGAGGTTGAGGTCCCATTCAGCAGAGTGAAATCCTGATTTAAATAAACAAAACAAAACAAAACAAAACTATGCCTGTGGAGACCACAGGCCCTAAAAAAAGAAGGTGCTGCTCATATTTTTCTAGACATGTATCCAAACTGCCTCCTAAACATTTGTGTTTACACTTGTGCTTCTCTCATCCTTAATCAAAAGGAGTAGTTTCTTTTTGCAGACTGACAGCTTTTCTCAGTGCTGACAACAAGTGACTACTGAAAGATCAAACCTAAGCAAAGTACCTATATCACCTCCAAGGAGAAGCCAACATAATAGAAGAAGGGGCAGAATGTTTATAAGAGCCAAGGAATGGAAAAGAGTGCTGTGAAACATTGTCTTAAGGATATAGAATACCCATCACACTCATAAACACATAACAGAGTAGCTACCTATGAAAGGTAGAGTCTAAAACAGTGAGGAAAAATAAAAGACTGTAATGAGAGGTGATGGATTATGATTAAAATCCCTTCTATACATGTATTCCACTTGCAAAAGTAAAAATAGAATGAACCTCAAAAAGAAACATAAGTAAACAAACATAAATAAAATCACTTGAATCTGCTACACAAATACTCATCATCTTTCTGTGTTCCTGTTCTGAACAACTCTTTTAGTAGCACTCATAACAGAAATGTTCCCATGGCAACATTCATGTTCAATATTAACTCAGATACACTAGTTTGTGTCTAATTGCACAGCAGATTACATTTGGCTGAAGATATTCTGCTTTAACTTCCATTACATTGGAATTCTCTTCATCAATAATGCTACTATTTACAATACCTGAAGTTTGGTTATACTTTTTTACCTGAAGAGCTATGATTTATGCTAAGAATATAATCCAATATGCTTTCAGATAAATTTATAATTTTCCATTTACTAATATTCTAGTTATTTCATAATTTTTCATGTTTAAAAATTATCTGTTTTGGTTATAAAAATATTCCCATCCAGTTGTGGTGATGTACTCCTTTAATCCCAGCACTGAGTAAGCAGATGCAAGTAGATCTCTGTATGTTATAGACCAATCTGTTCTACATAGTGAATTCCAGGACAGCCAGGGGTGCATAGTGAGACCCTGTCTCAAAAAAAATTCCCAGGAATTTTTATATATTTGAGTTTTGAATTTGAATTTGAAAAATATGGCCTCTCGATTATTTCAATAATTAAATGTCCCCTAGAGAGTTAAGAATAAGAAAATCAATACATTATTTTGAATATATGGGAAAAATAAGCTCTAGAACAATAATGTATATGAAAGCATTCTTCAGTTTATAAAATGTCCTATAATTGTCCTGTTCCTATGTAGTCATTACCCATTAATGACTATTGAGTGCTTATAATGTACCTAGTACAACTTTAGAAATGAATGTTTTATTTATTTTATATTTAAGTAGCCACATCTATCTAGTTACCATCATACTGTATACAACAACTTCCAAAAGCTTTTGGGTAGACATATCTAGAATT
The DNA here is from genome assembly GCF_003668045.3 of Cricetulus griseus. Classification (NCBI taxonomy): domain Eukaryota; kingdom Metazoa; phylum Chordata; class Mammalia; order Rodentia; family Cricetidae; genus Cricetulus; species Cricetulus griseus. The sequence continues at coordinate 88,425,823 of NC_048604.1, forward strand.
TAATATATTGCTCACTGTAACTCAACAACAGTGTCTCAATTTGGAAGTCAGAACCACTTTCCTTCTTTCTTCAGAATGCATATTCTGCTTTCCTTGTTTGTACTTCATCATCTCCTATAAATCAGAGTGAACTCTTCAGGGAGAATTTCAGGAACCACATTTTGTGAAGTATATGTACCCTGCTGACCTTACAAGAGTGCATTGCACTGTGTAAGTAGTTGTTGTGGGCCACTGACAATGATGACCACTTCTCATTTCAGATTTAGAAATGTATTCTTGTAGCATGAATAATAAAAACCCAGAGACAGATATAGGGGTTCAAGCTGAAGATCAGAGAAGCAAAGCAGCCAAGTCATCAGAGAGTTCTCACCTCTACCAATGCTGAGACCAAAGGGGTGATCCACACAAATCCTCAGTTTGCATCTTCAGACTGCACTGCTCTTTACCATATCTCATACTAGTCTCTGTGACTGCAATGAGCTCCTTGTATTCTCTCTAGGGATGTCATTAAAGGTGTGAGCTCTTTTTCTCTTTTAGACTGATTCACTCTCATGTAGCCCAGGGTGGCCTTGAACTCACAGAGATCTGTCTGCCTCTGTCTTCTGAGTCCTGGGATTAAAGGTGTGTGCCACCATGGCCCAGCTTCTATGGATGTGACTAGCTTTGCATTCTGATATCCAGGCAAGCTTTATTAGGTCATAAAACAATGTATTACCATATATTCTCATGTCATAGTTCCTTTACTTCTCTGAAAAGATTGCTTCTCCACAGTTTAAACTTTGCCCTTTGGGTTGAATTATAAATCTCCCAAAGAATAGAGTTTACTACACTAAGAACAATCTAAATCGTGTCTAGAATTAAAATTCAAAATTTCCTATGTTTGCTGCCATGATACATTTAGGAAGAACTAACATGGTGGGGATTTTTTGTGTCGAGTCAAGAAAAGTAACTGATAGAAAACTAAAGAAACCAGTAATCGGAAAACTGAAAAAAAATTTCTTTAAATGCTTCTTGCATTTAAATGGAAACCTTTGCTCTGACTCAAGACATATTTCATTGATTATTTGCCATGAAGTAATGTGTACACTAACTGGAGATTAAAATTTACAGAAAGGAGGCAAAAGAGGAATCATCAAATTATAAAATGACTTTCTGTACATAACACTTAAGAAATCTCATATTCAAGACTAAGTGACATGAATTGAATCATTAACTATATCAAATATATTGCTTACAATACAAAGAAAATAAGAGTATAAGTACAAATAAAAACAGTTTTGCACAATGATCAAAATATGTGGGAACTTGATGTAATTTTAGTCTTATCTATGGAGTCTCATATAGTCACATGAGACTAGGGATCTTACATAGTCTAGAAATTTACAGACATATAAAATAGGACCTATTGTTATTTCAAAAGTACTTTTATTATATTCTATTGGATTCTATTTAGATCATAATGAGCTCTTCTCTGTTGGTCACAAAATTTTGATTTGTTTAAAGTAAAAAAGAACTTGTGCTACCCATACTATACAGGTACCGGAAAAACAGATTAAGTGTCAAAATCCTGCACTCTGCCACTAAATTGATGGACCAGGGACCTAGATTTGCATTTGTCATGTCTTTTATCACTTGCAATTATGAGGTAAAGTAGATGGAGCTAGTAGGTCAGTACATGCATCACTAAAATCCTCCTCTGAATATAAATTCACCATAGCTTTAAATCAAAATAAAAAATAGCATACAGTTGTTCCCCAAAAGGAATGGAACTTCATATTGGCTTATTATTTTCCAAATTGGGCTTGACACTTTATGTCCTTGAAGTTGAATAAAACAGACAATGATTTGTAAGAATTCTTAAATTTCAGGTCTATGCTTAGCCCCCCTAAGCACAAGAAAGGAGCCAATGGGTGAATATGATTATGGGCTACTATATCCATAACATTTCTATTAGCTACAGATGAACATATTGACACTTTGTGACAGCTATATAATTAATGTTAACTATGATAAAGCACAACGCTATAATTTAAACTTCTGATTTTTCCAATCATAAGTCCTTAGTCATTGATTACCAAATACAAATCATACTTGGAATATAAATATACTCTTGATAAATATTTTAGAAGTTTATTTGTATTTACTATTTATTTTAAGCATACAAACTTTGGTATTTCTATGATTCAATAACAAGGACTCTGCTTTTTTTCCCTCTAACAGAAACTATTTAACAAAAGAATGATGACACTTTTCCATCCCTACCTCCATATGCTGACTTTCCATACCTCATAATCATATTCAGTTTAGAATAATGTTTAGAGAAATTTTAACAACTGAGTCAGTAGAAAAAGTGATAGAACATTGTAAAAAATGAGTAAAAGCAACATTTGATTAAGATGGATATCAATTTATGGCAAATCAATATTGCAAAATACTTGCATCAAGAACAAATATTTCATTTTTATTACCCCTTAAGCTTACAGTAAGCAATGTTATGATAGTTCAGCTATTTTGCTTTGAAGAATATCTGGTCACATAAGAGAAAGAAAGAGAAAGAGAGAGAGAAACACACAGAGAGAAACAGAGACAGAGACAGAGACCGAGAGAGACAAGGAGAGAGAGAACATGTCCTGTGCATGAATGCAATCATGTGTGGGTTACATGTGCAGAGATTATATGACAACTTCCAGGAATTAGTTCTCTCCTTGTACTGTGAGATCTAGGGACTGAGCTCAGGTCATGATTCCAGTGAAGAATAGGTAGGCATATCTTGCACACCAGATTGAAATTCTGGTTTATAAAATCCACAGCTAAGCAAGACAGAAAATACATTTTCTTTCCCAGAAGTCTACCCAACAATCTCTGTGGTTCAAATGCTAGCCAGAATCAAAAAAGTTTCTGGTTCTCTGCCAGATTGCTTCTTCAGTATCTTTCACCCAGTGTATGTGTTGTCTTCTGCAATACAATCTTATCCTCTATTTCTAATGGGCAGCCAAGAAGATTGATAAGAACTTCTGAGTCCTCCTGATACATCTCTGTAGAGGTGTCTCATACCTGGGACTGATGACTATGATCAGTAATCTACTGTTTCATGGAGCAGCACCACCCAGTAATGTAAGATAGCACTATTCAGTGCTTTTTAATTTTTTTTACCTTAGGCTTAGAAGCATACACCCTTTGCCACAGTTAATCCTCATTCCCTTCCTGTATACTCATCTTCCCAGTCCTCCCACTTTTCCTCCTAGATTTTACTTTTGTCAGAACACAGTTCAACAATGGGGTCATGAAAGGGGAATTCTGAATGCTTATGAGAAAACTTACAAAACACAAGACAACAGTCTTGTGACCTCAGTTTCTTCAAAAACAGAATTGTGCTTGGAATGTCTTTTCATGCGCCTCCCAGGTGCAGTGGATAGAAGTGAATTTGCTTTAGAGTATTCACTAGAACTTGTTTTTGTTATTTGCTTATATGCCTCTATAGAAAAAACATATTTTTTTTATATTTTTGCCATGTGCAACTAATCTTGTGACTGCATATAGTTTGAACTTATGAGAAATTTACTCAGATTACCTTTCTTAATCCTTGGGGTATAAATTATCTGATGTTCTGAATAAAGTTGGCTATTGCATGAGACTTTAGCCTGCCTTAGTTTTATAGGCTCTGTTCTCTCAGGTTGCACCACCTTTAGAGTGATAAACACACTTTAACACTCACGGATTTTGGGAGATCATAGGCCAGGCAGGAAACTTATAACTGATGTTTAAATTGACAAAGCAACAAACAGCCTTCTAAACATTCATGATTATACTCATAGACAAAAAGTAGCTCCTGGTCTAAATCAGAGATGCCCCGCCCTACAAAGAATGGCTATGAATACAGAGGCATATCACTGCCTAAAATGTCGAAAATAAGCAACAGTCCCATCCCTAAACAAGACATTTATGCAACTCTGCCTAATGCTGTGGGAACACTGAGAAAGCAGAGCCAGGAAGATGGGAAGGGGCAGGATCTCCTGAGCTAATTGGGAGCATGAGGAGTCCTCATCCAGTGGCTGATGGAAGCAGAGACAGACACCTACAGCTATACACTAAATTGAACTCTGGAACCCAGTTGCAGAGAGGGAGGAATGAAAATCAAAGGGGTCAGGACCAGGCTGGTGAAACCCACAGATACAGCTGACCTGAACAAGGGGGAGCACATGGACCCCTGAACATGGATGTCAATGAGGAGGCCTCGGCATTCTATGGGCCCCCTGGTAGTGGATCAGTATTTTTCCCTGGTGTAAGAAGGGACTTTGTGAGCCCATCCCACATGAAGGGATGCTCTCTCGGCCGGGACACCTGGTGTAGGGCCCAAGCCCGGCCCAGGATGATGTGGTGAACTTTGGGGAGCCCCCATGGAGGGCCCTACACTCCCTGGGGAGCATAGTGGGGATGGCCGGGGGACTTGTGGGAGGTTGGGGGGAGGGGAGGAAGAGGAGGAAAGGATTGACATGTGAAGCAAGCTTGTTCCTAATAGAACTAATAGAAGATAAATTTTAGAAATAATGAGAAAATAGGATGAAGAGCTACAAAATGCTTTTCTCCAGACTCATACAACTCTCAAAATTATTAATTCACAACTGTAGTTACCTGAACTGAGTCCACACATGGCCAGTCCTGCCAAAAACAAATCAAAGAAGGTGGAGAGACTCATGGAGTTCTTCATTTATCTCCAAATTTCAGGCTGTTGGTAGACTCTGGGAGAAGGAGAACCACTATCTTTAACTGTATAATCACTGCTGATACCAAGAGATACAATGGATGTCTCTGAAACCATAGACAAAAAATATAGCCTTGTTTCCTCTGAATGGGTTTAGTGAGATTGATTTGTGGGGAAGAGGCAGAATACCAGAGTTGGTAAGGTGAGGAGTGAAAATGGTTTCTATACATTGCACATATGTGTGAAATTTTCTAAAAACAAATTTAATGAATAAAGGTCAGGAAGTGACTTAAATTTTCTAGGTTTAAAAAACAAAATATTTTAAAGTAAAACTTAGGTCTGTGGAAGACTCGGGTGTTAAAATTTATGACTTTAATATATTAAACTTTAGTATTAAACAGAAACTTAACCTAATGAATGGTGTTTCCAGAATATAAAAGCTGCCTTGAGGTTTATACACAAACACACACAAATTCATATAGAACTTCTCATTAGTGTGCTAGTTTTAGGGCAGTAAAATTTATTCTCTAGTGTTACAATTTTCATCCAGATATCTTCTAGCTCATTTTCTAACCTCGTCTTCCAATGCTATGTGAGTGGATAAAGTTCCCAGTAAATTGACCCCACAAGCTTTTCAACATGTCACTTATGGGAATAGTGTAGCTCTCCCCTTCCCTTATCCCATTATAATACTGCTTTGGATAGTGAGACTGTCATCTGCCCCACATCAGTGGAATCTCGAATGTCTGTCTTTCCAAGTATATAAAGTACAAACGTCACTCATATGCACCCCAGTATGCAAGGTCATATTTCCAGTACTTGATAACACTTCAGTTGAAATTCCATTAGCCAATTAGATGTCACCAATATGTCTTGTTATTAAAGAAATGGTAATTGTGATCATCAGTTAAATACTATGTATATAATGAATTTATGAAGATGAAGGATTATTTTTTACTCACAATTTTGAACATATAGCCCATGATTTTTTAGCTCCATGGTTTTCAGGACTTTGGTGAGGAAGAACATCATGGCAGAGAACATGTACAATGCAAAGCCAATTACTTCATCACTGATAACTGATGGAGAGGGGGAAATGGAGTTGGGCTCTTAATATCTCCAGCAAGAACATGTACCCAGTGAACTGAAGGCCTCCTACTATAACTAACTTATTTTTTAATTTTTTATTGAAATGATTTTTTTCATTTTGCATACCAACCACAGTCCCCCCTCCCTCCCCTTCCTCCCACGATCCCCCCATCTTCCCTTCACCCAACCTCCATTCCACATTTCAGGAAAGGTAAGGCCTCCCATGGGGAGTCAAGAAAGCCTGGCTAAGCAGGACTAAGACCCACTCTTCACCCCCTTTTGTGGAGATTGAGTAAGGAATCTCACCATAGGGAATGGGCTCCTAAAAGCCAGTTCATACACTCAGGATAAATCCTGGTCCTACTGCCAGTGGCCCCACAGACTGCCCAAGCCACAGAACTGTATGACTAACCTCCTAATACCTCTACTGCCTGAAAATAATCACATGAACTAGGGACCAGATATTTAACATAAGGGATTTTGCAGAATATTATGAAATAGGCAGAAATGATGGTAGAAAGATTTACTAATCAGAATTGACTCAGAATATAGTACTCTAGATCTATGTTCCTTGTGATACAAATGCTGTTGCTTCTGAAACAGCATAAGATCACAGCAAATGGGTGTGATTTTATTGGATACTCTGCATCTTTTTGTTACATTTAAAAAATTCCAAGTAGGAATATAGTCATAAAGAGATAAGCTAAATTTCTAATTCTCACCTACCATTAAGACTCATGACTTTCAAACATAGCAATCCTTTGCTGACTTCTATTTTGATATGAGCCTCCAAGGTGCAGAGATCATTGTGGAAGAAGGGAAGGAAAGAATGTAAGGTCATCCTTGGGGGAGGCAGATGGGGTGGGAGAGCAAGAAAAGAGATATCTCCATAGAGAGAGCCATTAGAGGGCTAGGGAGAAACTTGATGCTAGGGAAATTCCCAGTCATCCTCAAGGAAGACCCCCAGCTAAGACACCCTAGCAATAGAGGAGAGGGTGCCTAAACTGGTCTTCCTCTTTAATCTGATTGGTGACTACCCATGGGAGGCCTTAACTTTTCTGAGGAGTGGATGGAGGTGGGTTTGGGGGTGGGGAGCATTAGGAAGGGACTGAAGGGGAATTATTGTTGGCATGTAAATGAATAAAAATATGAAAAACAATGTAAGATCGTTTCAGAAGATGCCTAAATGTCTCTGACAAAATACAACATGCTTCCTTCGCATCAGCTCCACTGAGAGCAGGTCCAAAGACTTCAGCACCTACAGTTTCCACTTTGCAACTGTGAGCTTGTTTTATAGATCTACTGAATTCATGTATTTAACGCCTTCCACAGAGAGTTTCCTGGCGGAGGAGAATGTAGCTTCTGTGTTCTACACCACAGTGACCCCCATGCTCAACCCCCTGACCTACAGCCTGAGGAACAAGGAGGTGAAGGCTGCCCTGGACAAAACACTGAGAGGAAAACTTTTTATGTAAATGTTAATCACTCTCCATGTAGAAATAAGTGATAATACACACCTAAATAATAACCTCTGCAAATTTACACAACTGTGAAGAAAAAACAATCATTTCTCCCTGAAAAAATACAACATGCTTTTTATGATTAAAGACCAAAAGAAGGTAGGACTAGAGGTAACTAACATACAACAACATAATAAGAGGTATTTATGAAAAACCCACAGTCAACGTGGTGAAAAATTGAAACAATCCCACTTAAAACAAGAACATGACAGGGATGTCCACTATCATCACTATATTTAAACATTGTTTGAAGCAGTATTTGGAGCAATAAGGCAGGAGAAAGAAATTAAAGGGATATAAATAGGGAAAAAAGTCAAACAATGCCTATGTGTAGATGATATCATACTATACATGAGAGATGCAAAAACTTCTACCAGAAAACTTCTAAAACCAATAAACAAATTCAGAAATGTGGCAGGATACATTATCAACTTACACAAATCAATAGTATTTCTATACACACACACACACACACACACACACACACACAGTCATACGGAGAAGGAAAACATGGACTGAATAACACTTCCAATGGCCGCAAAGAAAGTAAAATAAGGAGGACCAAGCGACCCTGACTTTGCTGAGATCCCTGGGCTATTCCCGCCCCCACAGAGTACAGAGGTAAGCTGCTTTGGTCCCTGGCACAACTTGTGCCTGCTCACTCTGGGAAATCCCACCCCAGAGTCTGCAGGCAGACTGAATCTGTCCCTGAGGACCAAGTGACCCTGACTCTGCTGAGATTGCTGGGCTATTCTGGCCCCCATGCAGTGCAGAGGCAGATTGAATCAGCCCCTGAGGACCAAGCAACCCAGAGTCTGCTGACATCTGTGCCCTAGTCCCACTCTCACTCACCTGGAGAGCAAGTGCATCAGACCCGCCTGCACCCACCTTGAGTACCATCAGAGTATCAGAGCCAATTGTACCCACCTGAAGAGAACCCCACACCCATACACACCAGGAAAGGAAGAGACACCACCTGCACCCACTGGAAGAAGAGTTGGGAAGATGACAATATAAGAACACATCTAACAACATGAAAACCAATATGACATCATCAAATTCTAGGGACCCTACACCAGCAAAACCTGAACATTCCAACACAGATGAAGCAGAAGAGAGCAACCTTAAAACAACTCCATGCAGATGATAGACACGAAAGAGAGGAAATCAGAAAATCCTTCAGAGAAATGGAAGAAACACCAAACCAAAAGATGGAAGAAATCAAAGAAAATACAATTAAACAGCTGAAGGAAACAGTTCAGGACCTGAAAACTGAAATAGAGATAATAAAGAAAACACAAACTGAGGGAATGCTGGAAGTGGAAAAGCTGAGTAAACAATCAGGAGCCACAGATGCAAGCATAACCCACAGAATACAAGAGATGAAAGACAGAATCCCAGACGCTGAACATAAACTAGAGGAAATAAATTCATCAAGCAAAGAAAATCTTAAGTCCAACAAATCCTTAACACAAAATATCCAAGGAAATATGGGACACTGTGAAAAGACCAAACCTAACGATAATAGGTATAGAAGAAGGTGAAGAAATCCAACTCAAAGGTTCAGAAAATATATTCAACAAAACCATAGAAGAAAACTTTCCCAACCTAAAGAAAGACATGCCAATGAAAAGTACAAGAAGCCTACAGAACACCAAATAGAATGGACCACAAAAGAAAGTCCCCTCATCACATAATAATTAAAACAACAAATGTACTGATTAAAGAATAATATTAAGAGCAGCAAGGGAAAAAGGCCAAGTAACATATAAAGGCAAACCTATCAGAATTACACAAGACATCTCCATGGAAACTCTGAAAGCCAGAAGGACCTGGATAAATATTCTACCAACTCTAAGAGAACACAGATGCCAGCCCAGAATACTATACCCAGCCAAGCTTCCAATCACTATAAATGGAGAAAACATGATATTCCACAATAAAACCAGATTTAAACAATATGTAACAACTAATCCAGCCCTACAGAAAGTACGGAAAGAAAAATCCAACCTAAGGAAATTAACTACACTCACCAAAACACAGGCAATAGGTAATCCCACTTTACAAAAACCCAAAAGAAAAAGCAGGGTAAATCCACATACAATACCACTACCAACAACAAATAAAAAACACAAGAATAAACACTCAATGGTCCCTAATTTCCCTCAATATTATTGGTCTTAACTCGTCTATAAAAAGACACAGGCTAACAGATTGGATACAAAGACAGAATCCATCCTTCTGCTGCATACAAGAAACATACCTCAAATTCAAAAACAGACATTACCTCAGAGTAAAGGTTTGGGATAAGATATTCCAATCAAATGGACCCAAGAAACCAGTTGGGATAGCTATTCTAATATCTAACAAGTTAGACTTAAAACTAAAATCAATCAAAAGAGATGATGAAGGTCATTTCATATACATCACAGGAAAAATCCATCAGGAAGAAGTCTCAATTCTAAACACCTATGCCCCAAATACAAAGGCACCAACATTCGTAAAAGAAACATTATTAAAACTCAAATCACAAATAAGACCTCACACAGTTACAGTGGGAGACTTCAAAACCCCACTCTCACCACTGGACAGGACCAACAGATAGAAACTTAACAAACAGACAAAGGAACTAACAGAAGTTATGACCCAATTGGGATTAACAGACATCAATAGAAGTTCCATCCAAACACAAAAGAATATACTTTTTCAGCATCACATGGAACCCTCTGAAAAGTCGACCACATACTCAGCAACACAGCAAACCTCAACAGGTACAAAAAATTGGAATAAGCCCATGTGTCTTATCAGACCACCATGGTTTAAAGTTAGAATTCAAAAATAACACAAATTGCAGAAAACCTACAAACTCATTGAAATTGAACACAGCAGAATTGTACCATTCCTGGGTGAAGGAAGAAATAAAGAAAGAAATTAAAGACTTTCTAGAAATCAATGAAAATGAAGACACAACATACCTAAACTTATGGGACACTTTGAAAGCAGTACTAAGAGGAATGTTCATAGCTCTAAATGCTCACATGAAGAAACTAGAGAATAGTCACACCAGAGAGTTGACATCACAGCAGAACACTCTAGAACAAATGGAATCAAATTCACCCCAGAGGAGTAGACGCCAAGAAATAATCAAACTGAGAGCAGAAATCAATAAAGTTGAAAGAAAGAAAACAATTCAAAGAATCAATGTAACAAAGAGTTGGTTCTTCGAGAAAATCAACAAGATAGACAAACCTTTATCCAAACTAGCCAAAAGCCAGAGAGAGAACACACAAATTATCAAAATCAGAAATGAAAAGGGGAAAATAACAATGGACACTGAGGAAATCCAGAGAACCTTCAGGTCATACTTTGAAAACCTGTACTCCACAAAATTTGAAAATTTAAATGAAATGGACAATTTTCTGGACAGATACCACTTACCAAAATTGAATCAAGAACAGATAAGCAACTTAAACAGACCTATAAACTCTAAGGAAATAGAAGCAGTCATCAAAAGTTTCCCAACCAAAAAGAGGCCAAGATCAGATGGCATCAGTGCAGAATTCTACCAGAAATTCAAACAAGAGCTAATACCAATACTCCTCAAATTGTTCTACAAAATAGAAGCAGAAGGTTCATTGTCAAACTCTTTTTACGAGGCTACAATTACCTTGGTACCCAAGCGACACAAAGACACAACTAAGAAAGAGAACTACAGACCAATATCTCTCATGAACATAGATGCAAAAATACTCAATAAAATACTGGCAAAACAAATCCAAGAACATATCAGAAAAATCATCCACCACAATCAAATAGGTTGCATCCCTGGGATGCAGGGTTGGTTCAACATTCGAAAATCTGTCAATGTAATCCACCATATAAACCATCTGAAGAGGAAAAAACGACATGATCATCTCACTAGATGCTGAAAAAGCCTTTGACAAAATCTAACATCACTTCATGATAAAGGTCCTGGAGAGATATGGAATAACAGGAACATACCTGAACATAATAAAAACAATATACATCAAGCTAAATGGAGAGAAACTCAAAGCTATTCCTCTAAAATCAGGAACAATACAAGGCTGTCCACTCTCTCCATATCTCTTCAATATTGTCCTTGAAGTTCTAGCTAGACTAATGAGACAACAAAAGGAGATCAAAGAATACAAATCAGAAAGGAAGAAGTCAAACTCTCACTATTTGCAGACGATATGATAGTCTACATAAGTGAACAGAAAAACATCTACCAGGAAATTCCTACAGCTGATAAACACCTAAAGCAAAGGGGCAGGATACAAGATTAACTAAAAAAAAAACTGTAGCCTTACTATATATGGATAATAAATGTGCTGATAAAGAAATCAGAGAAACATCACCCTTTACAATTGCCACAAACAACATAAAAATTGAACCACCTGTATCATAAGAATTTTGAGTCATTAAAGAAAGAAATTAAAGAAGATACCAAAAAATGGAAGGATATGCCATGTTCTTGGATAGGTGGGATCAACATAGTAAAAATGACAATCTTGCCAAAAGCAATATACAAATTTAATGTAATCCCCATTAAAATCCCAGCACAATTCTTCACAGACCTTGAAAAAACAATTCTCAACTTTATATGGAAAAACAAAAGTCCCAGGTTAGCCAATACAACCCTGTACAATAAAAGAACTTCTGGAGGCATCAGCATCCCTGATTCCAAGCTCTATTAGAGAGCTATAGTCCTGAAAACAGCTTGGTATTGGCACAAATATAGACAGGTAGACCAATAGAATAGAGTTGAAAACCAAGATATTAACCCACATACCTATGAACGCCTGATTTTTGACAAAGAAGCCAAAGCTATACAATAGAAAAAAAGAAAGCATATTCAACAAATGGTGCTGGCATATCTTGATGCTGGCATGTAGAAGACTGCAGATAGATCCATGTCTATTGCCATGCACAAAACATAAGTCCAAATGGATCAAAGATTTCAACATAAACCCAGCCACACTGATCATATTAGAAGAGAAAGTAGGAAATACCCTTGAACTAATTGGTACAGGAGACCTCTTCCTGAACATAAGACTAGTAGAACAGACACTAAGATCCACAATTAATAAATGGAACCTCCTGAAACTGAGAAGCTTCTATAAGGCAAAGGACACAATAAACAAGACAAAACAACAGCCCACAGACTGGGAAAAGATATTCAACAACCCTACACCCGACAGAGGGCTGGTCTTCAAAATATACAAAGAACTCAAGAAGCTAGTCTCCAAAACACTAAAGAATCCAACTAAAAAGTGGGGTACAGAACTAAATAGACGATTCTCAATAGAGGAATCAAAAATGGCTGAAAGACACATAAGAAAGTGTTCAACATCCTTAGCCATCAGGGAATGCAAATCAAAACAACCATGAGATACCATCTTACTCCTGTCAGAATGGTTAAAATCAAAAGTGCCAATGACAGACTATTCTGGAGAGGATGTGGGGAAAGGGGGACACTGCTCCACTGCTGGTGGGATTGCCAACTTGTACAGGCACTTGGATATCTGTATGGTGATTCCTCAGGAAAATAGGAATCAGTCTACCACTAGATCAAGCAATTTCACTCTTAGCCATATACCCAAAAGAAGCACATACATACAACAAAGACATGTGTTCTACTATGTTCATCACAACATTATTTGTAATAGCCTGAACCTGGAAACAACCTAGATGCCCCTCAACTGAAGAATAGATAGAGAAAATGTGGTACATTTAGACAATGGAGTACTACCCAGAGGGGGGAGCAATGGAACCTTGAAATTCCCAAGCAAATGGATGGAACTAGAAAAAAAACATTATGAGTGAGGTAACCCAGTCACAAAAAGACAGACATCGTATATACTCACTCATATGTGGATTTTAGACATAGAGTAAAGGATTGCCAGCCTGTAGCCCAGGCTACTGGAGATGCTGGTAAACAAGCAGGACCCTAAAAGAGACATACATGGTCCCCTGGAGTAGGGCAAAAGGACAAGATCTCCTGAGCAAATTAGGAGCATGGCGGGAGGGGAGAGGAAACTAGGAGAATGAGAAGGAGAGAAGAGGAGGGGTGAAGAAGACATGATGGGACAGGGAGGATGAGTTAGGGGAAGAAGAGAAGAGAGAAAGATAAGAGATAATATAATAGAGGGAGACATTATAAGTTCAAAGAGAAATCAGGTACTAGGGAAATGTCTTGTGAGCTACAAAGATGACACCAACTAACAATCTAAGCAACAGAGGATAAGCTATCTTAAATGCCCTCTCCTGATAATGAGAATAAGGGCTATTTCATATGCCATCATATAGCCTTCATCCAGCAGCTGGTGGAAGTATAAACACCCACAGCTAAACCTTGAACTGAACTGAAATCCAGATGCAGAGTAGGAGGACTGATGAGCAAAGGGGTCCGTTACAGGCTGGTGAAACCCACAGAAACAGCTGACCTGAACAAGGGTGAGCTCTTGGCCCCCAGTCTGACAGCTTGGAAACCAGCATGGGACTGATCCGGACCCCCTGAATGTGGGTGTCATTAAGGAGACCTTGGAAATCTGTGGGGCATCTTGTAGTGAATCATACTTATAGATACCATAGGAATGGACTTTGGGAGCCCATCCCACATGGAGCGATGCTCCCTGAGTCTAGACACAAGGGAGTTGCCCTAGGGCCTATCCCAAAGAATATGACAGACTTTGAAGGCCTCACCCTTCCTGGGGAGCAGAAAAGGTATGGGATAGGTAGGGCATTAGTTGGGGGTCAGGAGAGTAGAGGAGGGAGAGGGACCTGGGATTGACATGTAAAATAATTTTCTTTCTAATAAAAAAGGAAAAAAAACTTTTAAATATGATCAATGTCAAGTTTATTCCATGTGAATTATTAAATAAACAGACTTTGGAAAAAAAGAAAGTAAAATAACTAGGAAAAATCCTAACCCAAAAATTTAAGGACCTCTACAATGAAAACTTTAGGTAGCCGAAGAAGAGATATCAATAGTAAAAAATAGAAAAGCATCCCATGATCAAGGATTGGTAGAATTAATATTGGGAAAATACAATATTAAAAAAGCCATTTACAATTAAGACTAGAATTTAACAAAAGCACTTATTGCAAAAAGCCTACAAACTCATGGAAATTGAACAATGTTCAAATGAGTCATCACTAGACCAAAGGAGAAATAACGAAAGAAAGTAAAGACTTCCTAGAATTCAATGAAAATGAATGTACAACATACCCAAACTTATTGTTCATTTTCTCTATACTGTTGTGGTGGTTAATCTTGATTGTCGTCTTAACGGAATGTCAAATTACCTAAAAGACAAGCTTTTGGCAATGTCTGAGGGATTATATAGATTAAATTAATTGAGGTGGTACAATTCTATGGACTGAGATCCTAGGCTAAGGAAAAAACAAATCTGAGTATTCATCATTCTCTGCTTCCTGATTATGGGTGCATTTGCTTCAAGCTGCTGCTACAATAACATTATAGTACACTGTACAATCAACCTGTGGGCCCAAATAAATATTTGTCTCCATAAGCTGCTTTTTAGATGTATTAATTAGTCATAGAAACAAGACAAGCAACTAATACAATCATTTCTGAAAATCTGGATTTTGTTCATTTTGTTGCCTATGTTGTTTTGTGAGGGGAAGATTCTAACACATTTCTTACCCTGTTTTCTATTCCAGAAGATCTACTTTGAGTTCTCTTCTGTTCTTAAAATATAGTTTAATATCTTTCTACTTGATGTTCAATATCTTTCGCCTTTATTGGTATTTAAAGAATGAATGAATTTCCCAGAAGAATGGCTCTTTGGTATGACACTATTTTCTCTGCACGGCCTTTTCCCCTTCCATTTACATGTCTCTGATTTAGCCAAAACAGTTATGTCTATAAAGTCTCCTGCATTTGTCTATGCAAATTCTGTAGTATATGGGAAACAGTCTTTATGCACCCTTTTTGTCTCAAACAACAGTATATTTCTAGTTTTGGAAAGCTTTAAAATTTTCCAACAAATGACATTTAAGACTATGTAGGCAAATCAAACTTTGGATGTCTACTATTTTTATTTAAAGTCTTTATAAGATATGATAATTTATTATGGCACAGATGACACAAAACTAAATAAATCAAATTTACCTCTGCATAAGAGCTCTAAGATTTTTAGAAGAATGTACATGGGACTGATCCATACCCCATAAATGTGAGTGTCAGGATGCCTCAGAAATCTATGGGGCCACTTGTAGTAGATCAATACTTTTTACTAGCATAGGAATGGATTTTGGGAGCCCATTCCACATAGAGGGATACTGCCTGAACCTAAAAACATTGGGGAGAGCATAGGCCCTATCCCAAAGGATATGACAGACTCTGAAGACCCTCCCCTGGGAAGGCCTCACCCTCCCTGGGGAGCAGAAATGATATGGGATAGGTAGGATGTTAGTTGGGGTGGCAGGGGAGGAGGGGAGGGAGAGGGTACTGGGATTGACATATAAAACAATCTTGTTTCTAATTTAAAAACAAAATGGAAAAAATACTTTCATTGCTCATACAACTAAAATACTTCTGAAAGTCAAAGGGATATTTGTAAATGTTTCACTTTCTCAATGTAAGGAAATGTATAATAATTCCAAAGTAATAAAAACATTAACCAATGAGAAAAAAACAAAAATTCTTTTAACTTTACTTAAAGTAAATATACATTGAAAAGTTTCTGATCTCACAGGATTAGAATCTATATAAATACGAATACTAGGACACTGAGATCTGGAGGGGTCTTTTTATTTAAATACTGTCATCATGGGCCTTGCAATATAATACTAAAAGAATGCCTCCTTAAACTCATGAGAGGGTGGGTATCTGGAAAATGTCGAGTAGCAAGAGCAGTTTATTTGTATTTCAGAGAATTCATAACTACTAGCATTTTGTTGTTTCTGATTTTATTGACCTAGAAAATACTATTTTTATGACAATGTCAAAGAGAACAACTGTTTGTGTGCTCATAGCATTTTGCTTCAGAAACAAATAGGTTTTATTACCTTACCACTGAGACAGAAATAAAATTTCTAGTGTGTAGTTTGACAACAAAGTTATTAACCCAATGAGAAAGATGCAGGTAACTTCAATTCTGATCTGCTTCAACTAGGTTATGAAAGAACTCCAATTTCTAAACATGTTAGTACCTTAAAGGTAAACATGGTGAAATCTATTTTTCTATTCCCAAATTTTATGATTATAGGTGAAGTATAAACCTATTATGGCCTTTTAAAGAATTTCTTTAAAAGCAAAATTCAAATATTAAGATGTCCTTTCTTTTTTAATTTTTCTGAATTTGAATGAGAAACAAATTTTTTTACATGTAAATCCCAGTTCCCTCACCCTCCCCTCCTCCCCTGCCCCCCAACTAACACCCTACCTATCCCATACCCTTTCTGCTCCCCAGGAAGGGTGAGGCTTTCCATAGGGGATCTTCAGGTTCTGTCATATCCTTTGGGATAGGGCCTAGGCCCATCCCTTGTGTCTAGGCTGAGGGAGTATATCTCTATGTGGAATGGGCTCCAAAAGTCCATTCCTAAGCTATGGATAAGTACTGATCTACTACAATGGGCCCCATAGTTTTCTGAGATCTCCTCACTGACACCCACTTTCATGGGTTTGGATCAGTCCCATGCTGGTTTCACAGCTATCAGTCTGGGGAGCAAGAGCTCTCCCTTGTTCAGTTCAGCTGTTTCTGTGGGTTTCACCAGCCTGGTCTGGACCCCTTTGCTCATCACTCCTCCCTCTCTGCAACTGGATTCCAGTTCAGTTCAATGTTCAGCTGTGGGTGTCTGTTTCTACTCCCACCAGTTGCTGGATAAAGGCTATAAGATGGCATGTAAGTTAGTCTTCAATCTCATTATCAGGGGGGTGGCATTTAAGGCAGACTTTCCTCTCTTAGATCCTTAGTTGGTGTCATCTTTATAGATCTCCAGACATTTCCCTAGTGCCTGAATTGTCTTTAAACCTATAACATCTCCATCTATTATGGTATCTCTTATCATTCTCTCTTCTATTCTTCCCCCAAATCAACCTTCCTTCTCCCTCCTGTCCTCCTCAACCCTCCTCTTATCCTCTTCTCATTCTGCAACTGCCTCTCCCCACCCTCGATGCCTCCAATTTGCTCAGGAAATCTTGTCCCTTTCCCCTTCTCCAGTAGACTCCTCCTTGTTTTTTAGCTTCCCTGGCAGTGTGGAATGTAGGCTGGTAATCCTTTGCTCTATATCTAAAATTCATATATGAGTGAGTACATACCATGTTTGTCTATTTTTGACTGGGTTACCTAACTCAGAATGATTTCTTCAAGTTTTATCCATTTGCCTGTGAATTTCAACATTCCATTGTTTTTCTTCAGCTGGGTAGTACTCCATTGTGTAGATGTACCACATTTTTTCTATCCATTCTTCAGTTGAAGAGCATCTAGGTTGCTTCCAGGTTCTGGCTATTACAAATAATGCTGTGATGAACATCGTTGAACAGATGGACTTGTATGAATGTTCTTCTTTTGGGTATATGCATAAGAGTGGAATTGCTGGATCTTATGGTAATCTGATTCCCATTTTACTGAGGAATGTCCATACAGATATCCAAATTGGCTGTATGAGTTGGCACTCCCACCAGCAGTGGAAGAGTGTTCTTTCTCCACATCCTCTCCAGCCTAATCTGTCATTGGTGTTTTTGATTTTAGCCATTCTGACAGGAGTAAGATGGTATCTCAGAGTTGTTTTGATTTGCATTTCCCTGATGGCTAAGAATGTTGAACACGTTCTTATGTGCCTTTCAGCCATTTTGGATTCCTCTATTGAGAATTCTCTGTTTAGTTCTATACACCACTTTTTAATTGGATTGTTTGGTGTTTAGGAGACTACCTTCTTGAGTTCTTTGTAAATTTTGGAGATCAGCCCTCTGTCAGATGTGGAGTGGGTGAATATCTTTTCCCAGTCTGTAGGCTGCTATTTTGTGTTATTGACTGTGTCCTTTACCTTACAGAGACTGCTAAGTTTCAGGAGGTCCCATTTATTAGTTGTCAAACTCAGTGTCTGTGCTACTGGTGTTATGTTCAGGAAGCGGTCTTCTGTACCAATTTGTTCAAGAGTATTTCCTATTTTCTCTTGTTTTTTTTGTTTTTTTTTTATTTCCATGAAACTTTTTTTTGTGTGTTGTTTTGTTTTGTTTTTGTTTTATATTTTTTATATATTTGAATTCCAAACAAGATTGAATTACATGATGATACCAGTTCTCTTCTCCCTCCCTTCCTCATCTACCACCCCCCAACTAAAATCCTACCTATCATATGCTCTTTCTTCTAATCTACGCCTGACTCAAATTTTCTGCTTCCTCATGACATCTGCATCCTTTTCTTCCCTTCTCACTCTCACAGCTTCCTCTCCCCTCTTCCCATGTTCTCAATTAGCACAGGGGATGAGGACCCCTTCCCCTTCTCCAGGGGACAAAGTTTGTCTCTTTTAGGGTCTGTGGCAGTGTGGATTGTAGGATGGTAATCCCTTACTCTATGTCTAAAATCCACATATGAGTGGGTAAATATCACATTTGTCTTTTTGTGATTGGGTTACCTTGCTCAGAATGGTTTCTTCAAGTTCCATTCATTTTCATGCAAATTTCAAGATTCCATTGTTTTTTTTCTGCTAAGTAGTACTCCATTGTGTAAATGTACCACATTTTCTCTATCCATTCTTCGGTTGAAGGGCATCTAGGTTGCTTCTAGTTTCTGGCTATTACAAATAATGCTGCTATGAACATGGTTGAACAGATGTGCTTGTTGTACGAATGTGTTTCTTTTGGGTATATGCCTAGGAGTGGAATTGCTGGATCATGTGGTAGACTCCTTCCCATTTTCTTGAGGAGTCGCCATACTGATTTCCAAAGTGGCTGTACATCTGCATCCTATAAGCAGTGGAGGAGATGTCCTCTTTCTCCACATCCTCTCCAGCATAAACTGTCATAGGTGTTTTTTATTTTAGCCATTCTGACAGGAGTAAGTGGTATCTCATAGTTGTTTTGATTTGCATTTCCCTGATGGCTAAGGATGTTGAACACTTTCTTATGTGTCGTTCAGCCATTTTAGATTCCTCTATTGAGAATTGTCTATTTAGTTCTGTATCCCATTTTTAATTGGGTTGTTTGGTGTTTTGGAGAATACCTTCTTGAGTTCTTTGTATGTTTTGAGATCAACCCTCTGTAGGATGTGGGGTTGGTGAATATCTTTTCCCAGTCTGTGGGCTGTCGTTTTGTCTTGCTGACTATGTCCTTTGACTTACAGAACTTCTCAGCTTCAGGAGGTCCCATTTTTTAATTGTTGATCTCAGTGTCTGTGCTACTGGTTTTATATTCAGGGAGTGGTCTCCTGTACCGATTAATTCAAGGGTATTTCCCACTTTATCTTCTAGTAGGTTCAGTGTGGCTGGGTTTATGTTGAGGTCTTTGATCCATTTTGACATAAGTATTGTGCAGGATGATAAGCTTGGGTCTATCTGTTGTCTTCGATATTTTTGCATCCAGTTATGCCAGCACCATTTGTTGAAGATGTTCTCTTTGTTCCAGCATATATATTTGGATTGTTTGTCTAAAATCAGGTCTTCGTAGGTGTGTGGGTTAATATCAGGGTTTTCAATTCTATTCCATTGGTCTACCTGTCTATTTTTGTGCCAATACCAAGCTGTTTTCAGGACTATAGCTCTGTAATACAGCTTGAAGTTAGGGATGGTGATGCCTCCAGAAGTTCCTCTATTGTACAGGGTTGTTTTGGCTATCCTGGGTCTTTCTTTTCTCCATATAAAGTTGAGAATTATTCTTTCAAGGTCAGTGAAGAAATGTGTTGTGATTTTGATGGGTATTGCATTGAATCTGTAGATTGCTTTTGGCAAGATTGCCATTTTTACTATGTTGATCCTGCCTATCCAAGAGCATGGGAGATCTTTCCATTTTCTGGTATCTTCTTTATTTCTTTCTTTAGAGACTCAAAATTCTTATGGTACAGGTCTTTCACCCTTTTCGTTAGTGTTTCTCCAAGGTATTTTATGTTGTTTTTGGTGATTGTTAAGGGTGATGCTTCTCTGAATTCTTTCTCCACCAAAGTGTCATCCGTATATCGTAGGGCTACAGATTTTTTTGAGCTAAACTTTTATCCTGCCACTTTGCTGAAGGTGTTTATCAGCTGTAGGAGTGCCCTGGCAGAGTTTTTTGGGTCACTTATGTAGACTATCATATCATCTGCAAATAGTGAGAGTTTGACTTCTTCCTTTCTGATTTGTATTCCCTTGATCTCCTTTTGTTGTCTTATTGCTCTAGCTAGAACTTCAAGGACAATATTGAAGATGTATGGAGAGAGTGGAAAGCCTTGTCTTGTTACTGATTTTAGAGGAATAGCATTGTGTTTCTCTCCATTTAATTTGATTTTGGCTGTCGGCTTGCTGTATATTGCTTTTATTATGTTGAGGTATGTTCCTATTATACGTGATTTCTCCAGGACCTTTATCATGAAAGGTTGTTGGATTTTGTCAAAGGATTTTTCGGCATCTAGTGAGATGTTAATATGATTTTTTTCCTCAGTCTGTGTAGGGAGCCGGTTCCTGCATTATCCATTACAATAATGGTGCCTGAAGACACCAAGATGTAAATTACTTCACAGGCGCTGGGTAATCTCCATTCCTTCGATCTCTGCCTATCCCGTGGCTCATTTGGCCTGAGGAGCTGAAGCCATTCATAGGGTAACACGTCCCAGGTGGCTGGTCAGCCTTTTTAAGGGATGGGTTTCTTAGTTCAGTGTCTCCGCTCTGGTAAGCTTATGCATTAAAGCTTGTCTGCAGAAGGATCCGAGTGTCCTGCGTGTATTTCTTGCTGGCGAGAAAATACAGCGCGCGGGACATCTGGTGCCGAAACCCGGGAACTTGTTAACATCTCCGGCATCGCGGAGACCCCTCTAACAGGGCGGATTCAGAACTGCAGGGTGGTAAGTTCGGAGAGGTATGCTTTATTCTGACACCTTCTTTTTTGACTTTGCTTTTAATTTGCCACCACTATGGGATGGAAAAGCCTTAATTCTAGTCTTTATTCTAATTTTGTTCACATTGGTCTTATATTATGCCCACCGTGGCTGGTGTTCCAGTTCGAGACCAAGCTTACCCCAGGTAGCCTCCAGCATAATGGGCTCTTCAAAACAGAGAGACCTAATTAAAAACTGTCTAGAGATTGAGGCTTGCCGTCCCATGGTAGCAGAGAGTCAAAAAATGCTTAAAGAGGTACAGGATAATATATCAGAAACCGAACGAGATGAGAGAATAGGAGCTCAAAAAAGGAAGGACATGTCCAAGGAAAAAGGCCCTCCCCAGGATATAAAAAAAGGGGGAGAGAAAATAGGGAATAACCGGTCACACCCCGGTAAATTTAAGAGAAATAAAGACTCAAAACCTAGCCTCTGCCCTACAACGAAACTAGAGGCCTTGGAGCTGAGCAGCTCAGACTCTGAGATTTTAGACTCTAGCAAGGAAGCAGAGCTAGAGGAGGAGGCAGCACGATACCACCCCGATAGATATCAGCTGCCAAAAGTGAAAGCAAATATGAGGCCACCGCCTGTTAATCCAGCAGGTGTGCTTCCATCAGCCCCCCCATTATTTGGTACTGACTCTTTTTTACCATTAGAGGAGCGAAGGAAATTGCAGATGGCTTTCCCAGTCTTTGAAAATGAGGGGGCAAGAGTACATGCTCCCGTAGACTATAATCAGATTAAAGAATTGGCTGAATCAGTCCGGAAGTATGGGGTCAATGCCAATTTTACAACAATACAAGTAGAAAGACTAGCAAACTATGCTATGACACCCACTGATTGGGAGACAACAGTAAAAGCAGTGCTCCCCAATATGGGACAATATATGGAGTGGAAGGCTCTTTTTTATGATGCAGCCCAGGCACAGGCAAAGGCCAATGTCACAGCAGAAAATAAAAATCAGAGACAATGGACCTTTGAAATGCTGACAGGACAGGGGCCACATGCCCTCAATCAAACTAATTACATTTGGGGCGTATATGCCCAGATATCAGCTGCCGCCATTAAAGCATGGAAGGCATTGACAAAAAGGGATGAATCAGGTGGACATCTTACAAAGATAGTCCAGGGGCCCCAGGAGCCATTCTCAGACTTTGTGGCCAGAATGACAGAGGCCGCTAGCCGGATATTCGGTGATGCAGAACAAGCCATGCCTCTGATTGAACAATTAGTCTTTGAACAAGCAACTCAAGAATGCCGAGCAGCCATAGCCCCCCGGAAAAGTAAAGGTTTACAGGACTGGTTAAAGATCTGCAGAGAACTCGGAGGGCCACTTACTAATGCAGGCTTGGCCGCAGCCATCTTACAAACCCAAAGGCGCCGAAATACGTCTGCCTGCTTTAACTGTGGAAAAACAGGGCACCTTAAAAAGGACTGTAGAGCCCCTGAAAGGATTAGAGAAGTGGAGTTGTGCAGGCGCTGTGGAAAAGGTTATCATAGGGCCAGCGAATGCAAATCTGTGCGGGACATAAAAGGTAGGCTTTTACCCCCTAGGGAGGAACCTAAAGCGTCCCAACCAAAAAACGGGCCGCGGGGCCCATGGTCCCAGGGCCCTCAGAAATATGGGAACCAGTTCCGGAAAAGCAACTCAGAGAAGGAAGGGACTCCCGAGGACACTCCGGAGTGGACCTGTGTGCCGCCTCCGACTTCTTATTAATGCCCCAAATGAATGTTCAGCCGGTCCCAATCCAGTCTCCGGGGCCTTTACCCCCCGCTACCATTGGGCTTATTTTGGGCCGAGGTTCCTTGACCTTACAAGGACTCATTGTGTATCCTGGAATCGTAGATCCATATCATAAGGAAGAATTCCAGGTCCTCTGCTCCAGCCCTCGGGGCGTGTTCTCCATAAAGCAGGGAGATAAGATCGCACAATTAGTGCTATTGCCCTCCCCTGGGGATAGAGAGAATTGCACCTCCCGAAAAAGAGCCTTGGGCTCTACCGGTAATGATTCAGCATATCTGGCCATACCCCTAGATGAGAGACCAACTATGAAATTATTGGTTAATGGAAAAGAATTTGAGGGGATTACAGATACAGGGGCTGACAAAAGTATCATTTCATTACATTGGTGGCCGAAATCCTGGCCTACTGTGACTTCATCTCATTCTCTTCAAGGCCTTGGATATCAATCCTCTCCAGCTGTTAGTGCTGCCGCCTTGGTCTGGCGGAGCACCGAGGGTAGGCAGGGACGCTTTACCCCTTATGTTTTGCCCCTCCCAGTAAATCTGTGGGGGCGAGATGTGTTACAAGCCATGGGCATGACCCTGACCAATGAGTATTCCCCTCAGGCATCAGCTATAATGACAAAAATGGGCTATGTACCAGGAAGGGGCCTGGGCAGAAGGGAGCAAGGTAGAATAGAGCCCATTGAACAAAAAGGGAATCAAAGTAGAAAAGGACTGGGTTTTATTTAGGGGCCATTGAGGCTTCACGACCCATACCATGGAATACAGAGGACCCGGTATGGGTCTCTCAATGGCCATTATCCTCTGAAAAGCTGGAAGCAGTCACAAGACTTATACAGGAGCAAGAACAGTTGGGGCATTTAGAAAGTTCTACTTCTCCCTGGAACAGCCCAATTTTCATTATCAAAAAGAAATCTGGAAAATGGAGGTTGCTCCATGACCTGCGGGCTATTAATAACCAAATGCGCCCTCTGGGCCCTGTCCAGAGAGGCCTCCCTTTGCTTTCTGCGCTACCCCAAAATTGGAAGCTTATTATTATAGATATTAAGGACTGTTTTTTCTCCATCCCCCTCTTTCCTCGGGACCGGCAAAGGTTTGCCTTTACTGTTCCCTCACTCAATCACAGGGCATGGCCAATAGTCCAACTATATGCCAATTGTATGTCCAAAAGGCATTGGAACCTGTTAGGAAGCAGTTTACATCCATGATTATGATTCACTATATGGATGATATTCTTATCTGCCATAGGAAGATAGAGGTCCTGCAACAAGCCTTCCCCATGCTGGTAGCTGAGTTAAAACAATGGGGACTGGAGATAGCATCAGAGAAGGTCCAGGTCTCAGATACCGGTCTCTTCCTGGGCTCAGTAATTACCCCAACAAAAATAATCCCACAAAAAATAGAAATACGCAAGGATCATCTGAGAACCTTAAATGACTTCCAGAAACTCTTGGGGGATATAAATTGGCTGAGACCCTTTTTAAAGATCCCCTCTGCAGATTTAAAACCCCTTTTTGACATCCTGGAAGGTGAGCCTCATATTTCTTCCCCCAGAAGCTTTACTCCGGCTGCTTGTCAAGCCCTACAAAAAGTGGAAAAGGCCTTGCAGGATGCACAATTGCATCGCATAGATGAGACATTGCCATTCAGCCTATGTGTCTTTAAAACGGCTAAGTTACCGACCGCCGTCTTATGGCAGCATGGGCCGTTGCTTTGGATTCACCCAAATGCTTCCCCCGCTAAGATCATTGATTGGTATCCCGATGCTGTCGCACAGCTCACACTTCGGGGAATAAAAGCAGCTGTCGCTCATTTTGGCAGGGACCCTCATCTCTTGGTTGTACCTTACACCGCTGCGCAAATTCAAACTCTAACAGCTACATCTAATGACTGGGCGGTGTTGGTTACCTCCTTTTCCGGGAAAATTGATAATCATTTCCCAAAACATCCAATCCTACAATTTACACAAAATCAGGCTATAGTGTTTCCACAGATGACAGCAAAGCATCCAATCCCGAATGGGACGGTGGTTTATACTGATGGTTCCAAAACCGGTGTAGGGGCTTATGTTATAGGAAATAAGGTAGTTTCTAAACAATTCAATGAAACCTCACCCCAGATCGTTGAATGCCAAGTGGTGCTGGAAGTCCTTGAGGCCTTTCCGGGGCCACTTAATATTGTATCAGATTCCTCCTATGTGGTTAATGCAGTCAACCTCCTTGAAACTGCTGGTATAATACGACCCTCCAGCAGAGTTGCAGGTATCTTTCAAAAAATACAAATTACCCTATCAAACAGGAGGTTCCCTGTTTTTGTCACCCATGTTCGAGCACATTCGGGGCTCCCAGGACCTATGTCCTCTGGGAATGATTTGGCAGACCGGGCCACAAAGCTGATGGCTGCCGCCTTGTCCACCCAGATACAAGCTGCACAAGAATTTCATCAGCGCTTTCATGTGACGGCTGAAACCTTACGCCGTCGATTTGCTTTGACAAAGCAGGAGGCTAGACAAATCGTTACTCAATGTAAAAACTGCTGTGAATTTTTACCTGCACCTCATGTAGGAATAAATCCGCGCGGCATTAGGCCGCTGCAGATGTGGCAAATGGATGTTACACATGTTGCCTCCTTTGGAAAGCTCCAATATGTTCATGTCTCAGTGGACACCTGCTCAGGCATAATTTGTGCCACGCCTTTGACAGGGGAAAAGGCCGCGCATGTGATTCAACACTGTTTAGAGGCTTGGGGTGCCTGGGGTAAACCTCATATCCTAAAAACAGATAATGGGCCGGCTTATACCTCTCAAAAGTTCCAGCACTTCTGCAGACAGATGGAAATTACCCATCTAACTGGCCTACCTTATAACCCTCAAGGACAAGGCATTGTGGAACGTGCCCATCGCACACTTAAGTCTTATTTAATCAAACAAAAGGAGGGAATGGGAGCATCCTTACCCTCGGTGCCAAGAGTTGCAATATCCATGGCACTCTTTACCCTTAATTTTCTAAACACCGACGCTCAGGGCCATACAGCGGCCAAGCGTCATACCTCAGAACCTGAAAGGTCAAAGGAGATGGTAAAATGGAAAGATATCTTAACTGGTCTTTGGAGAGGCCCGGATCCTATTCTCATAAGATCCAGGGGGGCGATATGTGTTTTTCCACAGGATGAAGAAAATCCTCTGTGGATCCCAGAAAGACTCACCCGAAGAGCCCCTTCGGACCTTCAAAAGTCGGAACTCCACCCTCTCCCCGGGAGTTGAGAGCCGCTATTGTTATCCAGATTAACTCCTGTCCTTGGCGGAGAGATTGGCACTGCTTAAGGGGTGGGGGTGGGATTGTTTGATGCAGCCGTTTGCGGATTGGTGTTACTCCTCTGGCTGGTCTGTAAGCTCCAGGGCTCAAACCAAGAGATCGCCCAAGTGCTTCCATTGATATTTGGCTGACAATGCTTAAGCAATAGGCCGCCGGCCAGACAGCTCTTGCACACCCGGAGCCTAGGCTCATTGCACAGGGTAGAGTGTCTGGTTTGGGCAGCCCAATGAGGGATGCTGAGCAAAGGCATCGCACAGAGTTGCCTAATATGCAGGCTTCTCTGAGAGGTACGTTGACCTGCATAAGGGTTACCTGCCCGAGCCTCCCTTTCCCAGAAAAACGGCAGAGGACAGGTCGAGAGTACTTCGGGTCAAGCTAACAGCCTGATGGCGACTCTCGTACACAGTCTTAATGTTTGATTTTGGGAAGGTTCAACCTCTGCCTCTATCCCTCAACATATGGGTGACCTATTTGCTTGTAAAAATGTAAAGCCTTATCATTAATTAATAAAAAAAGGGGGATATGTAGGGAGCCGGTTCCTGCATTATCCATTACAATAATGGTGCCTGAAGACACCAAGATGTAAATTACTTCACAGGTGCTGGGTAATCTCCATTCCTTTGATCTCTGCCTATCCTGTGGCTCATTTGGCCTGAGGAGCTGAAGCCATTCATAGGGTAACACGTCCCAGGTGGCTGGTCAGCCTATTTAAGGGATGGGTTTCTTAGTTCAGTGTCTCCGCTCTGGTAAGCTTATGCATTAAAGCTTGTCTGCAGAAGGATCCGAGTGTCCTGCGTGTATTTCTTGCTGGCGAGAAAATACAGCGTGCGGGACAAGTCTGTTTATATGGTGGATTACATTGATGGACTTTAGTATGTTCTACCACCCCCAGATCCCTGAGATGAAGCCTACTTGATCAGGTTGAATGATTTCTCTGATGTGTTCTGGGATTCGATTTGCCGTTATTATATTGAGAATTTTTGCATCAATGTTCATGAGAGATATTGGTCTATAGTTCTCTTTCTTATTTGTGTCTTTGTGTGGCTTGGATATCAAGGTTATTGAAGCCTCATAAAAAGAGCTTAGTAATGACCCTTCTGCTTCTATTGTGTGGAATACTTTGAGGAGAATTGGTATCAGCTGTACTTTGAATTTCTGGTAGAATTTTGCACTGAAGCCATCTGGCCCTGGGCTTTTTTGGTTGGGAGAATTCTAATGACTGCTTCAATTTTATTAGAGGTTATAAGTCTATTTATGTTGCTTATCTGTTCTTGATTTAATTTTGGTAAGTGAAATCTGTCCAGAAAATTGTCCATTTCCTTTAGATTTACAAATTTTGAGGAATATAGGTTTTCAAAGTATGACCTGATGATTCTCTGGATTTCCTCTGTGTCTGTTGTTATGTCCCCCTTTTTATTCCTGATTTTATTAATTTGCATGTTCACTCTTTGTTGTTTGGTAAGTTTGGATAAAGGTTTGTCTATCTTGTTGATTTTCTCGAAGAATCAACTTTTTGTTATATTGTTCTCGTAGTTTCCATTTTATTGATTTCAGCCCTTAATTTGATTATTTCCTGGCATCTGCTCCTCCAGGGTGTATTGGCATCTTTGTTTTCTAAAGCTTTTAGTTGTGCTGATAGTGCTCTAATGTGATTATTCTCCTGTTTCTTCATGTGGGCATTTGGCACTATGAACTTTCCTCTTAGCACTGCTTTCAAAGTATCCCATAGGTTTGGATATGTTGTGTCAACATTCTCATTGAGTTCTAGGAAATCTTTAATTTCTTTTTTTATTTCTTCCTGGACCCATGAATTGTGCAATTTGGTGTTACTTAGTTTCCATAAGTTTGTAGGTTTTCTGTAGTTCGTGTTGTTGTTGAATTCTAATTTTAAAGCATGGTGGTCTGATAAGACACAGGGGGTTATTTCAAATTTTTTGTACCTGTTGAGGTTTGCTGTGTTGCCATGTATGTGGTCGATTTTAGAGAAGGTTCCTTGTGGCGCTGAGAAGAAGGTAAATTGTTTTGTATTTGGGTGGAATATTCTATAGATATCTGTTAAGCCCATTTGCGCCAAAACTTCTATTAGTACTTTTGTTTCTTTGATAAGTTTCTGTCTGGTGTTCCTGTCCAGTGGTGAGAGTGGGGTGTTAAAATATCCCACTGTAAGTGTGTGCGGTTTTATATGTGATTTGAGTTTTAGTAATATTTCTTTTACAAATGTGGATGCCTTTGTATTTGGGGCACAAAAGTTCAGAAATGATACTTCATCCTGATGGATTTCTCCTATGATGAGTAGGAAATGACCTTCTTCATCTCTTTTGACTGATTTTAGTTTAAAGTCCAATTTCTTGAATATTAGGATTGCTATCCCTGCTTGTTTCTTGGGTCCATTTGATTGGAAGATCTTTCCCCAACTTTTAATTCTTAGGTACCATCTGTCTTTGAGGTTGAGGTGAGTTTCTTATATGCAGCAGAAGGAAGGATTCTGTCTTCTTATCCATTCTACTAATCTGTGTCTTTTTATAGGGGAGTTAAGACCATTAATGTTGATGGATATTAATGACCATTGATTATTTTTCATTCTTGTTTGTTTTTGATTTGGTGATGGTGGAGAGAGTATGTGTGGCATTCTGTCCCTTTTTCCTTTTGGCTGTTGGTAAGTTTGGGATTATCTATTGCCTATGTTTTTCTGGTTGTGGTTAATTTCCCTGGGTTGCAGTTTTCCTTCCAGTACTTTCTGTAGGGCTGGATTGGTGGATATGTATTGTTTGAATCTGGTTTTGTCGTGGAATATCTTGTTTTCTCCACGTAAAATGATTGAATGCTTTGCTGGGTATAGTAGTCTGGGCTGGCATTCATGGACTCTTAGTGTAGGTAGAATATTGATCCAGGACCTTCAGGCTTTCAGAGTTTCCAAGGAAAAGTCAGGTGTGATTCTGATAGGTTTGCCTTTATAGGTTACTTGATCTTTTTCCTTTGCTGCTCTTAATATTTTCTCTTTGTTGTGTATGTTTGGTGTTTTGATTATTATGTGGTGAGGAGACCTTTTTTGGTTCATTCTATTTGGTGTTCTGTAGGCTTCTTGTATTTTCATTGGCATGTCTTTCTTTAGGTTGTGAAAGTTTTCTTCTATGATTTTGTTGAATATGTTTTCTGTGCCTTTGAGTTGGATTTCTTCACCTTCTTATATATCTATTATTCTTAGGTTTGGTCTTTTCATGGTATCCCATATTTCCTGGATATTTTGTGATAGGGATTTGTTGGACTTAAGATTTTCTTTGGTTGATGAATCTATTTCTGCTAGTGTGTCTTCAACTCCTGAGATTCTCTCTTCCATCTCTTGTATTCTGTTGGTTATGCTTACATCTGTAGTTCCTGATCATTTACCCAGATTTTCTATTTCCAGCATTCCCTCAGATTGTGCTTTCTTTGTTGACTCTATTTCAGGTTTTAGGTCTTGAACTGTTTCCTTGAGAGATTTGTTTATATCTTGTATTTTTTGATTAATTTTTTCTTCCATTTCTTAAAGGGATTTTCTCATGTCCTCTTTGAGGTCCTCTATCACTTTCATGAAGATGCTTTTAAGGTCATTCTCTTCTGGTTCATCTGCATCAAAATATTCAGGTCTTACTGGTATGTGATACCTAGTCTTTGGTGGTGTCATATTGGGTTTTCTGTTGTTTGGTGTGCTTTTACCTTGTCCTCTTCTCATCCTTTCTTCTGGTGGGTATAGCAAGAGTTTCTTGTTATCCTGGTGGGTGTGGGACCAAGCTTCTCTTTTGGTAGATGCAAACAGATCCAATACTCTGATGTCTGTCCTCTTTTCGTGGATGGAGGTGTCACTGTTACCCGGGAGTAGGTAGTGTTTGAGCGTGCTGGGTCCTGCTGGGCAGGCAGCTGGAGGAAGAGCTGTCACTGGGCCTCGGTGTGTTGCATCACACTCCCCCCCCTTGCCAACTCGGTCAGGCACACAAGTAGGTTGTGTCAGATGACTCTGAGCAGCGATGATGACGAACCAGAACCAGAAACAGCTCCTGGCCTACCTCGGCTGGCGGATAGAGGCAGGGCTGCCTCTGGGTGTTCGGTGTTCAGATCCTGCCACCCCCTATTTTCTCTTCTAAAAAGTTCAGTTTGGCTCGATTTATGTTGAGGTCTTTGATCCATTTGAACTTACATTTTGTGCATGACGATAGACATGGATTTATTTGCAGTCTTCTACATTCCAGCATCCAGATATGCTAGCACCATTTGTTGAAGATGCTTTCTTTATTCTATTGTATAGCTTTAGCTTCTTTGTCAAAAATCAGGTGTTCATAGGTATGTGGGCTAATATCAGGGTTTTCAACTCTATTCCATTGGTCTACCTGTCTATTTTTGTGACAGTACCAAGATGTTTTCAGGACTATAGCTCTATAATAGAGCTTGAAGTCAGGGCTGGTGATGCCTCTGGAAGTTCCATTATTGTACAGGGTTGTTTTTGCTATCCTGGGTCTTTTGTTTTTCCATATGATGTTTGGAATTATTTTTTCAAGGTCTGTGAAGAATTGTGCTGGGATTTTGATGGGGATTGCATTGAATCTGTAGATTGCTTTTTGCAAGATTGCCCTTTTTACTATGCTGATCCTACCTATCCCAGAAAATGGGAGATCCTTCCATTTTCTGGTATCTTCTTTAATTTCCTTCTCTAAAGACTCAAAATTCCTCAGGAAAATGGGAATATATGGAAATCTTTCAATGTAATCAACCATATACACAAACTAAATAAGGAAAACTACATGATTATCTCACTAGATGCTGGAAATGCCTTTGACAAAATCGAATACTCCTTCATGATAAATGTCTTCGAGTAATCAGGGATAACAGGAACATACCTAAGCATAATAAAAGCAATTTACAGCAAGCCAACATCAAAATAAATGGAGAGAAACTCAAGGTGTTTCCCCTAAAATCAGGAACAAGACACGACTTTATTATTCAAGGTAAAATGTAGATTAAAAATAGTTCCTTTTGTTGCTGACAATATAGTCCTATAATATGACAGTCTTGGTTTGTTCCATCTGTCCATTTACTATAGTAGTTTGCCAATACTATGTGCCCAACAACCAGAAAGAAACAAAAATCTCTGTTATAGCATACAACACTCAATACATACTCTCTCATTACCATTTCCAACTATGGGTGACCCTAAAGACTTTCAGTCCTAGCTAAATAACTGAAGATTAGATAACCATACACACAGCATTAGATAAATTATCTTCCACTTATAAATCAAGGAGTAAGTGAAAGATTACTTTTTAAGAAACTGTGCATATTGAATAAGACACAGTGCAAATTTGGGCAGCTAATCACCATCTGAGTTTGAGAAATACCTTAGATTGTTGAAATTTCTTAAAGGGTAAGCATTTGAGCTTCTTAACATTCCCCAGGCAAAGAAACCACTAACGACCATGGTAGAATATTTAAGTTGTTGAACAAGACTAATTGATAAGACATGATGTGTGTGACAACTATTTTGTTAATACTCTTTAGAAGGCCAAATAAACTCATAACAATATTTTCCTAAGGTTACAATGGTTTGGAGTTACTCTGCAATGATTATGGCAGCTCTACTTGAAATATTATGTTCCTATTTCTTATTTTTACCAAACTAAATTTTAGATAAAGACTGATGCATTAGCTATTTGATTGTTCCTGTGATAAAATACTATGATGAAGGCAACTTGTAGAAGGAAGACTTTATTTGGGCTTAAGGTTCCAGAAGAATAAGAGTCCATCATGGCAAGAAACACATCTGCAAAAGGCAGGCACTGCAGCAGGAATAGGAAGTAAGACATCTGACCTTCAAACACAAACAAGTTCAAAACAGAGACAGAACTGAAAGTGGCACCACACATTTTTTTCTCTCAAAGCCTACCCCAAGAAGGCCACACCTCCAAAACTCCCCTGAACAGAGCCACCAACTGGGACCAAGTGTTAAAACGGCTGAGCCTATAGGGGATACTTTTATTCAAACCATTAAAACTAGTGATTACATCTCAGTGGTAGCGGACTTGTCTAGCATGACGACATCCCTGCCTTTGATTCTTAGCACTGCTGAGGAGGCTGAGGGTGGACAGAAGAAAAGAAGGTAGAAAAGGGGAGGGGAAAGAGAGTATGAACTATAAATGGGTAAAGTGCAAAAGGAAACTTAAAGTTGGGGGAAAGGCAATATGTCTTTCAAAACCAATCTTTTCAAAGAATTATGCTGGAGATGGAGCTTCATGTTTTTCTGGTATGTCCAAGGCTCTCTCCACAATACTGAAAGGAAAAATTAGCCCAAATATGGTGTCATGAGCCTGTAATATAAGAATTCAGGAGGTTAAGACAGGATGATTGCCAGGAGTACAAGACTTGTCTGGGCTATATAAGAAGCCAGCTAGTGCTGCATAACAAAACTTTTTCTCTATTTTGGTTTTTGTTTTTGTTTTGTTTTTTGAAATAGGGTTTCTTTGTGTAACAGTCCTGGCTGTCCTGGAACTAAGTAGGCTGGCTTTGAAATCATAGAAATTTACCTGCCTCTACCTCCCAAGTGTTGGGATTAAAGACATGTATCACCACTGTCTGTCTTAAACAAACAAACAAAACAAACTAACAACCACAAAAAGAAAGTTGACTGAAAATTCAAATAATCGAAACCTTAATATCTATATGAGAGAAACAGTATGCCATTTGGACTAGTCACAATACTGTGAAAATGTACATAAACAAAATATTTCAAATCTCATGTAACTCTGATATAAGGAGTAAAAAATGCTGCAAAGTATAATCAATGACAAAATGGCAAAATCCACAAAGTAGTCAGATATCTCAAATATATGATGTATATATAACTCTGAATAATATGTTAGTAAAAGTCAACATGTAAATTAGATAGCAGTTTCATAACAGAAAACCAAGTTACTTAGATTTTCTTTACAAGTATGCAGATGCCATTTATTTGGTCCATAAGTACAGTATATTTGTTTTTTGAGTTTATGGAACATCAAATATAAATAACCTGAAACTATAACAAATACACAAAAATTGGCTTCTTACACAGACATACCAGGCAGTACAAACAGAAAATTTGAGTAAATTAACATTGTTTTACATTAATATACACAGTCCCAGGTAACATTTAAAAAACAAGTTTCAATGCATAGCAGTTGACATGTATGTGATCTTTCAGGTAAGAGTATGAAAATGGTTAGATCTAGGCTAAAAAAATACTCTTCTCTAGCCAAAAATAAAGGCGCAATATTTATGCCTGGTTAGTTCTCAGCATTCCTACTCTACAGGGTTCCCACTAGGAAATGATAGCTAAGGCTATTTACAGGGAAGGCAACATGCATGTGCCCTCAGCTCATCACTGCTCCACCCAGCTTTGCTCAACAGGTCCTGAACACTACACTCCTACTTCAATACAGCAATGCAGTCTCTAACAGTCTTAGCAATGAATGCTTCACACAGGAGCAGAACCAAAGCCTCCACAGCAGGTGCTTTACCTCTGCAAGAAAGGACAAAGCCTTTGGTTCCCACCAGGGCAAAGGCCATGAGTCCACGCAGTCTAACGCTATGATGTCATTAAGATCTTAAGCTTGTTCCAAGCAGGACCTCTTGGCACTTGCTCCCTCAGTCTCTTCCAGTTTCTGCTTTCGGGATCTGTCCTCCTCCCTGTCAGCGCTATTTGAAGGGCCTTCTTCTTTGGAATCAACTATGAGGACATCATCTTGCTCTTGTGCTGTGGAGGTTTGAAGGCTGGGCACCATCGTCACTGCCGTTGGTGATGCTTCTGGCAGCATCTTCAGCTTGTTTGGGACCCACTTTTTCTGGGGCATCACCAACAACCTCAAATTCAACATCCTTTCCTAGATCTTTGCTATGAAGAAAGTTG
This sequence comes from Cricetulus griseus, assembly GCF_003668045.3. Classification (NCBI taxonomy): domain Eukaryota; kingdom Metazoa; phylum Chordata; class Mammalia; order Rodentia; family Cricetidae; genus Cricetulus; species Cricetulus griseus. The sequence goes on from NC_048604.1 coordinate 88,460,163, forward strand.
ATTAGTAAAGTGCAGTCTTGAAGGAAGTCATCTGCTTGAAGTCGGCTGCCATTTCTAATTCCAAAATCAGACAACTTCTCGGGGTTATTAGCTTCTGTCTCTCCCTCTTCTGAAGATATCAGGATTGTTCCTTTCCCATCTTCTATTTGGACATCCGGTGCCACCATAGCAAACTTCTCTTTCACTATCTTATCCTGTAAGGTGAGGACAGTCACTTTGTGGACATTCAGCTGCACAGTCACCTCTGGCTTGCTAGCACAAACGTAACAGTTGCTGTTGGGAGGGTCCAGTGCACAGGGCACTAAGAGCTTCTTCCTTCGGTTTGGCTCTTTATTCAAAAAATGGTTCTACACTGGTCTATTTTTCCAGACAAAATCTTCAATCCTTCCAACACGATCAAGCCGGCAATCACTGCATTAGTGGTAGCGATAGCAGGTATGATATTCCTCACCATTCATTTTATATCAAATCTGCTGAAAATATGCATCCTGAGGTTTACAGCCAAAGTGACAAAATCCATTGCTGGCAGGTCATCCTTACCCAAGATGAGCTCAGTTCCATCCCCCTTTTCTGCTAAATGGACCCTTAGGGTCTCAGTGCTCTTGGAGAACAGACTTGCATAGCTCTTTACATCCAGAACCTGGTGGTCCTTCAAACCCAACTGTGGCTCATTTTGTTGATCAAATGCATTGGCTTCTTCTCCTTGACTCTGCACTTCAGCCCAGTCCATTGGAACTGGAGGTTTCCTCCTGTGCCAGAGTTTGTCCACTCTCAACAGATACCTAATATCATCTTTAAAAAGCTTGGTGAAAAGTTTAACTGGGTCATATCCAGTTGACTTCGCCCATTCCTTAGTGGAAATACGCTTAATGTCTCCGTCTTCATTAGACACTCTGGCTCTGACTTCAGCTTGGGCTGGCTCCCAAGCAGCTTCTGGGTCGGCTCTGTCAGGAGACATTTTTTGATCAGCATCCTCCTCTCCAAACAGCTGGTTGAACAAATACTTTGCCCAGACGATGCAGTGAATTGGTTCAGAAGGTGTGTTCTAGATCGTGCAGCCAGGGAAGGTACTCTGTGTTGGCTTAGCATGACATTCTTAACACACAGTCACACCCTTCTTGATAGTGGTCACTTGTCCAAGATAACCAGCAGTTCCATTTTCAATGAGAGGCACGTCAGCTGCCAGACACATTCTATTAACATGGTTTAGGGCAGCTCTGTTATCTAACGCTTTCATAACCAATATAAACTGTCGAAAAAATCCACATTATAATATGGGAAGGAACACATTCCCAGGATCTGCCAGGCCTGTGGTTTCACCTCCCATGGTCACTATCAGACTGGGTTCAGGGCCCTGGGGGCTCTGCTTTTAGTAGCATTCATGATGCTGTCATGGTGAGCCTTGATGTTAGCTTGGGGTGGAACTGGAGCCCACTCTTTGGCAACCTAGGCCTTCGATCTTCCAACGTGCTTCTTTTGAAACTGCCTGTTGAGGTTGCTGACATCGGTGGTGTCCAGATCAATCAGGTCGATGTGGGAGAAGCCGGTGAGCACCAGGTTTTTGAGCAGCTTGCAGCTGATGCCGCCCGTTCCCTCTACCAGCACCCGGCTGCCGGCCACCGCCTTGGCCAGCTCCCAGGAAGCCCTCGAGACAGTGCCATGGTGGGACGGATAAACGTCCACTAGCTGCTGCACTGCTCTGCGCCATGCCGTGCCAAGTTACTTAGATTTTAAACTTGAGTTTTTCACATAAGCAATAGTGAAATGAAGATGCATAAATTTGACCATACGTATAGAAAATTAGAAAGTATAAAGATAAGCCAGTTAATATTTCAACTAAGGCTAAAAGAATAAAAAAAATGAGTAAATAAACTAGCCAAAATAGAAGACAAATGGTACTGATTATTATCAAAAATAGAAATGCTTTTAAAAATACAGAAAAGGTAAGAAGAGAGTATCAGTCTTTACTTGCTGATGATGAAGTTTGGGAACTCAACACCCTCATCAGGCAGCTCACAGTTACCTGTAACTAGCTTCAAGGGAACCTATGCCAAATTCAGGCCTCTGTGGAAACCCGTATTCACTTATACATGCCCCCACATAGCTAAAAAATAAAAATAAATCTTTAAAAATAGAGAATAGATCAATACATTCAAATGTGTAGGATTTGCAAGAAAAATGAAACAACCCTTCTGTCAAGTATTATTTTGTTTTTCAAAGAGGATGCTGATACTAGACAGTGCAAATAATGCAAATGGAAACGTAAGTTAATTTTTAAAAATGATGGAAGTTGGGTGGTAGTGGCACACAACTTTAGTCACAGAACTCAGGGAGTAAAGATGGGTAGATCCCTGTGAGTTTGAGGCCAGCCTGGTTTACAGAGTTCCAGGACAGCCAGCCCTACACAGAGAAATGTTATCTCATCTATTTTATTATACTAAGATAAAAATGATGGAAGCACAATATAATATAGAAAAGTGTCTCTAACTATATATAAAATACCAAATGGCATAGAAAATTGCCCTGGAAAACCATAAATTATTAAGATGAACAATAAAGATAGAAAATAAAAGTATACAATAAGTGAAAGAAAAATTTCCTTGAATACATTTTAGGCTTATATACAATTTTAGGTAACTCTATTAAAAGTTAAAAATCAACTAATATGCTGGGTGTGGGGGTGAATGCCTTTAATCCCGGCACTCAGTGGGCAAAGATAGGCAGACCACTCTAAGTTCAAGACTAGATAGAAAATTATGATAAGATTAGTGGTAACTTGACAGTTGATACCAAATATTTGTGGTAAATTTTATCTATGAATACAAATGTGAATAGATTGTGAGCAAAATACCATCACCAATGTATTATAAAAATTACATCATTAAGTGCTAAACTCAATAGAGCCAAGGTAACATGATTAATTGACTAAAATAAACAAAAGCAAGTTCTTCCTCAACAATAGATACTAGTATAGCATTTAATAACATACATAGTTAGTTGTAACAAACATTTTTAGAAAAAATAACTTTATAAATTCCTACAGATAATATATAAAGTATGAAATACAAAATTCCAGATGAATTAAGGATGTTAGCCTAGAGGCGAATTACAGTTAGCCTCACATTACCTGCATGTAAATTATTAAAAGGATTCCTTTTGTTCTGGTGAATACAGTCTGACAGAGAATTGAATATAATGCATTACTCCAAAAGAAGGTTGATATGCTGAAGGCATGGTCCCCAAGTGAGACCAGTCACAGGTGAAGCTTTGAAAAAGCAATGAAAATCTCTCTCTCTCTCTCTCTCTCTCTCTCTCTCTCTCTCTCTCTCTCTCTCCCTCTCTCTCATTTATCTCTCTATCTATCCATCTATCTCAATCTCCTTCCTCACACTATACTCTCCTTAGCATGATGTTCAATCTCAACAGACACCAACAGAGATGCAGACAAGTGACCATAGATACAAACCTCTGAAACTATGAGCCAAAATCTTTGTATTAAATTATTTCTGTCAGATACTTAGTATTGTGACAAAAAGCTAGCTAACTATAGAGAATATGCATTCAACGATTTTATGTAGTAAATGATCTTTACAACTAAATACAATAGTGCTGTATAAACATTGGTTTTAATGAAATTAAGACTGAAATGTGTTTTTGAAATGTTGATTATAAGTTTGCAAATGGAACTTTAACACTGAAGTTCAGGTATCATAGAATTTTCTTCATTATACTAGGCGTCAAGACTACCAACATCCTATGATTTTCAGTCTTTTCACTAACTTTTACTACTGTCTTTTGTTAGCTACTTAACATCTTTTAAGCATGTCATGTAGGGGTTTCACCTTGATATAGTCTAGAATTTTTCTAAAAGAAAGTAACACAAATCACATAGTGTGCAATTGATACAAGTACATTTTATTAATGCCAACATTTACTTCAGTCTTCTCAATGAATTGATTTATGTATGAAAGTGATGGTATGAAAACAATGTCCTAACCTAAGGTAATTGAAAAATTAAGTATCCTTCAGCTATGAAACATTTATTTTCCCCTATATCTAAAAGATATAGAGCATTGTATAAAACATTTATTCACAGGCCAAGATCCTCAAAAAGTTAACATGCATTAAGTTCTAAATTTTATTTTATAATTCCATGTAGAGCTAAAGTCCCTAGATATTGTTCAAATATATATATATATATATATATATATATATATATATATGTGTGTGTGTGTGTGTGTGTGTGTGTGTGTGTGTGTGTGTGTGTAGTTTAAATGTGGACTTCCATTTAAGAAAAACAAGTAAATTAATAATGTAGCAATTAAAATACATACATCATTTACTGTTTTAATATACTTCTCCCAAAGTGTCTGTTGAAAATCTCCAATAAAGAACAGGAATAGTTACCAACTTTTTACACAAAGGAATAGTCAATGAATGGCAAGGAGTGGGGAAATTATGTCCAGTGTAAAAGCCAAATGACAGCATTAGAGATTCTACTTCAAGACATATATAAACATTATTACTCCATTGATAGTTATGACAACAAATAGGAATTGGTTTGCATTAATAAGGGCATTCTACCAGTTTCAGAATCCATAAATTTCATAATGGATATCCTTGATTCCATATGAATAAAAACCAGATCCATGGAAAATTCATTTCTCCTATGGAAATGTGAAGGAATGAAAAGACAAAGATAATTGAGGATGCTTTACCCAACTTTGCTGCAAGGGGCTGTAAATATTTTTATTAGACTTTGAAAACTGTTGATTGATGAGTTGTTTTTAAGCATTATTTCTTGTGAAAACTCAATGATATGCAGACACATAATGCAATTCATTTCTTATATCCAGAAATATTTAAAATGGATAAAATACATGAAATTTGTACATCAGCATATTTGAAAGAAATCACAGAATCAATTCGCCCTCAAAATAAAACAATATGAGTGGATTCCTGTTACTATAAATCTTTCTGCCAAAAGCCGCCCAAGTTCTGTCCGCTGTGTGGATGGACAAAATAATACACAGACTTATATTATGTACATATGCTGCTTGGCCAATAACTAGGATTTTCATTTGTTAGCTCAGTCTTAATTATCATAAATCTATATATTTTATAAGACTTATCTTATCAGACACCTTCCATTGTTGTCCCTCCTTGATGGTGGATCACATTGTGCCACTGGAGGAAGAGCAGAGGGGAAAAGGGGACACTTCCTGTTTCTCCTTGCTTAAATATGAGTCTCCTTGCTATGTCACTTCCTGCCTGGATCACCACTTCTCAACTACATTTCCCAGAATCCTCTTTGACTCCTAGTCCTGCCTAACTTGCTGTCTCATTGGACAAACAGTACTTTATTCAATAATCAATAAGATGAACATACACAGTACATTCCCCATCAGATTCCCTCACTTATTATTCAAGTGAAGGACAATTTAAATGATGGAGTTGATAAAGAAGGCAAAGTGAGGAAACCTCAAAGCCAACTATCACTATTTTTCATTTTACTTTTAAATGTGTGCTTTTAGATAACTTGTAAATTTTGAAAGTATGTTTTCACCTGGCAAGCTACTAATGATTTGTTTGATCACTTTCAGTTTTGAAAATTGCTGTGCAAGCATGAGGGTCTCTATTCAGATCCCTAATACTAATGCAAATATCTGGGTGTGGTGGTGTCAGTCTGGAAATAAAAACAAAACCACCTACTCAAAGTGTATACTTCAAACTTTGCATTCTGAAGGCTAGCAAGTGAATATGAAAGGGAATGTCCACCTCAGTGGTAACAGATTCAGAATATATATGCAATAAAATCAATATTAGATCTTAATTACGTTACCTGGTACGGACCTCTTCTACAAAGTATTATTTAGGTGTAAAAACAGGAACTATTTTAATAAAGCAGGTTAATTTTCTGTCATTTCTACAGTTACAGGGGGCAATTACATTGTCATAAAGGCACTTATTCAACCATATAGCAATAAGAATAGAACCTAATGATGCATTCTTCATTACACAGAGAAAATTAGGAATCATAAATAACCTTAGGAATCTAAATTTCAGAATATGAGAGAATATAAACAGGTGCTGTCAATAATTGGTGCCACCTAGTGCTGAGCTCATCGCAATAGCAGCTTCTGACTAAAGTACATCTATAGAGGACAACATGTAGAATACAGAGCCACCTAGTGACAACTTCAGCAGCTCAGAATTGTAGTATATGTTAAAATGGATGAATATAGCTAAGCATCAGATGTTCCACAAAAGTAAACTATTTTCAGTTTATCCAATAAATCTTTACTTTCTAAAATATTGGTCAGACCTCACTATAGCCTGTAATCTTAATTTAGTCTGTCATATGTTTTGGTAGAATGTATGAACTAACAATGTTTTATTGTGTGTGTGTGTGTGTGTGTGTGTGTGTGTGTGTGTGTGTGTGTGTGTGTGCGCGCGCGCGCGCTCATGTTTGTGACTGTCGAGACTGCAGGTCAACATTGGGTATCTTCCTCTATTGCTCTCCATTTATTTTTGGAGATAAAGTTTCTAATTGAACTTGGAACTTATACTTTCAGATAGACTGGCTGGACAGTGAGTCCTGTGGATCTTCCTATATCAATTTCCCCATATCTGGGTCTCAGTCTGACACCACCACTCTCACCATTTTGCATGAATGCTAGAATGTTAACTCAGGTCCTTACATTTGCACAACAAGCAATTTATCCACTGAGCCATCTCCCTAACCCATATTTTACATTTTTCTTTTTATTTAAATTAGGAAAAGCTTGTTTTACATCTCAATCCAAGTTCCCTCCACCTCCCATCTTCCCCTGCCCTCCACCTGCCCCCTATCCCATCCCCTTTCTACCCGGGGAGGTTGATGCCTTCCATGGGGTATGTTCTTCAAAGTCTGTCATATCATTTGGAGCAGGACCTAGGCCTTTCCCTGTGTGTCTAAGCTGAGAGAGTATCCCTCTATGTGAAGAGGGCTCCCAAAGTTCATTTGTGTACTAGAGATAAATGCTGATCCATTACCAGTGGCCCCATAGATTGCCCAGGACTCCTAAATGACAACCATGTTCAGGGGGTCTGGTTAGGTCCTATGCTGGTTTCCCAGCTATCAGTCTGGGGTCCATGAGCTCTCCGTTGTTCAGATTAGCTGTTTCTTTGGGTTTCTCCAGCCTGGTCTTGACTCCTTTGCTCATCACTCCTCCCTCTCTGCAACGGGACTCTAGAAGTTCAGCTCAGTGTTTGTGGGTGTCTGCTTCTGCTTTCCATCAGATACTGGATGAAGGCTCTAGGACATTGGCATACTCTAGATGGGATGTTCTGTTTGGATGGGTTCCCCGTGTGCAGTTCCCAGCCCTCAGGAGGTTCCCATTATTTTAGATTTTTAGAGTTAAAAGTATTAAAAGAGGAATAGCATCCTGTGACATATGAACACTGCTGCATGAAGTTTTTATTTCATTGTCCATAAATAAAATTTAAGTATAACCATGCCCATTTATTTATATGCTGTGCATATTTGCTGTAGTCTTGTAATGAAAAAGTTAAGTAGATGAAGTCATATGTGCATTGAAGTCTAAAATACTTTCCAACTGGCCCTTTACAAAAAAAATTGTTGACTGTCTCTAAAATATATTGCAATAGAAAGTTGAAAGATATCTTATGAAATAGTGTGTAGTTTTATGTATGATACGTGTTTTTATATAACTGTAACTCTAGTTTCTTTAATATAGCTATTTTGTTTCATTTTTAAAATCCAATTAAACATCACATTCCACAGATATGATTATTTACACAGCTTTCCTCTGGAGGATTGTAGAGTACAGACTTCATGTTTGAAATACATTCTTATTTTAGTTTTCCCCTTTCCTTATGAGTGTTACTCATGTCTCAGTGTACAAAGGCTCCAGGAGCTTCAGGCAATCTCTCTCCCTACACTGTTCTAAGAGTGCATCACACCCTCTGAAAACTTTTTTTACAAAGACTCTGAAGTGACAAGAAGTGGCAAATCATTGCCTGTGATTCCAGTGTGTCAGCAGAAGATATTGAGAATCTCTGAACATTACCTGAGGAGGTAAGGCCAATTCAAAATGCCATTCTCTGGAGATTTCAATAGCATGACATATCTGTAAAATAGAAACAGACTCAAAGAAGACAAAGATGCTGGTTGTAAAGGTTAGAAAAATCCAATAAATTTTCCTGAAAAACAGTTATTATGGCTATTTTTCCCAAGTCAAAATAGGAAAAACTAAAAACTCCCAAGAGGGAGATAAATTAAGATATCACTGCTATAGACAATATTTGACCTGATATGATTATCACAAAATGATTTTAAAATATTCGTATAGCTTTACTAATTCTGATACTATAAAATAATTCATATAAGTTTTCTTAGAAACTTCATAGAGTGCTCACATTCTAACCTCTCTAATCCCATAGAAGATTCGGGTCGTCAATAGTTTTGCCAGTGCCTGTTAGAAAACAAAATGATTAGAATTCTAATTTCTTTACATACAAGTGCATATCCTTTCTTTTTTTAAAAAAGCAATAGGTATCTTAACAACTATAAGGTGAAATATTATTTGTAATGTTGATTTGCATCCTCATTGTTAGTGCAAAAATACCAAATTTAATCTGAAAGCTATATCCCTGAAAAATGAAAAGTAACACAAATATTATCAGATTAGGAAATTAAAACAAGAATAATTAAATTATCTGTCCAACTTAAAACAGTTTATAAATAGTGATACTCTATTTTGAACCAAAGTCTTTCTTTTAAGTTAATGAATACAGTGCTGAGTATCATTTAAAGTTTAATAATATATTTATTAAAGTCATATGTTAACCATGTTTATAATTTTTATGCATAGAATAATTCAGGTACCTGTTGTAATAAGTTAGATTAAATGACTAGGACTCCCCTGTTGAATGGTCTTCTAGTGGTGCTGAGCCAAGGACCACTAGAATGGTAAGATCTTCCCTATCACCTTTCCAAGTAAGGCACACAAAAAATACAGAAAAGAAGTGACTGCACAGAACAGACCAAGAGGTGAGTGGCCAACCTCCCATCTGAACAGCCAAGTCTGTAGGCCCCAAAACAAAACACTGGGCCACTCCCATCTCCACCACACTTGCCTGTCAGCAAGAAAGGATACTTCAGGCAGACTACTCTACCACCTACCCATCAGACTGGGTAATCTACAAGTCTAACCCTGTCCCCAAACCTACCTAATCCCCTAAGATCGCATTGGCTCCCTGAGATACAAATCTCTCCCAATGCACAGAGCAGAACAAGATGAGAGGATCTCTGAGACATAGACAGTGAGTGCACCAATCGGTCCAAGAGAGGATCCCTGAGACACAGACACTGACTGCAAAAATTGGACCAAGAGGCAAAGACACTGCCTTCACCGATTGGAGGAAGAGATGGATATATGCCAATGCAATAATACATTCAACAACCTAAAGAGCAGTGTGGCATCACCAGGACCTGCAGTGGCCCTATAGCAGAAAGACCTGAACATCCCAATGCAGGAAGCAGAAGAAAACAACCTTAAAAATAACTTTATGAAGATGACAGTCCCTTAAAGAAGAAATGAAAATTCCCTTAAAGAAATCAAGGAAAAGACAAATGAAAACTTAGAAGAGATTAATAAATCTCTTAAAGAAAGCCAAGGAAAAGCCATCAAATGGGTGAAGGAAACAGATCAAGATTTGAAAATTGAAGTAGAGACAATAAAGAAAACAGAAACCAAAGGAATTCTGGAAACGGAAAAGCCGGGTAAACAAACAGGAACACGGGTGCAAGCATAACCAACATAATATAAGAGATGGAATAGAGAATCTCAAGCATTGAAGATATGATAGAGGAGATGATTTTTCAGTCAAAGGAAACACTATGGCCAGCAAAGCCATGACAGAAAACATCCAGGAAATCTGGGACACCATGAAAAGACCAAAGATAATAGGGATAGAAGAAGGAAAAGAATACCAGCTCAAAGGCACAGAATACACAAATAACAAAATCAAAAAATAAAAGGTAGACATAACAACAGACACAGAGGAATATAGTGGCATCTTGCCTTGCCAGTGAACTTGTGGTGGTGGCCACACCCTTTGAGCATGGTTTCAGACACAGGCATGACCCATTATAAGGTAGAGGATGGGCTGTCTTGTGCTCTCTTGGGTTGCAGAGAGCATTGGAAGGAGAGGCTGCATCTTCTGGAGCATGAAGATCATGGCTGTTATTTACTCTTATTTGTGTAAGTGCTCCCCTAATAAACACATATTTATCATTTATCTTGGGTCTGGTGGACTAATGTAAACCCTGTCTTCAGAAGAAACACAGATTCATCAGGTCATACTTTAAAAATCTGTACTACTCGTAATTGGAAAATTTAAAAGACATGAACAATTTTCTCAATTGTTCCACATAACAAAATTAAATTAAGACCAGATAAACGACTTAAATAAACCTATAAGACCTACGGAAATAGAAGCAGTCATTAAAAGTCTTCCAACCAAGAAGATCCCAGGACCAGATGGCTGTGGTGCAGAATTCTACCAGAATTTCAAAGAACAGCCAATTTCAATACTGTTCAAATTGTTCCACAGAATAGAAACAAGGAAACTCCTTTTTATGAGACTATAGTTACTCTGATATCCATGCCAAATAAAACTGCAGTGAAGAAAGAGAACTACCAACCAATCTCCCTCATGAACATTGATGCAAAATTATTCAATAAAATACAGGAAAACTGAATCCAAGAAAACATCAAAAAATCATGTACCGTGATCAAGTAGACTTCATTCACAGAGATCCAGGGATGATTCAACACACGGAAGTTTGTCAAAGTAATCCACCATATAAACAAACTAGAAGAAATTAACATGTGATCATGTATTTAGATGCTGAAAAAGCCTTCGACAAAATGGAACTTCCTTTCATGATAAAGGTCTTAGAGAGATCACGGATACAAGTAACATATCTATTCATAATAAAAGCAATTTACAGCAAGCCAACAGACAACATCAAATTAAATGGAGAGAAATTCAAACCAATTACACTAAAATCAGGAGCAAGACGAGGCTATTCACTCTCTCCATAACTATTCAATATAGTACTTGAAGTTCTAGCTAGAGTAATAAGACAACAAAAGTAGAAAAAGGGGATACAAATTAGAAAGGAAGAAGTCAAACTATTGTTATTTGAAGATGATATGATAGTATACATAAGTGACCCCAAAACCTCTACCTAGGAATTCCTACAACTGATAAACACCTTCAGTAATGTGGTGGCATACAAGATCCACTCAAAAAATTCAGTAGCCCCACTATGCACAAATGATGACTGGGCCGAGAAAGAAATCAGAGAAACATTACCCTTTTCAATAATCACAAATATAAAATATCTGGGGGTAACTCTAACAAACAAATGAAAGACCTGTATAATAAGAACTTTAAGTTCCTAAAGAAGAAATTGAAGCCAGGCGTGGGTGGCTCATTTCTTTAATCCCAGCACTCAGAAGGCAGAGGCAGGTGGATCTCTGAGTTCCAGGCAAGGCTGGTTTCCAGAGGAAGTGCCAGGATAGGCTCCAAAGCTACACAGAGAAACCCAGTCTCAAAAAACCAAAAGAAGAAGAAGAAGAAGAAGAAGAAGAAGAAGAAGAAGAAGAAGAAGAAGAAGAAGAAGAAGAAGAAGAAGAAGAAGAAGAAGAAGAAGAAGGAAAGAAGAAGAAGAAAAGAAGAAGAAATTGAAGAAGATACCAAAAAATGGAAAGTTCTCCCACACACTTGAGTAGGTAGTATCAACATAATAAAAATGTCAATCTTACTCAAAACAATCTACAGATTCAATGCAATCCCCATGAAAATCCCAACACAATTCTTCACAGATCTTGAAAGAACAATATTCAATTGCATATGAAAAAAATGAAACAAGCAAACAAAAAAAACAGAATAGCTAAAACATTCCTATACACTAAAGAAGCTTCTAGAGGCATCACCATCCATGACTTCAAGCTCTATTACAAAACTAAAGTATTAAAAACAGCGTGGTATTGGTATACTACCAGACACATGGACCAATGGAATTGAATTGAAGACCCTAACATTAATCCGAACACTTACACCTGATTTTTAACAAAGAGCCAAAATGGTACAATGTGAGAAGGAAAACATCTTTTAAAAATGCTGCTGGCATAACTGGATGTCAACATGTAGAATAATGCAAATAGATCCATATCTATTACTCGCACAAAACTCAAGTCCAAGTAGATCAAGGACCTCTACATAAATCCAGTTACACTGAAAAAGATATAAGAGAAAATGGGAAGTAGCCTTGAATGCATTATCACAGGAGACCACTTCCTAAATATAACACCAGTAGTACAGACACTGAAAGCAACAATCAATAAATGGGACTTCCTGAATCTGAAAAGTTTTTGTAAGGCAAAGGACACTATCAATAAGACAAAACAACAGCCTATAGAATGTGAAAAAATCTTCACTAACCCCACATCTGACAGAGGGCTGATCGCGAAAATATGTAAAGAACTCAAGAAACTAGACATCAAAATACAAAATAATCCAGTTAAAAATGGGATACAGAGCTAAACAGTGAATTCTCAACAGAAGAATTTCAAATGGCCAAAAGACATTTAAGGAATGCTCAATATCCTTAGGAATCAGGGAAATGCAAATCAAAATGACTCTGACATACCACATTCTCCTTCCAGAATTGCAAAAACCAAAAATACTGAGAACAACATATATTGGAGAGGATGTGGATTCAGGGAAAGTCTCCTACATTGTTGGTGTGTACAAATGCAACTTATACAGCCACTTTGGAAATCAGTATGGCAGTTTCTCAGAAAATTGGGAATCAGTTCAGCAATACCACTTTTAGGCATATAGCCAAAGACACTCCATCATGCCACAACGACACTTGCTCAACTTCATAGAGGCATTATTTGTGATAGCCAGAACCTGGAAACAACCTAGTTGCCCCTCAACTGAAGAATAGATAAGAAGAAAATGTGATACATTTACACAATGGAGTATTACTCAGCTGTAAGAAACAATGACATCTTGAAATTTTCAGGCAATTGAATGGAACTAGAAAAAAAAAACATCCTGAGTGAGGTAACCCAGACTCAGAAAGACAAACATAGTATGTACTCTCTCATAAGTGGATATTAGATGTAAAGTAAAGGATAACCAGACTACAGTCTGCAGCTTCAGAGAAGCTAGGTGACAAGGAGGACACTAAGAGTGACACATGGATCCCACTGGGAAGGGTAATTACAGGAGATCTCCTGTGTAAACTGGGGGTGAGGGTGCTTGTAAAGGAAGGGGTGGAATGTGAGAACATGAGGGAGCAGGATGGTCAGAGAGGGGGTCAGAATGGGAAAGCAATAAAAAAGATACCATGATAGAGAGAGCCACTATGGGGTTAGGGAGAAACCTGCTAGATAAATTCCCAATAATCCACAAGGATGACCCTAGCTAAAACCCCTAGCAGTAGTAGAGAGGGTTCCTAAATTGGCCTTCCCCTATTATCAGATTAGTGGATACCCCAAATGTCATCATAGAGCCTTCATCCAGTAATTGACAGAACTAGATATAGAGAACCACAACCAAGCACCAGGCCAACCTCTGGGAATCTAGTCAGGGAGGAAGGAAAAAATACATGATCAATGGAGGTCAAGATCATGATGGAGGAATCTATCAAGACAGCTGAACCAAGCACATGGAAAGCCATGAAATATAGACCTACAGTAGTGGAGCCTCCATGGAACCAACCTAGGCCCTCCCTAAGTGAGAGAAAGATGTGAAGCTTGAACTGTTTAAGGGGTCCCTAGCAATATGACCAGAATCTATCCCTGGTGCATGAGCTAGCTTGTTGGTGTCTATTCCCTATGGTGGGATGCCATGCTCAGTCTTAATGCAGTGGGGAGGGGTTCCATCCTGCCCCAACTTAACATGCCAGACTTTGTTGACCCCTCATGGGAGCCGTTACCTGCTGGAATTTGTGAATTGTGGGTGGATTGGAGAGGTGTGGGGAGGCAAGAGGAGAGGGTGAACTAGACTGTGGTTGGAATGTAAAATGAAAACAAAAATAATTTTTAAAAACACAGAAAATAAAGACACTTCTTTATCTAGAAGTTCAAGAGCTTCTAGGACTAAATGCAGAAGTAGAGAACTGAAAGATAATCTAGGTCATGGGGGCAGTGCAGGTCCAGAAACCTTTGGTTTAAGAGGGAGAACACAAAATGTTCAAAGTCAAAGCAGGTTATGTAGTCTTTTGACTTTCAGAGCACCACCACCAAGTTTTTGTTGTAGTTTATTACTTTGATTAAACAAGAGGCTTTACCCAATTTTTTATCTTAAATCTTGACTTTATATTAAAATTTGATGAGCAATAAGTAAAAAATGCAGAAGTAAAAAGATCTAACTGCCCAAATATTGTGTGGCAACTTTTTCCTGGAATATACAACACATCTGCTAAGACCATTTAAAGAACCCATGACATATTTGAATGGATACCACCAAAATCCAACTTGTTGAACTGCGTGTTTTATTGGGATTACTTAGAGTATAGGTGAGGTGTTATGTGAGCAGAAATGACTGCTGCTTCACCAAAGCACACCCAAACATGGTGGCAGCTCACAAACACTGTGAACTTGAAACATAGTGCACAGCCTTCAGGACGCTCAACAGGTTGGAGAGTATCCTTCCCAGGTGATGCAACTGGTATAATCCTATTTCAGGAAGCTAGTCATGTCTCAGAATCTTCTTTGCTCCTTGGTTTGTGTGAGAATCTTCTTTGCAGCCTCTTCCAGGCATCTCAGCTGCTTTAGTCTCAGGGTCTTCCTTGCTGATTGGCTTGTCCGACAATGACTCAGTAATCTTTACTCCTTATATAGCCCTGGTAAAGAAGGGGCCTATAGAATCTTGTCAGTTTTAGGGACTCTCTAAAATTATTTTGACTTATTTTCTCTCTGTCTTGAGCATCTCTGCAGGATTGAATGGTTGGATCTGGGAGGAAACTGCAACACAGCACCAGATGAGACAAATCCTATGGGTGGGAGGTAACAGAACATAGAACACTGAGACTAAAATACAAAAATTTTTTCTTGGTTTTTCGAGACAGGGTTTTTCTGTGTAGCTTTGGAGCCTATCCTGGCACTCGCTCTGGAGACCAGGCGGGCCTTGAACTCACAGAGATCCGCCTGCCTCTGACTCCCGAGTGCTGGGATTAAAGGCCTGCACCACCAACACCCAACAAAAACAAAAACAGAAACAAGAAAAAAGAAAATTTAAAAATAATAAAAATTTCAAAATGGTGTACTCAATGAGAACTCTTGTGCACTTTTTTTGTTTGCCTTGATTCAAATACTTTTTTGACAAAAAAAAACTAATGAGGAAAAGGACCTTGGATATTTCAATGACAAATAGTAAACACTAATGGATACATTGCCTTTTCACTCATCCAGACATTTAGGGGTTCTATTTTACCAAGTCAAATCCCTTATAACTTTCTCTCTGCCTTCTGTAAGGATGTGGGTAAAGATAACAGAACAAACAATTGTTCATAAGCTGCTGGATTTAAGAGATTTTCTATTCACCATTTGAGATGGAAAACCTTTTTACTACTCTGTTTTCATATGCATGCATATAGAATGGCAGAAGACAACACTTCAGTCCATGAAGAACCTTAGCTTTACAGACTCCAAAAGTAAAGGCAACAAAAGCAAAAGTAAACAATCTAAATTATACGAAACTAAAATAATTCTACACTGAAAAATTATGTTCACCAGATGTGGTGATTTAAAAGAAAATGACCTCGAAAGTGGCACTGTTAGGAGGTGTGGCATTGTTGATACAAGTGTGTCACTGTGGGAGAGGACTATGAGGTCTGTTTTGCTCAAGCTTCCTTCAGTGTGACTTTCAGTTGACTTTCTGTTGCCTGCAAAAGTAGCACTCTCAGCTCCAGTAGAACATCTGCCGGCATGCTGCCATCATTATGACAATGGACTGAACCTCTGAAACTGTAAGTGAGCTACCTCAATTAAATGTTTTATTTTTAAGAGATGCTGTGGTTATAGTGTCTGTTCACAGCAATGAGAATCCTAAAACACCAGAGTTAAACTACAGAAAAAAATATTTACAAATGACATACCTAGTGAGAGGTTAATATCCAAAGTACATAAGGAATTCAACCCAATAAAAACAACCCAATATAAAAAAATGAAAAATATGAAATATAATATAAAATACTTTACAGGCATTTGCCAAAAGAAGATATGCAAGTATGTAACATCATTAATCATCAGGGAAATTGAAATCAAAACCATGGGAGACATTAGCCCACATCATTTAGAATGGCCATTTTTTAAAAGATGTTGGGAGGATGTGAAGGAAAGGGAAGCTTTGTACTCCCTGCTAGTGAAATAAATAGAATTGAATAATAGTCAGCTTCCAGCAATTGCCACAGTAGAAAACTATATTTTTAAAAGTATGATATATATATATATATATATATATATATATATATATATATATAATACTTTCTTTCCCAAAGGCACAATGTAACATAACTAAATAAATTGAACATTTTTTTTAAAAAAATGACTTTCAAGGCAGTAGACTTAAAACTACAGATTTATATTAAGCCTAGTTTAGTTTGTCTATTAGTCACTTTTCTGTTGCCATAATGAAACATTACGACCAAGACCACTAAAAATGTATTTTGGCTTATGGTTCCAGGGAAAGTCTAACATGATGAGGAAGGCACAGCAGCAGGTAGCTAAAGCAGGAAGCTGAAACATCACATCTTCAACCACAAGCATTAAGCAAAAATAGCTAGTAGAAGAGGGGAAGTCTCTAAACCATTAAAGGCTGTGTCCAGTATCTACTTCCCCCAGCAAGGTTTTACTTCCTAAGTGTTTCACAACCTTCCACAAACACACCATTAACCAGAGAGACAAGTTATTTAAGTATATGAACCTATAGGAGACAATTCTAATTCAAACAAGCATGGTTTGTTTGCACATTTGTCTGTTTATTGGTACTGCTGCTTCTGTAATTGAAGTTTTAATATAAACTATGTCTGATCTGGGTTTCATCAAAGTGTAGGTGTGCACATATCTCTTTTTCTAATGCCAAATGGAAAACTTCATATGTATACTAGCTATACTACATTTCTACATTTTATTCCTATTTCCAGTTTTCTGACACTTGATTTCATCATCTAGAATTAATCCTTATTGTTGTTAGCATCCATACACATCCATGCACTTAATGACAATGTTTTTCTATTAATTTATTATCACAATAATCAATAATTACTATTATTAAATATTATCAAATTATTAAAAATTAAATGTTATTAGTATCTTATAATGTTATTCTTTCATTAATTAATTCAAATCACTTGAAACATGAGATTTAACATACCCAAACTCAAGCACATGTTTGTACAAGCAGCATCTTTTTATTAATTTACTTTTTCCATTCGTTCCAATCCCAGTTTCCTCTCCCTCCTTTCCTTCCACTCTCACCTCTCCCATGCCTCCCATCTGCTCTTCAGAGAGGATAAGGCCTCCCCTAGGAAGTCTACTAAGTCTGTCCCATAATCTCATTGAGGCAGGACCAAGGCACCTCTCCACTAGCCACACCCCTGTGTCTAGGTTGAGCAACGTATCTCTCCATATAGAATTGGCTTCACTAAGTCAGTTTGTGCATTAGAATTATATCTTGGACCCACTGCCAGTGGCCTTATTTATTGTCCCAGCCATGCCATTGTCACCTATATTAAGGGAATCTAGGTCAGTTTTGCGTAGGTTCCCTATTTGTCAGACCTGAGCCAGTGATCTCTAACTAGCATAGGTCAGCTGATTCTGTGTGTTTCCCCATCATGGTCTTGACTCCTTTGTTCATAATATCATTTCTCCCTCACTTTCATTATATTCCAGGAGCTTGGCCAATGGTTAGTTGTGGATTTCTGCAACTGCTTCCACCTGTTTCTAGAAAAGTGTTCTAGCTTCTCTGTGGTTGTGGATTGTAGGCTGGGTATCTTTTGTTTTATGTCTGGTATCCACTTATGAGTGAGTACATACCATACTTGTATTTCTGTTTCTGGGCTACCTCACTCAGGATACAACCAGCATGTTTTCTGAAGATAGACATCAATTTCTTTCTACACTTGTCTTTTTGCTCATCACTAGAGGCATGGCCCTGAATTTAAATGAGTCTGATGTCAGCAGGTCAGGCATGGTATGCATGAGCTAATCATCAAATGAGCAAATACAAATGAGAGGGAGAGAGCAGCTATTTTCACACAGACCAATATTTAAACGTATTTCACATGAAAAGTGGTAGAAAAAGACTATACACATTAAAATTTCATAAAATAATGTGTGAGTCTCAGTAGAATGAATAGTGTTAAAGGATCACACACATTTAATTAATATTAAATTTACTATCCATTTTAATTTTTCCTTAATTCTAGAAATTTTATATGTTTATACAACAACATGATGTTTTCCACCTTCTCACCCCAATCTGCTGCCTTTATCCTCTTCAGCATGTCTTTCACAAAACTTCATGTCTTTCTTTTTTTTTCCAACTTTTTTATTTGAAATAGAAACAGGATTGTTTTACATGACAATCCCATTTCCCTTCTCCCACCTGTCCTCCACTAAAACTTTATCTGTCACATATCTTTTCTGTTCCCTCTGGATGGTGAGGCCTTCCATAGGGTGTCATCAGAGTCTTTCGTTTCCTTTGGGATAGGGCCTAGGCCCACCCCCGTGTGTCTTGACTCAGGGAGTATTCCTCTATATGGAATGGGCTCCCAAAGTCCACACCTATGCTTGGGATAAATACTGGGCTTCTACAGGAGGTTCCATAGATTTCTGAGGTTTCCTCACAGAAACCCATGTTCCTGGGGTCTGGATCAGTCCCATGCTGGTATTCCAGCTATCAGACTGGGGAGCAAGAGTTCCAGGATGTTCAGGTCAGCTGTTTCTGTGTGTTTCACCAGCCTGGTCTGGACCTCTGTACTCTTCACTGGTCCTTCTCTGCATCTGGGTTCCAGTTCAGATTGGTTATTAGTTATGGGTGTCTGCTTCTACTTCCACCAGCTGCTGGATGAGGGCATATAAGTCAGTCATCAATCTCATAATCAGGGGAGAGCATTTAAGGTAGCCTCTCCTCCGTTGCTGAGATAGTTAGCTGGTGTCATCTTTGTAGATCTCCAGACATTTCCCTAGTGCCTGATTTCTCTGTAAACCAAAAATGTCTCCCTCTATTATATCTCCATTCTTGTTATTGTGTATTCTTCCCCTGACTCATACTTTCTGCTCCTTTATGTCCTTGGCATCCCTCTTCCTCTCCCCGTCTCATTCTCCTAGCTCCCTACCCCCTCTTCCCATGCTGCCAATTTGCTCAGCAGATCTTGAACCTCTCCTCTTCTCCAGGGGACCATGTATGTCTCTCTTAGGGTCATCCTTATTTATTAGCTTCTTTGGCAGTGTGGATTGTAGGCTGGTAATCCTTACTCTGTGTCTAAAATCCACATATGGGTGAGTACATATCATGTTTGTCTTTTTGCGATTGTGTTACCTCGCTCAGAATGGTTTCTTCTAGATCCATCCATTTTTAGGCAAATTTCAAGATTCCATTGTTTTTTTCCACTGATTAGTACTCCATTGTATAAATGTACCACATTTTCTCTATCCATTCTTCAGTTGAGGGGTATCTAGGCTGCTTCCAGTTTCTGGCTATTACAAGTAGTGCTGCTATGAACATTGTTGAACATATATCCTTGTTGTATGAATGTGCTTCTTTTGGGTATATGCCTAAGAGTGGAATTGCTGGATCTTGTGATATACTGATTTCCATTTTTTTTGAGTCACCATACTGATTTCCAAAGTGGCTGTACAAGTTGGCACTCCCACCAGCAGTGGAGAAGTGTTCCCCTTTCTCCACATCCTCTGCAGCATGAACTGTCAGTGGTGTTTTTGATTTTGGCCATTCTGACAGGAGTAAGACGGTATCTCAGAGTTGTTTTGATTTGCATTTCCCTGATGGCTAAGGATGTTGAACACTTTTCTTATGTGTCGTTCAGCCATTTTAGATTCCTCTATTGAGAACTGTCTATTTAGTTCTGAACCCCACTTTTTAATTGGGTTGTTTGGTATTTGGGAGACTAGCTTCTTGAGTTCTTTGTATATTTTGGAGATCATCCTGCTGTCAGATGTGGGGTTGGTGAATATCTTTTCCCAGTCTGTGGGATGCCATTTTGTCTTGCTGACTGTCTCCTTCGCATTACAGAAGCTTCTCAGTTTCAGGAGGCCCCATTTATCAATTGTTGACTTCAGTGTCTGTGCTACTGGTGTAATGTTCAGAAAGCGGTCTCCTGTACCAATTAATTCGAGGGTATTTTCCACTTTGTCTTCTAATAGGTTCTGTGTAGCTGGATTTATGTTGAGATCTTTGATCCATTTTGACTTAAGTTTTGTGCAAGGCTTGGGTCTAACTGCAGTCTTCTACATGTCTGCAACCAGTTATGCCAGCACCATTTGTTGAAGATGTTCTCTTTGTTCCATAATATAAATTTGGATTGTTTGTCAAAAATCAGGTGTTCATAGGTGTGTGGGGTAATATCAGGGTTTTCAATTCTATTCCATTGGTCTACCAGTCTATTTTTGTGCCAATACCAAGCTGTTTTCAGGACTATAGCTCTGTAATAGAGCTTGAAGTCAGGGATGGTGATGCCTCCAGAAGTTCCTTTATTGTATAGGGATGTTTTGGCTATCCTGGGTCTTTTGTTTCTCCATATAATGTTGAGAATTGTTCTTTCAAGGTCTGTGAAGAATTGTGTTGGGATTTTGATGTGGATTGCCATGTCTTTCTTAATAACCCAACTAAGTCTAGGTAGTCCTGCTCGTATGTGCATGGATGTGGAGGCATCCAATGGAACATGGGAAATTTATCTAAAGTCACATCTCCAACAAAAGATTCTCCCTCCTGTAGAAACTATCAACTGCCAGGAGTTCCTCATGAAGCAATGGAGTCTGGAAATTACCTACCCCATCTATGCCAGAAGACTTGGTCTTTTGCAGGTAAACACAACTACTATGACTTCATGACAGCAATACCTATATCATGTCCAGAAGACATCACTCATAGTACTCTTCCCATTCTGTGGGCTCTGGCATTCTTACATCATCTCCTCCTTGATGTTCTCTGAACCTTGGTGGTGGTGTTAATGCACAAGTCCCATTCATGGGTAGGAATTCAGGCTCTTACTTTCAGCACCATAACCAGATATGTATCTCTCCATTGACTGCTGTCTACAGCAAAAT
Organism: Cricetulus griseus; assembly: GCF_003668045.3. NCBI lineage: Eukaryota > Metazoa > Chordata > Mammalia > Rodentia > Cricetidae > Cricetulus > Cricetulus griseus. The sequence goes on from NC_048604.1 coordinate 88,481,543, forward strand.
AAGCTTCTCTGAGCAAGGTTAAGAACAGCCGAGGTCTCTTAGAGTTGTTTGAGTTGAATTTCTCTGATGGATAAGGACTTTGAGCACTTTCTTAAATGTCTGTCAGCCATTTTAGATTGCTCTGTTAAGAATTCTCTATTTACTCTGTGCCCCACTTTTTAATTTCATTGATTGGTGTTTTGGTGGCTAGCTTCTTGAGTTCATTGTACATTTTGGAAATCAGCCCTCTGTCAGATGAGGGGTGGTGAAGATCTTTTCTAATTCTGTGGGCTGTTGTTTTGTATTACTGACTGTGTCCTTTGCCTTACAGAAGTTTCCCAGTTTCAGGAGGTTCCATTTATTAACTGTCAATCTCAATGTCTGTGCTGCTGGTGTTATGTTTAGGAAGCAGTCTCCTGTACCAATTAGTTCAAGGGTATCTCCCACTTCCTCTTCTAGAAGATTCAGTGTGGCTGGATTTATGTAGAGATCTTTGATCCATTTGGATTTAAGTTTTGTGCATGGTGACAGATATGGATCTATCTGCAATCATCTGCATCTCCGAATCCAGTTGTGCCAGCACCATTTCTTGAAAATGCTATCTTTTTTCCATTGTATAGATTTAGCATCTTTGTCAAAAATCAGGTGTTCATAGGTATGTAGGTTAATATCAGGATTTTCAATTCTATTTCATTGGTCTATCTGTCTATTTTTGTGCCAATACCAAGCTGTTTTCAGAACTATGGCTCTATAGTAGAGCTTGAAGTCAGGGATGGTGATGCCTCCAGAAGATCCTTTATTGTAAAGAGTTGTTTTGGCAACTTGACAATGTGACCATTTAACAAAATAACAGCAGCAAATTTTACCCTAGGGCCCATGACCTCCCCAGTTATGGGATTTTGACCAGATTTATAATACCAGACATAAAATTCCCCACTGGGAAAGAGGCCTCAAATTCAACCAGAAAGACATTAGTGGCCCCCGCAACAATCATTGCAGTATTGCGCCAATGGGCATGTCTCCCCGGACAGGTCAGTACTTCAGCATGTGAAGTCCTTCTGTAAGATCATTGATGATGTTTCTCCCTCCACAGTCTACACATCATTTTATGGCACCATGAAATTTATCCAGTGGGTAAAAAGTTTCCTAGTCAGTTTGAAAATGATTTCTGTGTGTCTGGCAGCCAAGGTGTGTGGTGTCTGTCTTTTGCAATAATGTCTTTTCACAACTGTACAGCATAGCCCAGTGCAATGGCAATAGTCTGTGTTGTTTTGGAAACCTCTTGGACCTCCCTGACAAATAACTCATCTTATATCTGGTACTGCCATTTTCATTTAATAACCCATATATTCTGGGAACAGCATTGTCCATCTATGCAAAATAATTTTATTGAAATTTTTAAGTTGCATTTTAAATGAGCTTACTAACTAAAAGATTTTTGTTTTGTTTTTTCAAGACAGTGTTTCCCTGTATACCCCTGGCCATCCTAGAAATCACTTAATAGACTAGACTGGCCTCAAACTCACAGAGATCCATCTTCCTCTGCCTCCTGAGTGCTAGGATTAATGGTGTGCACCTTAACTACCTATTGACTAATAGATTTCTATGTGGATTTTTTATATAACCTTAGTTTTGGTCAACCTACTCACTATTTCTTTTTCCTCCTTCCTTCTTCCCTCTTACCTAGCCCTACTCAATCTGCTAACACCCATTAGTCCCCTCTTTTTCTTTCATTTCTCATGTATTCTTCTTTCCCTTCAACTATGTTTTAGGAGGATTGTGAGATAGTTGGCTGCCATATTGTTTTTCAGACAACTTCCTTTGTGTTAGCCCTCACCTCCATTCCTTGGTTTTCCCTTATATCAGCACCCCATTATGCTTAAGCCATCCTGCTTCCAATAGTATACTTTCATTCTACCTATAATCTACTATCCTCCCTCCCTTAGAAACTCCACACAGGGTCACTTTCTAATTTCCTACCTTCTACTTGTGCTACAAGTTAAACACACAGAAGAGCTGAAGTTATAATCTACATGAAAGGCAATGTAAGATCATTTGTCTTTCTGAGCCTGGTTATATCATTCAGTATAACTTTTTCCATATCATCTATTTACCTTAAATTTCATATTTTAAAGTTGAATATACCACATTATTCTTATCTATCCATCCACTAATGAATATCTAGGTTGATCATATTTCCTAGATATTGTGTATAGAAAAGCAATGAACATAGCTGTATATGTGCCTCAGTAGAGGAATAGAAGATTCATTGGGTATATGCCCAGGACTGGTAAGGTTGGGCCATATGCTGTTATATTCTTTTCTTCCTTCTTTCCTTCCTCCCTTCCCTCCTTCCCTCCCTCCCTCCCTCCTTCCCTCCTTTCTTTCTTTCTTTTTTGAGAAATCTCCAAGCAAACTATCCAAGTGGCTTCACTAATTTACACTCTAACCAACAGTATATACAAGTTCCTCTTTTACTGCATCTTTGATAGTATTTGTTACCTCATGTATTCTTGATGGTTGAAAAGGTACCAGAAGGTAGTTGTGCTGGTTAGTTTTATGTCAACTTGACACAAACTAGAATAGTTTTAGAAGAGGAACCCTCAATCAGGAAAATACCTCTATAGAACTGATCTATGGGCAAGTCTGTAGGGTATTTTTGTAACTAGTGATTGATGTGGGATGGCCTAGCTCATGGTGAGTCATGCCACGCCTGGGATTTTGGTCTTGGAATCTGCTTTTAAAAAGCAACCTGAGCAATTAATGGGGAGCAAGACAGTAAGCAAGATCCATCCATTGCCTTTGCACCAGCTCCTACCTCCAGGTTCCTGCTTTGTTTGAATTCTGCCTTGACTTCCCTCAGTAATGGAATGTGACCTGAGAGTTGTAAGATGAAATAAACCTTTTCTTCCTCATGTTTTATTTTTCTTGATAATGGTGTCTTATCACAGCAGCAGAATCCCTAACTAAGAGAGTGATGAATTTTTAACATTCATTTGACAGTTTTATTAATTTTGTCATTCCTGTTTTTGTTTCTCAAAAGAGTCATCTACCTGATGGGATTTGCTTTTCTAATTTTGGAAATTGTATTGATTTTAAATACATCAATTCACATAACATAAAATTTATCACATTAATGACTTTAAATTATGCAATGTAATTTGTTCATAGTATATTTTAGAATCCTGTGCAACAAGCATCAGTATCTTAATCAAGAATATTTTTCATTCCTCCCAAAGAAACCCTTTACTCATTAATCACTTATTTCCATTTCAACCCCTCCCTCATCACCATTAATCCATTTTACTGTCCCTATTAATTTGCCTACTATCTCCATATCGAATGAAGGGGATCATACTAGCTTCACTTAACATAATGTTTTATAGGATTAGCCATGTGACAGGATATATCAGCATTTCACTCTTTTATGTGAATAATATTCTGTTGGGTAGATGTACTACATTTTGTTTTCCTATTCATCAGCAACTGGAATGTATTTGAGTTTTTCACAGTTTGGTTATTATGAATAACATTAAAGTTTATATAATAACTGATCACTGAACTGAACTGGAAACCAGTTGCAGAGAAGAACGAGTGATGGGCAAAGGGGTCCAGACCAGGCTGCTGAAAACCACAGAAACAGCTGACCTGAACAACAGGGAGCTCTTGGTCCCCAGACTGATAGCTGGGATACCAACATCCAGATCCCAGAAACGTGGGTTTCAGTGAGGAGACCTCAGAAATCTACAGGACCTCCTGTAGTAGTTCAGTACTTACCCCTAGCATAGGTGTGGACTTTGGGAGCCCAATCCACATAGAGAAATACTCCCTGAGCCAAGACACACAGGGGTGGGCCTAGGCCATATGCCAAGGAATAAAATAGACTCTGATGACACCCTGTGGACGCCTCATCATCCAGGAGGAGCAGAAAGGATATGGGATAGGTAGGGTTTTAGTTGGGGGGGATGTTAGGGGAGGAGGGGAGGGAGTGGGAACTGGGATTGACATGTAAAACAGTCTTGTTTCTAATTAAAAAAAAATAAAGAAAAATAACTTTTATATAAATACTTTTAGATTCTCACTCATACAGTGTACTCCATTATAATTTTTTTTTAGGAGATGCCAGAATACTGCTTAGAAAACTGAGAAAATACTTCCCACTGGGACTTTCTCTTATTTATATATTTTTAAATTTAAATTAGAAGCAATATTGTTTTACATGCCAATCCCTGTTCCCTCTCCATCCCCTCCTCCCCTGCCCCCCACTAACACCTGACCTATCCAATACCATTTCTGCTCCCCAGAGAGAGTGAGGCCTTCCATGGGGAGGTCTTCAGAGTCTGTCATATCCTTTGGGATAGGGCCTAGGCCCTCCCCCATGTGTCTAGGCTGAGGGAGTGCCCCTCCATATGAAATGGGATCCCAAAGTCCATTCCTACACTAGGGATAAGTACTGATCTGCTACAAGAGGCCTCATATATTTTTGAGGCCCCCTCACTGACACCCACATTTATGGGGTCTGGATCATTTCCATGCTGATTTCCTAGTCATCAGTCTGGGGACCAAGAGCTCCCTCAGGAGCTGTTTTTCAGGTCAACTGTTTCTGTGGGTTTCACTAGCATGGTCTTTACCCCTTTGCTCATCACTCCTCCTTCTCTGCAAATGGATTCCAATTTAGTTCAGTTTTTAGCTGTGGATATCTGCTTCTACTTCCATCAGCTTCTGGATGAAGGCTCTGAGATGGTATACAAATTAGTCATCAATCTCGTTATCAGGGGAGGGCACTTAAGTAGCCTCTTGACTATTGCTTAAATTGTTAGTTGGGGTCAACCTTGTAAATCTCTGGACATTTCCCTAGTACCTGATTTTACTTTAAACCTATACTGGCTCCCTCTTTGATGGTATCTCTTATTTTGCTCTCCTCTATTCTTCCCCTACACAACCTTCCTGTTCCCTTGTGTCCCCCACACCCCTCATTTTCTCCCCTTCTCATTCTCCTAGTTCCCTCTCCCCTCCCTCCCACGCTCCCAATTTGCTCAGGAGATCATGCCCCTTTCCCCTTCTCTGGGGGACCATGTATGTTTCTTTTAGAGTCCTCCTTGTTGCCTAGCTTCTCTGGTGATGTGGATTATAGGCTGGTAATCCTTTGCTCTATGTGTAAAATACATATATGAGTGAGTGCATACCATGTTTGTCTTTTTGTGACCGGGTTACCTCGCTCAGAATGGTTTCTTCTAGTTCCATCCATTTGCCTGTGTATTTCAATATTCCATTTTTTTTTCACTGAGTAATACTCCATTGTGTAAATGTACCACATCTCACATGGGGCTTTCTTTATATGATAAAATCCTTGAATGATTTTAGTAGGTACATGTTTGTCTTCTTGAGTAAAATATCCACATTGTTTGCCCATGCTTTTCAACTGGGTTATTCACCTTCTTGTAGTTGAATAATGATTTATATTGGATTTAGATGAGGTCCAGTGAGATATAGTTTCTATTGATCATATGCTTTAGTGTGATATATAGGAAAAGTTTGTTGAATTCAGGTTAACACTGTAGAAGAAAAAGAGCAAATGGGGCAACAAAAAAGTATCTCTGGGTCTTTGAATTATTTTGAGATTCACTATTTCAAATTATACGCAGACAATTTATGTGTCTACCTTAGACATTTTATGGAGTCTAAATATGATTTACTGGTGACATATTATGGCTTTATGGGTATTTTATGAACACAAATCCAGTTTTGAGCATTTAAGTGACCTTTTACATTCTCTATTATTGGTGAGAGTTTTTCCAAGCTATTATTCTCCCATATTTCTCCCTCACTAGTCTTTTCATTTACAGAGTTTTAGGTCTGACTGCTGCCTGCTCCCATCTGTTATCACTCATTTAGGGCCATTAAATGTATCTATAAATAGCTACAGAAAGCCAGACCAACTCAGAAAAAATCTCATGGTGAACAAAACAAAAAGCCCCTGAAATGTTGCATTCAGAAAACCATCATATAGGACATACCAGTTTTTTTTTTAAGACAAACTTTCTATTGCTTTCTCTGTCACCTGCAAGCCACATTCAGCACTACTTTTACCACAATAGTTAAAAGTATCTTAAGTATTTTTTCTCTTCCATAGTATATTTTTAAATTTCTTAAATATGTGGGGGGTCTAACTACTTGTAAAATGTATTTTCATACCCAGGCATTACTTTCATAAAGCTAGGTTAAAATTTAAGTAATAAATAAGATTTTATGATAAAACAGTTACCTAATAAATGTTGTTACTTAAGTTGCTTCTATTTAATAAAAAGGAATTTAGCCCTTGAAAGATTGCTGTGACTCACAATTGAACATTAGCTGTGGAGTAAAGGGACCTATCTGAAGCTGCAGTGATGGGGGATGTCCTTACATATATATGTATATGTGTGTGTGTGTGTGTGTGTGTGTGTGTGTGTGTGTGTGTGTGTGTGTTTCTCTTACTGGCTGATGAATAAAACACTGGACAATGAGGCAGGAAGATAGGTGGGACTAGGAGACAAGGAGTATTCTGGGAAAGGTAAGCAGAGAAAGCCTGCCATAACAGTCACCATGTAGTGGAGAAAGGAGTAACAGGTCCAGACCCTTCTCTAGTAAGATAAGACCACATTAAATCCTTACATTAATAGAAATGGGTCAATAATTAAGACAGAAATAACCAGTAAGAAGCCCTAGTTCCAGTTTTATAATTAATATATAGTGTCTGTGTGTTTATTTGGGGCTGAGAAGGGCAACGGGACCTAGCAGGACAAGAAAATGCCAGTAACACTCCAATGCTCCCTGAAGAAGTTTGATGTTATTTGTTTACTACTTTGGAATTTACCTTTATCTTACTTCCCTGACTTGACGTTCGACACCTGGACTATGTTTTATACTTTGAGAACACTTTCATAGCTCAATAAAATACTGACAAACTTAATTCAACAACACATGAAAAATACCATCCACCATAAAAAGTATGCTTCATTCCAGAGATGCAGGGATGGTTCAACACAAGAAAATCTGTCAATGTAAACCACCATATAAACAAACTGAAAAAAAAACACATTATTATCTCACTAGGTGTTGAAAAAGCCCTTTGACAGAATCAAACACCCCTTCATGATAAAAGTCTTACAGAGATCAGAGATACAAGGAGCATAGCTAGACAACAAAGGCAATTTACAGAAAGCTATAGCCAACATCAAATTAAATAGAGAGAAACTTGTCACTGCTCAGAGTCATCTGACACAGGTGAGCTGCATGCCAGACCCAGTTCGGCAGTTGCTGGTTCCAAACACCAAACAGCTAGAGGCGGCCCGGACTCCATAAACCAGCCAAGATAGGCCAGGGGCTGTTTCTGGCTCCTGTTCATCATCGCTGCACAGAGTCATCTGATGCAAGCAATCTGCATGCCTGACAGAGTTCACCAGCTGGATTCAACACGCCTAGGCCTGGCAACAGCTCCGCCTCCAAATGCCGGCCCGGCCAGACCCGGATGCCCGAACACTGCCTACACCCAAGTAAAAGTGACACCTCCATCCAAGAGAAGAGGACCGACATCAGAGTATTGGATCTGTTTGCATCTACCAGAAGGGAACTTTGGTCCCATACCCACCAGGAGAGGAAGAGACACCTGCTACATCCACCAGAAGAAAGGATGAGAAGAGGACAAGGTAAAAGCACATCCAACAACAGAAAACCCAATATGACACCACTGGAGACTAGGAACCATACACCAGTAAGACCTGAACATTATGATGCAGATGAACCAGAAGAGAATGACCTTAAAAACATCTTCATGAAAATGATAAGAGGACCTCAAAGAGGACCTCAAAGAGGACATGAGAAAATCCCTTAAAGTAATTGAAGACAAATCAAACCAAAAAATACAAAATATCAACAAATCTCTCAAGGAAACAGATCAAGATCTAAAACCTGAAGTAGAGACAATTAAGAAAGCACAATCTGAGGGAATGCTGGAAATAGAAAATCTGGGTAAACGATCAGGAAATACAGATGTAAGCATAACCAACAGAATACAAGAGATGGAAGAGAGAATCAAACTATCAGAAATAGATTCATCAACCAAAGAAAATCTTAAGTCCAACAAATCTCTATCACAAAATGTCCAGGAAATATGGGATACCATGAAAAGACCAAACCAAAGAATAATAGGTATATAAGAAGGTGAAGAAATCCAACTCAAAGGCACAGAAAACATATTCAACAAAATCATAGAAGAAAACTTTCACAACCTAAAGAAAGACATGCCAATGAAAATACAAGAAGCCTACAGAACACCAAATAGACTGAATCAAAAAAGTCACATTGTCACATAATAATCAAAACACCAAACATACACACAACAAAGAGAAAATATTAAAAGCAGCAAAGGATAAAGGTCAAATAACCGATAAAGGCAAACCAATCAGAATCACACCTGACTTTTCCTTGGAAACTCTGAAAGCCAGAAGGTCCTGGATAGATATTCTACCTACACTAAGAGACCATGGATGCCAGCCCAGATTACTATACCCAGCAAAGCTGTCAATCATTTCAGATGGAGAAAACAACCTGGTTGGAGAAACCCACAGAAACAGTTGGCCTGAAAAAGGGAAAGCATATCGACCCCAGATGCTCTTTGGGAGGACAGTACAGGACTAATCCAGCCCCCTGATCATGGATGCCAATGGGGAGGCCCCTGCACTCCTGGGAGCCTCTGGAGGTGGACTGGCGTTTTGCCCTGGTGGGTGGGAGGGACTTCGAGAGCCCATCCCACTTGAAGGGATTCGCTCTGTCTCTGAACACATGGGGAGGGGCCTAGGCCCAGCACAGGAAGATTTGGTGGACTTGGTGGAGCCCTGGTTGGGGGCCCTACCCTGCCTGGGGAGTGGCGGGTGGATGGGGTGGGGGGTAGGTTGGAGGTGGGGGAGAAGGAATGGGGGTGGGGGAGGGAGAGGGAGAGGGAAAGTACATGTGAAAATATTAATAATTTAATAAAAAATGCAAAAAAACAACTGCAGTTGCACAAGAGGCATGGACTCTGTGAAGTCTTGAGGTCTACTGAGAGCATGATAAATATGGTTGATAACAATATGCTGTATTTTAAAAGTTGTGAGATAGTATACTTTAAGTGTTCTCAAAACAAAGATGATGAATATGTGTGATATAACATGTTAATTGGTTTAATTTAGCCATGACATTGTGAACATACTATATTGTGTATCATAATTGTGCATGACTTTATTTATGAGCTAAATAAATGAATGGAAAAAATAGGATTAAAAATAAAGGATCAAACATTTTTTAAAAAGATATAAAAAAAAGATATTCCATGACAAAACCAGATTCAAACAATACATATCCACCAATCCAGCACTGGAAGGAAAACTGCAACCCAGGGAAGTTAACTACAACCAGAAAAACATAGGCAATAGATAATACCAACTTACCAATAGTCAAAAGAAAAAAGGGATAGAATCCCACACATAATCTTGCCACCATCACCAAATCATAAACAAACAAGAATGAAAAATAATCAATGGTCATTAATATCCATCAACATTAATGGTCTTAACTCCCCCATAAAAGACACAGATTAGTAGAATGGATAAGAAGACAGAATCCTTCTTTCTTTTGCATACAAGAAACTCACCTCAACCTCAAAGACAGATGGTACCTAAGAATTAAAGGTCAGGGAAAGGTCTTCCAATCAAATGGACCTAAGAAACAAGCAGGGGTAGCAATCCTAATATTCAATAAATTGGACTTTAAACTAAAATCAGTCAAAAGAGATGAAGAAGGTCATTTCCAACTCATCACAGGAGAAATCCATCAGTATGAAGTCTCAATTCTGAACATTTATGCCACAAATACAAAGGCATCCACGTTTGTAAAAGAAACATTACTAAAACTCAAATCACAAATAAAACCGCACACACTTATAGTGGGAGACTTCAACACCCCACTCTCTCCACTGGACAGGAACACCAGACAGAAACTTAACAAAGAAACAAAAGAACTAATAGAAGTTATGACACAATTGAACTTAACAGATATCTATAGAACATTCCACCCAAATACAAAACAATTTACATTCTTTTCAGCGCCACATGGAACCTTCTCTAAAATCAACCACATACTTGGCAACATAGCAAACCTCAACAAGTACAAAAAATTGAAATAACCCCCTGTGTCTTATCAGACCACCATGCTTTAAAGTTAGAATTCAACAACAACACGAATTACAGAAAACCTACAAACTCATGGAAATTAAGTAACACCCAATTGCACAATTCATGGGTCCAGGAAGAAATAAAAAAAGAAATTAAAGATTTCCTAGAATTCAATGAGAATGCAGACACAACATATCCAAACCTATGGGATACTCTGAAAGCAGTGCTAAGAGGAAAGTTCATAGCGCTAAATGCCCACATGAAGAAACAGGAGAAAAATCACACTAGAGAATTAACAGCATAACTGAAAGCTTTAGAAAACAAAGAAGCCAATACACCCCGGAGGAGCAGACACCAGGAAATAATCAAATTGAGGGATGAAATCAATAAAATGGAAACTAGGAGTACAATACAAAGAATCAATAAAACAAAAAGTTGTTTCTTTGAGAAAATCAACAAGATAGACAAATCTTCATCCAAACTTACCAAACAACAAGGAGTGAACATGCAAATTAATAAAATCAGGAATGAAAAGGGGGACATAACAACAGACACAGAGGAAATCCAGAGAATCATCAGGTCATACATCGAAAACCTATATTCCTCAATATTTGAAAATCTAAAGAAAATGGACAATTTTCTGGACAGATTTCACTTACCAAAATTAAATCAAGAACAGATAAGCAACTTAAATAGACGTATAATCTCCAATGAAATTGAAACAGTCATTAGAAATCTCCCAACCAAAGAAAATGCCAGGGCCAGATGGCTTCAATGCAGAATTCTACCAGAAATTCAAAGTACAGCTAATACCAATTCTCCTCAAAGTATTCCACACAATAGAAGCAGAAGGGTCATTACCAAACTCTTTTTATGAGGCCACAATTACCTTGATACCCAAGCCACACAAAGACACAACTAAGAAAGAGAACTACAGACCAATATCCCTCATGAACATTAATGCAAACTTCTCAATAAAATATTGACAAATCGAATCCAAGAATACATCAGAGAAATCATCCATCCCGATCAAGTAGGCTTCATCCCAGGGATGCAAGGATGGTTCAACACACAAAAATCCATCAATGTAATCCACCATATAAACAGACCAAGGAAAAAAATCATATGATCATCTCACTAGATGCTGAAAAAGCCTTTGACAAAATCCAACACCCCTTAATGATAATGGTCCTGGAGAATTCAGGGATAACAAGAACGTACCTCAACATAATAAAAGCAATATACAGCAAGCCAACATCAAATTAAATGGAAAGAAACTCAATGCAATTCCTCTAAAATCAGGACCAAGACAAGGCTGTCCACTCTCTCCCTATCTCTTCAATATTGTCCTTGAAGTTCTAGGTAGAGCAATAAGACAACAAAAGGAGATCAAGGGAATACAAATCAGAAAGGAAGAAGTCAAACTCTCACTATTTGCAGATGATATGATAGTCTACATAAGTGACCCCAAAAAAACCCAACCAGGGAACTCCTACAGCTAATAAACACCTTCAGCAAAGTGGCAGGATACAAAATTAACTAAAAAAAAAAGAAAACTGTAGCCCTACTATATACGGAAGACACATTCGTGGAGAAAGAAATCAGAGAAGCATCACACTTTACAACTGCTACAAACAACATGAAATACATTGGAGTAACACTAACCAAAAAAGTGAAAGACCTGTACTATAAGACTTTTGAGTCTCTAAAGAAAGAAATAAAAGAACATACCGGAAAATGGAAAGATCTCCCATGCTCTTGGATAGGCAGGATCAACATAGTAAAAATGGCAATCTTGCCAAAAGCAATCTATAGATTCAATGCAATACCCATCAAAATCACAACACATTTCTTCACTGACCTTGAAAGAATAATTCTCAACTTTATATGGAGAAACGAAAGACCCAGGATAGCCAAAACAACCCAATAGAGGAACTTCTGGAGGTATCACCATCTCTAACTTCAAGCTGTATTACAGAGCTATAGTCCTGAAAACAGCTTGGGAATGGCACAAAAACAGACAGGTAGACCAATGGAATAGAGTAGAAACCCCTGATATTAACCCACACACCTACAAACACCTGATTTTAGACAAACAATCCAAATATATATGCTGGAACAAAGAGAACATCTTCAACAAATGGTGCTGGCATAACTGGATGCAAACATGTAGAAGACTACAGATAGACCCAAGCCTTTCGCCCTGCACAAAACTTAAGTCAAAATGGATCAAAGACCTCAACATAAACCCAACCACACTGAACCTTCTAGAAGATAAAGTAGGAAATACCCTTGAATTAATCGGTTCAGGAGACTGCTTCCTGAACATCACACCAGTAGCACAGACACTGAGATCAACAATTAATAAATGGGACCTCCTGAAACTGAGAAGCTTCTGTAAGGCAAAGGACATAGTCAGCAAGACAAAACGACAGCCCACAGACTGGGAAAAGATATTCACCAACCCCACATCTGACAGAGGACTGATCTCCAAAATATACAAAGAACTCAAGAAGCTTTTTTCTAAAACACCAAACAATCAAATTAAAAAATGGGGCACAGAACTAGATAGACAATTCCCAATAGAGGAATCTAAAATGGCTGAATGACACATAAGAAAGTGTTCAACATCCTTAGCCATCAGGGAAATGCAAATCAAAACAACTCTGAGATACTATCTTACTCCTGTAAGAATGGCTAAAATCAAAAATACCATTGATAGTTTATGCTGGAGAGGATGTGGAGAAAGAGGAACACTCCTCCACTGCTGGTGGGAGTGCCAAATTGTACAGCCACTTTGGAAATCAGTATGGCGACTCCTCAAGAAAATGGGAATGAGTCTACCACAAGATCCAGCAATTCCACTCCTAGGCATATACCCAAAAGAATCACATTCATATAACAAGGACATCTGTTCAACCATGGTCATAGCAGCATTATTTGTAATAGCCAGAAACTGGAAGCAGCCTAGATGCCCCTCAACCGAAGAATGGATATAGAAATTGTGGTACATTTACACAACGGAGTACTACTCAGCAGAAAAAAAACAATGGAATCTTGAAATTGCAGGAAAATGGATGGAACTTGAAGAAACCATTCTGAGCGAGGTAACCCAATCACAAAAAGACAAACATGATATGTACTCACTTATTTGTGGACCTGCTTTATGATACATAGTAATGACCTTGCTTTATCAGAGCTGTTTTTAATGATTTTGCTCAGAATGGTTTCCTTCCAGATGATGATTGAGAAGCTAATTTAAAAAAATGGTGCCAGTTACCACAAGAGTAACAGAACTGTGCTGTTTTCTGGGATTTTGTTTTTTACTTTTTTTTAATGGAGTGTGCTGGATATCGCTACCATTTTGTTCAAATGACTGCAGAACCTGGAAAAGCTGTTGCTGCTATTGATGCATAACAAGCTGCATATATATATATATATATATATATATATATATATATATATATTGAATTTTTGGAAACTTTAGGTGTGCTGTGAACTTTGGAAAAAAGTATCCCAGTTTACTGTGTTGAGTTGGCATTATAGATAAATTAATAGCCACATTGGTCTAGAAATGTTGAACTTAATTTTTTCCATTTGTACAGGGCTCAAGTACTGTATTAAATATGTAAGGTCTTAAAAAAAAGAAGTGATTTTGAGATCCCAACCCATATGAAGGGATGCTCTCTTGGCCTGGACACATGGGGAAGGGCCTAGGCCTGGCCCAGGATGATGTGGTAGACTTTGGGGAGCCCCTTTTGAGGGCCTTACCCTGCCTGGTGCATGGAGGGGGGATGACTAGTGGCAGCTGGGATGTTTGGGGGAGGGAGAGGGAGAAAGGATTGACATGTGAAGCAAGCTTGTTCCTAATTTGAACTAATAAAAGAATAAAATAAAAAATAGAGAGAAACTCAAAGAAATTCCACTAAAGTCTCAAAAAAACAAGATTGACCACTCTCTACATATCTTTACTCAAAATACTACATGAAGTTTTAGATAGATCAATAAGACAGCTTAAGGAGATCAAAGGGAATACAAATAGGAAGGAAGAAGTCGAAGTATAACTACTTGCAGATGATAAGATAATACAGAAGGTAACAACAAGATTTCTACATGAAAACTCTTATATATGATTTTAAAAACCCTTCAGGGAAGTGAATGGATACAAGATTAACTAAAAAAAACCTTAGTAGACATCCTATATATAAATGACAAATGGGATGAGAATGAAATCGGGGAAATAACACACTTCACAATAGCCACAAATAATATAAATTATCTTGGGTAACTCTAACCAAGCAAGTGAGAGACTTGCATGACAAAAAATTCAAGTCTTTGAAGAAGGAAATTGAAGAAGATATAAGAAGATGGAAAGATCTCCCATGCTCAGGTGGGCCTAGACCCTATCTCAAAGGATACAATAGACACCAATGACACCCTATGGAAGGCCTCACCATCCAGGGGGAGCAGAAAGGATATGTGATAGATAGGGTTTTAGTTGGGGTGGTGGTGGTAGGGGAGGATGGGTGGGAGAAGAGAACTGGGATTGTCATGTAAATCAGTCCTGTTTCTAATTTAAATAAAAAAAAGTTGAAAAATCTCCCTTGTTCATGGATTGGTAAAATAAACACAAAAAATGGCCATCTTACCAAAAACAATCTACAGATCAATTTCAATTCCTTTCAAAATTCCAACACAATTACTTACAGACACTGAAAGGACAATGTTCAGCTTAATATGAAGAAACAAAATAAAACCCAGGATAGCTAAAACAATCATGTACAATAAAAGAACTTCTAGAGGTATCACAATCCCTGATTTCAAGCTACACTACAGAACTATAGTAAATAAAAACTGCATGTCATTGGCATAAAAATAGACATGTTGATCAAGGGAATCAAATAAAAGACCCATACACAAACCCTGCCACCTATGAATGCCTGATTTTTGATACAGAAGTCAGAAAAATACACTGGAAAAAGATAGCATCTTCAACAAATGGTGTTGGTCGAACTGGATATCGCACTGCACAAAACTCAAGTCTGAGTGAATCAAAGACCTCACATAAAAATAGACACACTGAACCTGACAGAATAGAAATTAGGCAGTAGCCTTGAACACATTGGCACAGAAGAAAACTTCCTCAACAGCACAATAATATTGCAGGCACTAAGATCAACAATTAGTAACTGTAACCTCATGAAACTGAAAGGCTTCTATAAGGTGAAGGATATCATCAATGGGACATAATGTCAACCTGCAGAACAGAAAAAGATTTTCACCAACTTCACATCCAGCAGAGTGCTAATATCCAAAATATATAAAGAACTCATAAAATTAGACATCAACAAACCACATAATCCCATTAAAAGGGGGGTACAAATCTAAACAGAGAATCCTCAATAAAACAATTCAAATGGCTGAGAAAAGCTTAAAGAAATGTTCAACACAAAGGAAATGCTAGCCATCAGGGAAATAAAAATCAAAATGACTTTGAAATTTCACCCTACACATGTCGGAATGGCTAATATCAAAAATACAAGTGACAGCTGTTGCTAGCAAGGATGTGGAGCAAGAATAGTACTCCTCCATTTCTAGTTGGAGTGAAAACTTATATAACCACTATGGAAATTAATATGGTTGTTCTTTAAAAATTTGGGAGTCCATCTACCTCAAGATCCAGCTACACCATTCATGGGAATATGCCCAAAAGATTCTCCATCCTACCAAAAAAACCACTTGCTCAATTATGTTCATAGCATCTTTAATCACAATGGTTTTGAAATAGGAAATAACTTAGATGCCCCAAAGAATTGAAAAGAAAATGTGATGCATTTACACAATGGAGTATTACTCAGCTGTGGTGGTTTGAATGAAAATGCCCCCCAAAGGTAGTGGCACGATTAGGAGCTGTTGCCACGCCCAACATGGGTGGTCTTGTTGGAGGAAGTATGACACTCTAGAGGCAGGCTTGTGGTCTCATAAATTCTCAAGCCATTATAGTGAGATGAACCACTCACTGTTGCCTGCCAATCAAGATGTAGGACAATTGGCTACTTCTCCAACACCATGTCTGACTGCATACCACCATGTTACATCATAATGACATTGGACTATACCTCTGAAAATACAAGCCATCCCAATTAAATGTTTTCTATTAGAGATGCTATGCTCGGACTTCCGGTGTCATGCTCGGGAACTGCCTGCAGCCTGGGGACTGTGCACTGGGGATCCGATCCTGGCGGTCCAACCCACCCAGAAACTGCCAGAGTCCTAGTCCATTTCTCTGCCTACAGGATGAGATAAAATTGGGCCTGATTCTGGCCCACCTTCTGGTGCCCAGCTCAGAGCCACCTAACATCTGGGAACTGCACACTGAGGAAGTCAACCCAGTGGTCCAGGCCACCTAGAGACTGTCAAGGCCCAGGTACTAGTCCCACCTCCACCCACAGAAAGAGGAGAACCATCAGAGTATTGGTCTGATTGAACACACCAGAAGGGAACCTTGGACCCGTACCCAATAGAAGAGGAAGAGACTCCTTTTAGACGGACTGGAAGAAGGGATGGGAAGAAGACAATGTAAAAAAAAAATATGATATCACCAGAATCTAGGGACTTTACACCAGCAAGACATGAACATCCCAATGCAGATGAAGCAGAAGAGAATAACCTTAAAAACAATTTCATGAAAATGATAGAGGCCCTCAAAGAGAATATGAGAAAATCCCCCTTAAAGAAACGGAAGAAAAACAAACAAAAAATTCAAGAAATCAACAAATCTCTTAAAGAAAGGAAGGAAAGCCAATTAATAAAACAATCAAACAGATGAAGGAAAAAATTCAAACAGTTCAAGACATGAAAACTGAAATAGAGACAATAACGAAAACACAAACTGAGGGAATTCTAGAAATAGAAAAGCTGGGTAAATGATCAGGAACTATAGATGCAAGCATAACCAACAGAATGCAAGAGATAGAAGAGACAAACTCAGGCATTGAAGATACACTAGGAGAAATATATTCATTGACCAAAAAAATCTTAAGTCCAACAAATCCCTAACACAAAATATCCAGGAAATATGGGACATCGTGAAAAGACCACACCTAAGAATAATAGGTATAGAAGATGGTGAAGAAACCCAACTCAAATGTGAAGAAAACACATTCAACAAAAACATAGAAGAAAACTTTTCAAACCTAAAGAAAGACATGCCAATGAAAGTACAAGAAAGTACAAGTAGAACACCAAATAGAGTAGACCACAAAAAAGTCCCCTTTCCACATAGTAATCAAAACCTCAAACATATAAAATAAAGAAAGAATATTAAGAGCAGCAAAGGAGAGGAGTGGAGAGGAGGAAAGGGAGGAGCAGGAAGGTTGAGTCGGGGGAAGAATAGAGAACAGGATAAGAGATACCATAACAGAGTGAGCCACTATAAATTCGAGGACAGATCTGACACTAGGGATATTTCCAGAGATCTACAAGGATGACACCAACTGACAATCTAGGCAATGTTTGAGAGGCTACCCTAAATGCCCTTCCCCTATAATGAGACTGATGATTGCCTTACATCCCATCCTAGAGCCCTCATCCAGTGGCTGATGGAGCAGAGGCAGACGCGCACAGAAAAAAAAAAAAAAAAAAAAACAAAAAACAAAAAAAAAAAAACTAAATTCTGGAACCCAGTTGCAGAGAGGGAATAATGAAGATCAAAGGGGTGGGGACCAGGCTGTTGAATCCCATAGAAACAGCTGGCCTGAACAAGGGGGAGCACATGGACCCAAGACTGGTGTCTGGGAGGCCAGCATGGGACTGATCCAGACCCCTCAACGTGGATGTTAATGAGGAGGCCGGGGCACTCTATGGGGCCCCTGGTAGTGGATCAGCATTTATTCCTGGCATAAGAAGGGACTTTTGGAGCCCACCCCACATAAAGGGATGCTCTCTCAGCCTGGACACATGGGGGAGGGCCTAGGTCCTGCCCTGGATGATAGGACCAACTTTGAGGAACCCCCATGGAGGGCCTTACCCTCCCTGGGGAGCAGAGGGGGGATGAGGTGGGGGGATGGTGGCTGTTGGGGGAGGGAAGGGAGAGAGAGAAGGGATTGCCATATGAAGCAGCCTTAGTTCTAATTTGAACTAATAAAAAATAAAAAAATAAACTTTAAAACAAAGAACAGCAAAGAAAAAATGCCAAGTAACCTATCAGAATGACATCTAAATTCTCAATGGAAACTCTGAAAGCCAGAAGGTCCTGGATAGATATTCTATCAACATTAAGAGACCACAGATGCCAGCCCAGACTACTATACCGAGCAAAGCTTTCAATCACTATAGATGGAGAAAACAAGATATTCCACGACAAAACAGATTAAAACAATACATATCCACTAATCCCTACCTATAGAAAGTTCTGGAAGGAAAACTCCAACCCAACGAACTTAACTCAAAACAGAAAAGCATGGCAAATACATAATCTTATTTTACCAACAGCCAAAAGAAAAAAGGGGTGGAATAACACCACCACCACAAAATACAAAAAAAAGCAAGAATAACAATCATATTTCATTAATTTCTCTCAATATTATTAATGGACTTAACTCGCCTATAAAAAGACCCAGGCTAACAGAATGGACTAGATGAGAGAATCCTTACTTCTGCTGCTTACAAGAAACACACCTCAACTTCAAAGAGACAGTACCTCAGAGTTAAGTGTTTGGAAAACAAGTTCCAATCAAAAGGACCCAAGAAATAAGAGGGGGTAGCAATCCTAATATCTAACAAATTAGACTTTAAACTGAAATCAATCAAAAGAGACAAAGGAGATCATTTCATATTCATCACAGCAAAAATGCACCAAGAAGAAGTCTCAAATCTGAACATCAATCCCCCTAGTACAAAGGTATCCATATTCGTAAAAGGGACATTACTAACACTCAAATCAGACATAAAAACTCACACACTGATAGTGGGAGACTTCAATAACCTACTCTCACCACTAGACAGGACAACCAGACAGAACCTTAACAAAGAAAAAAAGAAACTAATGGAAGTTATAGCCCAATTGGATTTAACAGACGTCTATAGAACATTCCATCAAAACACAAAAGAATATATGTTCTTCTCAGTGCCACATGAAATCTTTTCGAAAATTGAGCACATACTTGGCAACATAGCAAACCTCAACAGGTACATAAAATTGTAATAACTCCCTGTATCTTATCAGACCACCATGTTTTAAAGTTAGAATTCAACAACAACAAAAATTGTAGAAAACCTACAAATTCATGGAAATTGAATAATCAACAATTGCAAAATTCCTGGGTCAAGGAAGAAATAAAAAAAAAAGAAATTAGAGACTTCCTACAATTCAATGCGAATGGGGATATAACATACCCAAACTCATGAGACAATTTGAAAGCAGTGCTAAGAGGAAAAATTCATAGCACTTAGTGCCCACATAAAGAAACTAGAGAATAGTCACACTAGAGAATTAAAATCACAACTGAAAGCTCTAGAACACAAGGAAGCAAACTCACCCTGGAGGAGTAGATGCCAGGAAATAACCAAATTGAGGCCTGAAATCGATAAAATGAAAACTAGGAAAACAATACAAAAAAATCAATGTAACAAAGAGTTGATTCTTCCAGAAAATCAGCAAGATAGGAAAACCTTTATCCAAACTTACCAAACAACAGATAGTGAGCATACTAATTAACAAAATCACAAATGAAAAGGGGGGCCAGGAGCCGGGCATTGGTGGCACATGCCTTTAATCCCAGCACTCGGGAGGCAGAGGCAGGCAGATCTCTGTGAGTTCGAGGCCAGCCTGGTCTCCAGAGCGAGTTCCAGAATAGGCTCCAAAGCTACACAGAGAAACCCTATCTTAAAAAAAAAAAGAAAAGGGGGGGTTAGGGATCTGCTCACCGGATCCAAACTCCACAGCAGGACCCAACACACTCGGACACTGCAAAGGCCCCGGTGACAGTTCCACACCTCCATCCACCAGCCCAGGTAGGTCAGGTGCTGTTTCCAGGTCCAGATCAGCTGCCCTGTTCAGAGGCATCTGGCGCCAGGGGTGTGCTCACCAGACCCCAACTCAAGAGTGGGATTCAACACACCTGGACACTGCCTAGGCCCATCCAATGCCACATACATCAAGAGGACAGACATCAGAGTATTGGATCTGTTTGCATCTACCAGAAGGGAACCTTGGTCCCATACCCACCAGGAGAGGAAGAGACACCTGCTACACCCACAAAAAAAAGGATGAGAAGAGGACAATGTAAAAGCACATTCAACAACAGAAAACCCAATATGACACCACCGGAGACTAGGAATCATACACCCACAAGACCTGAACATCACAATGCAGATGAACCAGAAGAGAATGACCTTAAAATCATCTTCATGAAAATGATAGAGGACCTCAAAAAGGACATGAGAAAATCTCTTGAAGAAATGGAAGAAAAAACAAACCAAAAAATACAAGATATAAACAAATCTCTCAAGGAAACAGTTCAAGACCTAAAAGGTGAAATACAGACAATAAAGAAAGCACATTCTGATGGAATGCTGGAAATAGAAAAGCTGGGTAAATGATCAGGAACTGCAGACATAAGCATAACCAACAGAATACAAGAGATGGAAAAGAGAGTCTTAGGAGTTGAAGACACACTAGAGGAAATAGACTCATCAACCAAAGAAAATCTTAATTCCAACAAATCTCTAACACAAAATATCCAGGAAATATGGGATACCATGAAAAGACCAAATCTAAGAATAATTGGTAAGAAGGTGAAGAAATCCAACTCAAAGGCACAGAAAACATATTCAACAAAATCATAGAAGAAAACTTTCCCAACCTAAAGAAAGACATGCCAAAGAAAGTACAAGGAGCCTACAGAACACCAAATAGACTGAACCAAAAAAGGGTCTCCTCGCCACATAATAATCAAAACACCAAACATACAGGATAAAGAGAAAACTTTAAGAGCAGCAAAGAAAAAAGGTCAAGTAACTTATAAAGGCAAACCTATCAGAATCACACCTGAACTTTCCTTGGAAACTCTGAAAGCCAGAAGGTCCTGGATACATATTCTACCTACATTAAGAGACCATGGATGCCAGCCCAGACTACAATATCCAGCCAAGCTTTCAATCATTATAGATTGAGAAAACAAGATATTCCACAACAAAACAGATTCAAACAATACATATCCACCAATCCAGCCTTACAAAATGTTCTGCAACCCAAGTAAGTTAACTATAACCAGAAATATATAGGCAATAGATAATCCCACATTACCAACAGCCAAAAGAAATAAAGGTTGGAAACACACATAATTTCACCACTACCACCAAATCCAAAACCAACAAAAATGAACAATCAACAGTCACTAATATCCCTCAAAGTTAATGGTCTTAACTCACGATAAAAAGATACAGGTTAGCAGAATGGCTAAGAAGACAGAATCCATCTTTCTACTGCATACAAGAAACACACCTCAACTTCAAAGACAGACGGTACCTAAGAATTAAGGGTTGGGGAAACTTTTTCCAATCAAATGGACACAAGAAACAAACTGGGGTAGCAATCCTAATATCCAACAAATTTGATTTTAACTAAAATCAATCAAAAGAGATGAAGGAGGTCACTTCCGACTCATCACAGGAGAAATCCATCAGGATGACATAAAAATTCTGAAAATTTATGCCCCATATACAAAGGCATCCACGTTCATAAAAGAAACATTACTAAAACTCAAATCTCACATAAAACTGCACACACTTATAGTGGGAGACTTCAACACCCCACTCTCACCACTGAACAGGAATATCAGAAAGAAACTTAACAAAGAAACAAAGGAACTAATAGAAGTTATGGCGCAATTGGACTTAACAGATATCTATAGAACATTCCATCCAAATACAAAACAATTTACCTTCTTCTCAGCACCACATGGAACCTTTTCTAAAATCGACCACATACTTGGCAACATAGTAAACCTCAACAAGTACAAAAAATTGAAATAACCCCCTGTATCTTATCAGATCACCATGCTTTAAAGTTAGAATTCAACAACAACACGAATTACAGAAAACCTACAAACTCATGGAAATTAAGTAACACTCAATTTCACAATTACTAGGTCGAGGAAGAAATAAAAAAAAGAAATTAAATACTTACTAGTATTCAATGAGAATGTGAACGCAACATACCCAAACCTATGGGACACTTTGAAATCAGTGCTAAGTGAAAGTTCATAGCGCTGAGTGCCCACATGAAGAAACAGGAGAATAATCACACTAGAGAATTAACAGCACAACTGAAAGCTTTAGAACACAAAGAAGCCAATACTCCCCAGAGGAGCAGACACCAGGAAATAATTAAATTGATGGCTGAAATCAATAAAATGAAAACTAGGAGAACAATACAAAGAAGCAATATAAGGAAGTGTTGGTTCTTCGAGAAATTCACCAAGATAGACAAACCTTTATCCAAACTTACCAAACAGCAGAGAGTGAACATGCAAATTAATAAAATCAGGGATGAAAAGGAGCACATAACAACAGACACAGAGGAAATCCAGAGAATCATCAGGTCATACTTTGAAAACCTATATTCCTCAAAATTTGTAAATCTAAAGGAAATGGACAATTTTCTGGACAGATTTCACTTACCAAAATTAAATTAAGAACACATAAGCAACTTAAATAGACCTATAACCCCTAATGAAATTGAAGCATTCATCAGAAATCTCCCAACCAAAAAAAGCCCAGGGCTAGATGGCTTCAGTGCAGAATTCTACCAAAAATTCAAGGAACAGCTAATATGAATTATCCTCAAAGTATTCCACACAATAGAAGCAGAAAACTCTTTTCATGAGGCTTCAATAACCTTGATACAGAAGCCACACAAAGACACAACTAAGAAGGAGAACTACAGACCAGTATCCCTCATGAACATAGATGCAAAAATTCTCAATTAAATACTGGAAAATTCAATCCAAGAACACATTAGGAGAAATCATACACCATGATCAAGTAGGCTTCATCCCAGGGATGCAAGGATGGTTCAACATAAGAAAATCAATCAATGTAATCCAGCATATAAACAGAATGAGGAAAAAAACACATGATCATCTCACTAGATTCATTTGACAAAATCTAACAACCCTTCATTATAAAGGTCATGGAGAAATCAGGGATAACAGGAACATACCTCAAAATAATAAAAGCAATATACAGCAAACTAACAACCAACATCAAACTAAATAGAGAGAAACTCAATGCAATTCCTCTAAAATCAGGAAGAAGACATGGCTGTCTACTCTCTCCACACCTCTTCAATATTGTACTCAAAGTGCTATCTAGAGCAGTAAGAAAACAAACGAAGATCAAGGGGATACAAATTGGAAAGGTAGAGGTCAAACTTTCATTATTTGCGTAAGTGAACAAAAAAGCTCTACCAAGAAACACCTACAACTAATGAACACCTTCAGCAAAGTGGCAGCATACATGATTAACTTTAAAAAAATCTGTAGCCATATTATATACAGAAGTTAAATGGGCTGGGAAAGAAATCAGAGAAACATCCTGCTTTATAATTGCCACAAACAAGATAAAATACCTTGAGGTAACACTAATTAAACAAGTGAGAGTCCTGTATAGCAAGAACTTTGAGTCTTTAAATAAGATACCAGAAAATGGTAAGACCAACATAGTACAAATGGCAATTTGACAAAAGCAATTTACAGATTCAATGCAGTTCCATCAAATTCCCATCACAATTATTCACAGACTTAAAAGAACAATACTCAACATTATATGCAAAAACAAAGACACAGGATCACCATAACAATCCAGTACAATCCAGGCATCAACCATCCCCAACTTCAAGATCTATAATAGAGCTATAGTTCTGAAAACAGCTTGCTATTGGCACAAAAATAGACAGTTAGACCAATGGAATGAAATTGAAAACCCTGATATGGACCCAAACACCTATAAACACCTGATTTTTGACAAAGAAACTAAAGTTATACAAAGGAAAAAAGAAAGCATCTTCAACAAATGGTGCTGGCATAACTAGATGCTGGCAAGTAGAAGACTGCGGAGAGCTTCATATCTATCACCCTGCACAAAACTTAAGTTAAAATGGATCTAAGACCTTACCCTAAATACAGGCACACTGAACCTCTTAGAAGAGAAAATAAGTGGTACCCTCAAATGAATTGGTGCAGGAGACTGCTTCCTGAACATCACACCGGTAGCATAGACACTGAGATCTACAATTGATAAATTTGACCTCCTGCAATTGAGAAGCTTCTGTAAGGGAAAGGACACAGACACAATGGAAGCCCACAGAATCAGAAAAGATATTCACCAACCTCACATCTGACAGAGGGCTGATTCACAAAATATACAAAGAGCTCAAAAAGCTAGTCTCCGAAACACCAAACAATCCAATTAAAAACTGGGGTACAGAACTAAATAGACAATTCTCAACAGAGGAATCTAAAATGGCTGAAAGACACTTAAGAAAGTGTGCAACATCCTTAGCCATCAGGGAAATGCAAATCAAAATAACTCTGACATACCATCTTACTCCTGTCCGAATGGCTAAAATAAAAATGACAGTTTATGCTGGAGAGGGGAAAAGGTTGTGGGAGTGCAAACTTGTACAGCCACTTTGAGAATAAGTATGGCGATTTCTCAGGAAAATGGGACTCAGTCTACCACAAGATGCATCAAATCCACTCTTAGGAATATACCCAAAAGATGCACATTCATACAATAAGGACATCTGTTCAACTATGTTCATAGCAACATTATTTGTAATAGCCAGAATCTGGAAGTAACCTAGATGTCCCTCAACTGAAGAATGGATGGAGAAAATGTGGTACATTTACACAATGGAGTACTAATCAGTGGGAAAAAATATGGAATCTTGAAATTCGTAGGCAAATGGATGGAACTAGAACAAACCAACCCGAGTGAGGTAACCCAGTCACAAAAAAGACAAACATGGCATGTACTCACTCATATAAGGATTTTAGACATAGAGCAATACATTACCAGCCTGCAATCAACACTGCTGGACATGCTACAAAACAAGAAGGACCCTAAAAGAGATACATACGGTCCCTCAGAGAAGGGGAAAGGGACAAGATCTGAGCTAATTGGAAGCATGGGTGGGAGGGGAGAGGGAGAGGAACTTATGAGAAAGAGAATGGGAGAAGAGGAGAGGAGAGGAGGGCAAGAGAGAGCAAGAAGATTGAGTCAGGGGAAGAATACAGGAAAGCAAGAAATAGATCCCATAATAGAGGGAGCCATTATAGGTTTAAAGAGAAATGTGGCACTAGGGAAATGTCCAGAGATCTGGAAGGATGACCCTAACTAACAATCTAAGCAATAGTGGAGAGGCTACCTTAAATGCCCCTCCCTGATAATGAGATTGATGACTACCTTATATGCCATCCTAGAGCCTTCATCCAGTATCTGTTGGAAGCAGAAACAGATACACACAGTTAAACACTGAGCTGAACTCCTAGAATCCAGTTGCAGAGAAGGAGGAGTGGTGAGCAAAGGTGTCAAGACCAGGCTGGAGAAACCCAAAGAAACAGCTGACCTGAACAAGGGGAAGCTCATGAACCCCAGACTGATAGCTGGGAAATCAGCATAGGATTATTCTAGACCCCCCAATGTGGATGTTAGTTTGGAGTTCTGGTTAATCTATGGATCCTCTAGTAGTGGATCAGTAATTATCCCTAGTACACTAATGGACGTTGGGAACCCATTCCACATAGAGGGATACTCTCTCAGCCTAGACACATGGGGGAGGGTCTAGGCTCTGCTCCAAATGATATGACTGACTTTGAAGATTCCCCATGGAAGGACTTGGCCTACCTGGGGATCAGAAAGGGGATGGGATAGGGGCTCAGTGGGTGCAGGGGAGGAGGGGAGGGAGAGGGAGCTTGGATTGACATGTAAAACAAACTTGTTTTTAATTTAAATTCAAAAAGGAAAAAAATGAGATGAAAATAAAAGAGTTTCTATGCTCATGGTTTCTCTTCACAGCAATAGAAACTCTAATACACATGTTTATGCAGAGAATGTGGTATAGCTGTGAAAGACTTTTCTTTCTTTCTTTCTTTCTTTCTTTCTTTCTTTCTTCCTTCCTTCCTCCCTCCCTTTCTCCCTCCCCCCCTCTCTCTCTGTTTTGAGTAATATGGGCATTGATACTTCATGTTAGGAAATCAGTGGAATGCTTTCAGTGCTGCTTGTGAGCCACACCATTTGGAGCATTGAAGACGGTGTTATTATTAGTGATTTGAACCACTGGTCTAGGGCTGGATCAAGATGTTTCAGAGAGAATTTTAGTATGTTGACTAGAAATCAGGTTTGTGATATTTTTGAGAAGAATGTGGCTGCTTTTTGTCTTTGTCCAAAGAGTCTGCCTGAGGCTAAAAGGAAGAGTTTTGGATTAATTCTGTTGGCAGAGGAAATCTCAAAATACCCTAGTACAGACTCGATTGTGTGGTTATTAGGGTTAAATCTAATGGAGATATATAATGAAAAGGAGCAAGCTGAGGAAAGAAAAATATTTAAGAAAAGGAACACTAGAAATTGGAACAGAGCTAAGTCCTGTATTCAAGGGGATAAACAGATTAAGAAATGGAATAAAGAGAGTGGTGGACTCAGGGCAAGATCTGCCCCCCAAACAAATAAGTTTCCAACTTGTGAAAAGGAATTAACAAATAGGTTAGAGCTGAGTATGGTAGTGCATGCCATCAATCCCAGCAGTGAGAAGGCAGAGGCTGGAAGATCTCTGAGCTTGAAGACAACCTGGTCTACAGATCCAGTTTGAGGACAGCCACGCTTAGGCGGTGAAGGAAACCATGAAAAGGAGAAATCTTGAACAAGAGTACCTTACTAAGCAGCAGAACTTGGCAGCTTCAGTAATGTGGTTCAGGCTTTAAGAATAGAAGAAATGAGTTATTGAATATTCCTCTGCAAAGATGGAAAGCCGCTGAGGCCAGGAATGTGTCAGGAGTGTCTCTGAATCGAGGCTTAAAGAGAACATTGTGCGAATCTGTGAATTTGAAGCCTGGATTACATTGGAGACCCCAAGATGTTGGAGATGCCAGAGCCATGGAATACCAGCCAAGGAAAGCTGCTAACAGGGGGTGGAAGCAGCCCAAGAGAAAGAAGTGTGCTGCAGTCAACAATGCTGAAAGCAGTTGGAGATCAGACGAGCATTTCCCCACTATGTTCCCTTCCCTATGTTTTGTATATGTATGGTAATTATATCCTGTGCCATTATATGTTGGAAGTATGTGATCTGTTTTTTGATTTTGATTTTGTAGGGGATTGCATTTAAGAGATTTTGAACTTTAGACTTTTCAAAAATTTTGAGACTGTTAAAGACTATGGGGAATTTTGAAGTTAGACTGAGTGCATTTTTACATTATAATATGGCTTCAAGGCTGTGGGGTCAAGGAATGGAATGTAGTGGTTTGAAAGAAAATGGCCCCAAAGGCAGTAACACTATTAGGAGGTGTGGCCTCATTGGAGTACGTAAGATCTCATTGGAGGAAGTGTGTCACGGTGCAGTTAGACTTTGAGGTTTCATACATGCTCAAACCATGCCCAGTGAGATAGGTCACTTCCTGATGCCTATAAGTCAAGATGTAAGACACTTTGCTACTTCTCTAGCACCATGTCTGCCTGCATGCCACCATGATGCACCATGATGATAATGGAATAAAACTTTGAAAATGTAAGCCACCCCAGTTAAATGATACTCCTTTATAAGAGTTGCCATGTCATGGTGTCTCTTCATAGAAATAGAAACCTTAAGATACTCAGCTGATAAAAATTGCATTATGAAATTTGCAGGCAAAAGTATGAAACTAAAAAAAATCATCCTAAGTAAGGTAACTCAGACTCAGAAAGACAAACATGGTTTGTACTTACTCATAAATAGATATTAGCTGTTAAGAAAAGGATAATCATTCTATAATCCAAAGACCCAGAAGGGCTAAATAACATGGAGGGCTCAAGAGGAGAAACAGGGATCTCCCTTGGAAGAAGAAATAGAATAGATTTTTCAGGTAGACTGGAACTTGGAAGAGGAAGGATCAGGGATGGGAGATGGAGTAAGAGAGTACTTTGAGAGAAGACTAAAATTGTGGAAAATTTGAGGGGCAATGTGGAAACATCGTGGAATCTACAAGAGTGACCCTGTGAATACTCTTTTTTTTGGTTTTTCCAGAGACAGGGTTTCTCTGTGTAGCTTTGGAGCCTATCCTGGTACTCCCTCTGTAGAGCAGGCTGGCCTCGAACTCACAGAGATCCGCCTGCCTCTGCCTCCCGAGTACTGGAATTAAAGGCATGCACCACAAACGCCCGTGAATACTCTTAATAATGGATGTTGCAGGGCCTGAACCAGCAGCCATCTTATGTAACCAGAAAGGCTTCTCTATTAGTGAGACTGGTACACCAATAAAATAAAATAAAAACTTTAACCTTCACTTTGTCCTGTCTGCAAGGTATGCTGGCAAAATGGAAGCTCAGATATTCTGGGAGTGGCCAACCAACAATAAGTCTAATTTGACACCCATGCTGCAAGAGGGACCTCACACCAAGACACTGCCTGGATGGCCAGGAACCAGAGGCTGGGCAGCCCAGAGGACCAGGATAGAACCAAACACAACTGACAAAAAAGTCAGTGAAATGATTTCTAATGATATTCTACTATACTCAGACCTGTGTCTAGCCCAATCTCATCAGAGAGGCTTTCTCTGGCAAATGATGGAATCAGGTGCAGTGACCCATATCCAAACATTAGGCAGAGCTTGAAGTACCCCAAAGAAGAGAGGGAGGAAGAATTGTAGGAACCTGAATGGTAGAGGACACTCAGAGAACATAGCATAGCCCACAGAGTCAACCAAGCAAGACTTATAAGAGCTCACAGAGACTGATGTGGCAATCACAGAGCCTACAATGGGTCTGACCTAGTTCCTCTGAATATACGTCATGATTGTGCTGCTTGGTGTTCTTGTGGGACTCCTGACAATGAAAGTGAGGAGTGTATCTGACTCTTTTACCTGTGCTTGGGACCCTTTCCCTCCTACTGGGTTGCCTCATTTAGCCTTAATATGAATGTTTGTGCCTGAGAATCATGCTATGAGAAGGACCCCACATCTGACACTGCTTAGATAGTCAGGAACAAGAAGCAGGTTCTCCTCTCTAGGAAAGAGGAAATGGGGGGGGGGATAGGGAGGAGAGGATGGAGGAGAAACTGTGGTCATTATGTATTGCATGAAAGCAGAATTTTTTTATTTAAAATGAGTTAAAGGGGAAAAGCAATATTAGCAGTTGACTGACTCAGAATATGGGGCCAGTTTGGCTTCTCTGCCTTTCTCTAGCTTGGCACCAGAAAGACACCACTGGCAAGCTATTCCCTATAAACTAAACACTCACTGTGGAAAGGCTTGACTCAAATAATTTCTAATGGAAAATCATCCTCCCAATCTTTTTTCTCACTTTTGTCTCTACCTCTCACCCAACCCTCAAGACTCCAGCACAGTTATTTTTTCTCGAGATTTTAAACAAGATTAAACAACCCACTTCCCTGTTGTAGTTGCCATACTCCTGATTTGTGGTCTATACTTTGGTCCAGGAGCATCCACTTTTCCTCATAACACCTGGATGATACCTCTTGGCTACTGCTCACTTCCTTGACAAAGAAGGGTATATAATATCTTAGTAGCCCAATGTATTATGATCACTAAGGACTTGCATGGCAGGCACTCACCATTCTAAACCCTCTGTTTCATTGACTAGCTCTTCATTGATATGGGCACCCTGAACCACTCCATTTTCCTGTGGCATAAGGTCTCGAATCAACATCTCAGGATCCATGCACTCCCCTGTGAGGTTTGACAAATAATAACAAAGGGTTAGCTTTATAGCTCCCTATTCATGTTGACTTCATGGAATATCTTGTTTTTCATCCTTTTCCCAGACCTTGCTATACAGCTTCTTCAAATTCATATGAATGGACCACACACTTCGGCTGCTATGCTATCCTTCAGATTGGCAGCTGTGCTACTCTTTACAGCATGGTATTTTGGGGGAGAACATCATGAAAATCCAAACATAAATCATGTTCCCATCTCCAGCTATAGATAGAACCATATGTTTTATTGTACCACAAAGACCCATGCTGACAAAGACAGTTAAAGGTAATGTTTTTCACATCCAGTATTTATTCCAAATTGTATTTAACATCAGACCTAAAATTTTGCTCCATGTGGCATTGCATACTAATAGTGATCTTCTGAATTCAGCTTTGAATTTAGAGACATGGTCATATCAATGATTATTTGGCTAGCAACAACATGAAAACTCCAAGCAAGTGGACCATGGGGTAAGGGCATACAATCCTCTCTGGCAATGCTGAAACAGCTCCATTAGATTAAATCTAAAGAAAGTTTTTTTTAAAAACCAATGAGGTCGTATAGCATCGTGTATGTTACATAATGATTGAATTTATTATGCCTCGACTGCATTTTGTAAGAAGGAAGTCATTAGTCAGAAGAGAAACAAGTACACACATACCCTGAACAATGAATGAAAAAACTTGATTCTTAAGAGAATAAAGTCAGTAATTGTTACTCTTCATGTTTTCATTTATAGTACTAAATAAATTATGATACTTCCAAAAAAGTTTACTCCTTGTTTTTGAAACTCTTCAGGAACTGACCCCAGCAAGGTTCTATAAAATATATTGTTTGTACTCTGGTTATGAATGTCAAATGAAGTAATGATTATACAAATGCTTTGTAGGGAGTGATAGATTTGCTCTGTATTAATGCTAATCTTCATTTAAAATAAGGATCTTTGTCTTTTAGAAATGATGCCAGTTTTGACATGAAAGGAAATATGAGAAATAGTTCTATTGACTTACCCTGTCATTAATATTTCTGAGTTTTCTTTAGAAGGCTTTATGAAGAAAGAATAAATAAACTTAAATTGGCAGCAGAACTTTGGTTTGCTATCTGTTTCCCCTTTTTCTTAGTCATTCTGGCTGAAGTCTGTAATAGGCACTTTCCCCACATAGCTAATAAACTGTGGATGAAGTTGTACCAATAGACTCTGAACATGTTTTTCCTGGCAGGCAGCAAGTATTCCTGGATGTAAACATCGAGAATATACCTAAAATGCTTGTTGAATAGACTTATGTTGGATGGACTCCATCTTTCCTGGTAGACTTTTGACAACCCTCCAATGAAACTGTTCTGATAAAAATTAAAATTTGCTGAATCCTATTTTTAAGGAGTCGCTTCTGTCAGAGCTAACAGAGCCAACTTTAACAGTGAAGGGAAGTAGGAAATCTCTCCTTGAGCTTCAAAGTGAAAACAGACAACAAATATTTTGAAACTTGGATTCAAAAGGATCATGTAGTTTCCAAGGCTCGATTTATAAATGGCCATGTAGAACCCAGAGTCCCCACCCTCAAATATAGGATATTGTTATTGCCAGTTGTTGCACATCAAAACTAGATGGTAAGGCTACATTACTAAAGACATAACCTGCTTTGGATGGGGAACATAGAGAAATACACTTCAGAGTAACCAGGAAACATGTTCCCTCCCTGGCTAGTTTTCATAGTGCCAAAAGTTGCTAGGCAGGCTGCTGGGGAAGAAAAGACATCAATAGTCTTACACAGGACTGGAACCTGCGTGCTACATTACTAACTTGCCTGACAAGGTTTCCCCATTGGTAAAATGGTAGCATGATGATTAAGAGATAAGCATACATTTTCTATTTAGATATGAGGTATTTTGCACAGGAGGGAATTTACACTCATTGTGTGTTAGTCAACTTTTCACATCCTTGTGTCAAAATACCAGAGGAAAACTGCACAGCATTGCAGATTTGCTTTGTAGTAACAAATCTGGTACACTGAAAACACTAAGCACTAGCAGCCACAGTTGCAGAGCAGCAGAGTCTCTCGATATTATTGTCAAGAATGCAAAATTGGCACTTTCAATTTAGAGAAATTTAATCAGACTTTTTATTTTCTTTTACAAATATAAACATAATATAAACTTTAGTAATCATATCCCTTGACATTTGTCCACATTGTTGAAAACTTAGGCTCACATGAAAGCATGCAGAAAGATATTTATAGTGACTAAATTAACAATTTCCACTCCGTAGGAAAAATCAAGAATGACTATTAGTATATGAATAGATGGATAAGCTGTGATATGTCCAGACAGAATAATATTATTTAATACCAAAAGGAAAAGAGGAGAGAAGCCATGGAAGGACATAGTGAAAACTTGAATGCATATCACTAAGAAGAAGAGGCCAACCTGAAAAAGCAGCATGCTGAATGATTCAAACTATGTGACAGTTGCTATAGAAACAATGGGAAGAAAAGAAAGAAAACCAGAGGTTGCTAGGGGCTCAGGACCAAGGAAATGAAGAAATAGTATACAGAATATTCTTAGGGCAAGGACTGTGCATGAGACTATAATGGTGGAAAGATAACATTATTCATCTATCCAATCTCTTAGAATGTACAATACCTACAGAGAACCCTAACATAAAATATAGACTGGGTGATAAGGATGAGTGTAGGCTCATCAAATTTAGTAAATGTACCACTTTGGTGAAGGAAGTACTATTTCTCTGTTTCTTCCTCTTAATTTTCTCATGAACCAAAAATGGTTGTAAAGGAAAAAGAAGAAAAGTTAAGGAAAGCCTCTGTGAAAAATAATCATGCATACATAACATGTCCTCAAAGATGAAAGGCATGGAAAGAACAAGAACAGGTACAAAGGCCCTGAGGGAAGAATGCTGACTGTTTGAGGGAATCAAAGGCAACCATGAAGGAATAGTGTCTAGAACATGTTATCTGGGAAATGGAGAAAATAAATCTGTAGAGAAGAGCAGAACGCAGCTCCCAGAAAATTTATAGACATGCTTAGAATTTGAGATATGAATTTCGATATAATAAGTTTTTAAGCCTTCAAAAGTTTTTCTTTTCTTTTGTTTGTTTGTGTTTTTGGTTAAGTGGTTGGGTTATTTGGATGTGGGGAGGATGTTGATGGCTTAATACAGATGGTGCATTTTTTTTAAATCCAGTCATGTTAGTCTGGCAGATTTTCCTTTGTTTTGTTTTTAAGATTTATTTATTTATTTATTTTTAATTTATGCATATAAGTGTTTTGACTGAATGCATATCTGTGGAGCATGTACAAATCTGACCAGAAAAGAGGTCACATCTCCTCATGCAGAATTATAGATATTTTGAGCCTCCATGTAGATGCTGTGTATCAAACTGAGACCCTCTAGAAGAGAAACAGTATGCTCAACCAATCTCTTCAGCCATGAGAAAAGAATTGTTGAAGTCCCCTTTTTATTCTTTTATTTTCACATATAATTATGTGTGCTCTATGCTTGTATATGTGTGTGCCTGCACACATGTATATACGTATGTGTGTGTTTATATATGTATGAGCATGTATGTGGGCACATTTTGTGTTGTCTGTGTGTGTGTATATACATATAAATGGTAGAGATAAATATACTCATGCACTTATTTTACTGGTATAGAATTTCTTTTGAACTTGGAGTTCAATGATTGTGGCTAGACTAGCTAGCCAGTTAAACAGAAGGATCACCTGGCTTTGCCTTCCATGTTGGCACTCGAATTACAAGTGGAATTACCAATTTGTACAATGCCCAAATCAGCCATAATGTGTTCTGGAGATCTTAACTCTCTTCCTCATACTTTTGTAGCACACATTTCCTCAACTAAAGATATCTCCACAGCCCTGAAGTCCTATTTCATTCTTCTTCAACATAAATCTTTTCTCCCTAAAACATATTTCCCATTGAAGCAGAAGAATTCAGTTTTGTTATGTTGCAGTACACCATTTAAAAGGTAAAAGAAATGACAGATTCTTCAAATCAGTTGAATTTTGTTTGATGTATTGTGTCAGACAGAGAATGTTTTTGATTGTGTTAGGGCACACATTAAAAAAACATAATTTATTTATGGTACTGATAACTAATAGGCATTCTTTTTCTCAACATGGTTCACATAGGTTAATAAAGAAAGAAGTCTGAAGGCCCAGTTATACAAACAAAAGCAGTATCACAAAAGCAAAAGATAACAAGGCTTCATTGATTATCTGCCTATCTGGAACACTGTTAGTGATATTCAAGTTTAACCTTTTTGTTCTAAGAAGGACTCTTTTTCAGTGTTCTTACAGATTATCTGTTTCTGCTGAGGAACTTTGCAGTCAAGATGCTAACGAAGGGAGAACAGAAGCTGCCTTTGGTGATTGAAATTGCTTTCCTGTGACTGATTGCCCTGACCAATCATCTGCAAAGACAATGAGGACAATAATTCTACAACAACACATATGTGAAAAAAATAGATCTGATCTCAAAATACACAAAAGCATCTCTAGAGAAAGTGAAGTAGCACTTTCAAAGTCCTAATTTGAAAATTCACATTGAGATCAAGGGATACTAATGATCAAAAGAAGTATGAAAACAGACTTTACTGTTTGTCTCTATGTTTCTTGATTATATTCACAGTGAATTTTAGCCCAAAGCCCAAAAAGGAAAGTCTGATTATGTTTGAATAAAGATTATTTTCTTAAGAAATGCTAAGAAGAGAAAGAAAAGTCTCTAAAAGGCCTGCTTGGGGTAGACATGCACAGAAAAGGAGGAGCTCCTTGAATCTGGAAACACCCCACTCTTCCATCTCTTTCCGCCAACTGATTCACAAGGAGTGAGGAGACAACAAGGAGAGGAAAGATCATCCAGAGTTGTGGACATTGAATTCCTGGCCCCCACACACCAGTGGGTCACAAGAGGAGATAGAGAGACCCCAGCTGCACCCACTAAAAGAAGATATGGGAAGAAGACAGAATAAGATTTCACTCAGCTCAGAAAGACCAATATGACACCACCAGAATCTAGGGACTCCAATCCAGCAAGATCTGAAAAGCCCAACACAGAGCATGAAGATGAGATGGACCTCAAAAATTATCTCAGCAAGATGATAGAGACCTTTAAAGAGGAAACAAGAAAGTCCCTTAAAGAAATAGAAGAAAAAGCAAACAAAAAATTACATGAAAAGAAGGAAAAGACAAACCAAAAAATTCAAGAAATAAACAAATCTCTTAAAGAATCTAAAGACCCAAGAAAAAACATCCAAACAAGTGAAGGAAGTTCTTGAAACAGTTCAAAGCATGAAAGCTAAAATACACAATAAAGAAAACAGAGAATGAGGCCATGCTGTAAATAGAAGGGCTGGATAAACTATCAGAAACTAAAGATGTGAGTATAACCAATAGAATTCAAGAGATGGAAGAGAGAATCTCAGCTACTGAAGACTCGCTAGAGGATATACATTCATCAACCAAAGAAAACCTCAAGTCCAACAAATCCCTAATACAAAATATCCAAGAAATATGGGACACCAAAAAACACCAAGAATAATAGGTGTAGAAGAAGGTGAAGAAACACTGCTCAAAGGTACAGAAAACATATTCAACAAAATCATAGAAGAAAACTTCCCCAACCTACAGAAGGATATGCCTATGAAAGTACAAGAAGCTTATAGGACACCAAACAGACAGGACCACAAAAAGAAGTCCACCCGACACATAATAATCAAAACACCAAATCTACAGAATAAAGAGAAAATATGAAGAGCAGCAAAGGAAAAAGGCCAAGAAACATATAAAGGCAAACCAATCAGAATCACACCTGACTTCTCAATGGAAACACTGAAAGCCAGAAGGTCTTAGATAGACACCCAACAAGCACTAAGGGAACATGGATGTCAACCCAGACTACTGTACCCAGCAAAACTTTCAATCACTATTGATGGCGAAAACAAGATATTCCATGACAAAAACAGATTTAAACAATACATATCCACAAATCCAGCACTACAGAAGGTTCTGGAAGGAAAACTCCAACCCAACGAACATAACTACACTCACAAAAACACTGGCAATAGTTAATCCAATTTTACCAAATGCAAAAAGAAACAGGATGGCAAAATCCACACGTAATGACACCACCAACAATAAATCCAAAACAAAGAAGAACCAATGAACAATGGACATTAATATCCCTTAATGTCAATGGTCTTAACGTACCCATAAAAAGATATAGGCTAAGAGAATGGATACGAAGACAGAATCCATCCTTCTGCTGTTTACAAGAAACACACCTCAATTTCAAAGACAGGAGATACCTCAGAGTAAAAGGATGGGAAAAAAATTTTCGAATCAAATGGGCTCAAGAAACAAGCTTGTGTAGCAATCCTAATATCTAACAAATTAGACTTTAAACTAAAATCAATCAAAAGAGATGAAGAAGGGCATTTCATACTCATCACAGGAAAAGTCCATCAAGATGAAGTCTCAATCCTGAACATCTATGCCCCTAATACGAAAGCACCCACATTTGTAAAAGAAACATTACTAAAGCTCAAACCACACATAAAACCACACACACTTATAGTAGGAGACTTCAACACCCCCCTTACACCACTAGACAGGACCACCAGACAGAAACTTAACAAAGAAACAAAGGATCTGACAGAAGTTATGACCCAACTGGGTTTAACAGATATCTATAGAATATTCCATCCAAACACAAAAGAATATACCTTCTTCTCAGCGCCACATGGAACCTTCTCAAAAATTGACCACATAGTTGGCAGCAAAGCAAACATCCACAGTTACAAAAGAATTGAAATAACCCCTGTATCTTATCAGACCACCATGCATTAAAGCTAAAATTCAACAGCAATAAGAATTGCAGAAAACCTACATAGTGTGCATAATGAATAACACCCAATTGCCCCATTCCTGGCTTGAGGAAGAAATAAAATAAAGAAATTAAAGACTTCCTAGAATTTAATGCGAATGTAGACACAACATACCCAAACTTATGGGACACTCTGAAAGCAGTGCTAAGAGGGAAGTTCATAGCACTAAGTGCCCACATGAAGAATCTGGAGGAAAGTCACATTAGAGAATTGATAGAACAACTGAAAGCTTTAGAGCAAAAGGAAGTAAACACACCAAGGAGGAGTAGACGCCAGGAAATAATCAACCTGAGAACCGAAATCAACAAAGTAGAAACTAGGAAAACAGCACAAAGAATCAATGAAACAAAGAGTTGGTTCTTTGAGAAGATCAATAAGATAGACAAACCTCTAGCCAAACTAACCAAAAGGCAGAGAGAGAGAGAGCATGCTAATTATTAAAATCAGACATGAAAAGGGGGATATAACAACGGACACTGAGGAAATCCAGAGAATCTTCAGGTCATACTTTGAAAACCTGTACTACACAAAATTGGAAAATCTAAAGGAAATGGACAGCTTTCTGGATAAATATCACTTACCAAAATTAAATCAAGATCAGATAAACAGTGTAAATCGACTTATAACCCTAATGAAATAGAAGCAGTCATCGAAAGCCTCCCAACCAAAAAAAGCCCAGGTCCAGATGGCTTCACTACAGAATTCTACCAGAAATTCAAACAAAAGCTAATTCCAGTACTCCTCAAAATGTTCCGCACAATAGAAGCAAATGGGATATTGCCAAACTCTTTCTACGAGGCTACAATCACTTTGATACCCAAACCACACAAAGATATGACTAAGAAAGAGAACTACAGACCGATATCCCTCATGAACATTGATGCTAAAATACTCAATAAAATATTGGCGAACTGAATCCAAGAACATAGAAAAATCATCCACCACGATCAAGTAGGCTTCGTCCCAGGGATGCAAATATGGTTCAACACATGAAAATCCATCAATGTAATCCACCATATAAACAAACTGTAAAAGAAAAACCACATGATCATCTCACTAAATGCTGAAAAATCCTTTGACAAAATCCAACATCCCTTCATGATAAAGATCTTGGAGAGAACAGGAATAACATAACATATCTAAACATGATAAACTCAATATACACCAAATCAATAGCCAACATCAAACTAAATGGACAGAAACTCAAAGCGTTTCCTCTAAAATCAGGAACAAGACAAGGCTGTCCACTCTCTCCATACCTCTTAAATGTTGTACTTGAAGTTCTGGCTAGAGCAATAAGACAAGAAAAGGGGATAAAAGGGAAACAAATTGGAAAGGATGAAGTCAAACTTTCACTATTTGCAGACGACATGATAGTCTACATTAGTGACGTGAAAAACTCTACCAGGGAACTCCTACGGCTGATAAACACCTTCAGCAAGGTAGCAGGATACAAAATTAACTCAAAAAAATCAGTAGCCCTACTATATACAGATGATAAATCCAATGAGAAAGAAATCAGGGAAACATCACCTTTCACAATATCCACAAGCAACATAAAATATCTTGGGGTAACACTAACCAAAAAAGTGAAAGACCTGTACAATAAGAACTTTGAGACTTTAAAGAAAGAAATTAAAGAAGATACCAGAAAATGGAAAGATCTCCCATGCTCTTGGATAGGTAGAATTAACATAGTAAAAATGGCATTCCTGCTGAAAGCAATCTACAGATTCAATGCAATCCCCATCAAAATCCCAATACAGTTCTCTACAGACATTAGAAGAACAATACTCAACTTTATATGGAAAAATAAAAAAACCCAGGATAGCCAAAACAACTCTTTACAATAAAGGATCTTCTGGAGGCATCACCATCCCCAACTTCAAGCTTTGCTATAAAGCCATAGTTCTGAAAACAGCTTGGTATTGGCAAAAAAATAGACAGATAGAACAATGGAATCGAATTGTAAACCCTGATATTGACCCACAGATCTACGAATACCTTATTTTTTTTACAAAGGTGCTAAATCTATACAATGGAAAAAAGATAGCATCTTCAACAAATGGTGCTGATACAATTGGATTTGGACATGCAGAAAATTGCAGATAGATCCATACCTGTCACCATGCACAAAATTTAAGTGCAAATGGATCAAAGATCTCAACATAAATCCAGCCACACTGAATCTTCTAAAAGAGAAAGTGGGAATTACCCTTGAACAAATTGACACAGGAGACTGCTTCCTAAACATTACACCAGTAGCACAGACATTGAGGTCTGCAATTAATAAATGGGACCTCCTGAAACTGAGAAGCTTCTGCAAGGCAAAGGAAACAGTCAGTAAGACAAAATGACCACCCACTGAATGGGAAAAGATCTTCACCGATCCCACATCAGAAACAGGATTGATTTCCAAAATATATAAGGAGCTCAAGAAGCTAGCCACCAAAACACCAAACAATGAAATTAAAAAGTGGGGTGCAGAACTAAATAGAGAATTCTCAACAGAGGAATCTGAAATGGCTGAAAGACACTTAAGAAAGTGCTCAAAATCATTGGCCATCAGAGAAATGCAACTCAAAACAACTCTGAGATACCATCTCACACCTGTCAGAATGGCTAAAATAAAAATACCAATGACAATCTATGCTGGAGAGGATGTGGAGAAAAAGGAACACTCCTCCATTGCTGGTGGGAGTGCGAACTTGTAAGACCACTCTGGAAATCAGTATGGCGGTTGCTCAGAAAAATGGGAATCAGTCTACCTCAAGATCCAGCCATTCCTCTCTTGGGTATATACCCAAATAGTGCATGTTCATACAAGAAGGACATATGTTCAACCACGTTCATAGCAGCATTGTTTGTGATAGCCAGAACCTGGAAGCAACCTAGATTCCCCTCAACTGAATAATGGATTGAGAAAATGTGGTACATTTATACAATGGAGTACTACTCAGCAGAAAAAAGCAATGGAATCTTGAAATTCACAGGCAAATGGATGGAACTAGAAGAAACCATCCTGAGTGAGGTAACCCAGTCACAAAAAGACAAACATGGTATGTACTCACTCATATATGAATTTTAGACATAGAGCAAAGGATTACCAGCCTATAATCCTCTTCACCAAAGAAACTAGGAAACATGAAGGACTCTAAGGGATAAATGGTCCCCAGGAATGGAAGTGGCATGAACTCCTGAACTAACTGGGAGCACGAGGGGAGGCAGGAGGGAACTGCTACAATAAAAGCAAGAGAAGAGGAGTAGAGGAGAGGAAATGGAGGGGCAGAAACATTGAGTTGGGGGAAGAATAGAGGAGAGAGAGCAGGATGAGAGATACCATATCAGAGGGAGCCACTATAGGTCCAAGAAGAGATCTGGAACCAGGGAGATCTCCAGAGACCTATAAGGATGACACAATCTGACAATCCAGGCAATGGTGGAGAGGATAACCTAAAATCCCTTCCCCTAAAATAAGATTGATGACTTCTCTTTATGCCATCCTAGAGCCCTCATCCAGTGGCTGATGGAAGCAGAGACAGACATCCACAAATATACACTGAGCTGAAATCGTTGAATTAGTTGAAGAGAGGGAGGAATGAAGAGCGAAGGGGTCTGTACCAGGTTGGAGCAACCCACAGGAACAGTTGGCCTGAACAAGGGAGAGCACATCGACCCCAGATGCTGTTGGGGAGGCCAGTACAAGACTGATCCAGACCCCTGAACATGGATGTCAATAAGGAGGCCTCTGCACTCCAGGGAGCCTCTGGTGGTGGATTAGTATTTTTCCCTGATGCAAGAAGGGACTTTGAGAGCTACATTAAGGGTTACACTCTGGCCCTGGACACATGGGGTAGGGCCCAGGACCAGCACAGGAAGATTTGATGGACTTTATAGAGCCCCTGTTGAGGGCCCTACC
Source organism: Cricetulus griseus (assembly GCF_003668045.3). Lineage (NCBI taxonomy): Eukaryota > Metazoa > Chordata > Mammalia > Rodentia > Cricetidae > Cricetulus > Cricetulus griseus. The sequence continues at coordinate 88,522,518 of NC_048604.1, forward strand.
CTGCCTGGGGAGTGGTAGGTGGATGGGGTGGGGGGTAGGCTGGGGATGGGGAAGGAGGGATTGGGGTGAGGGGAGGGAGAGGGAGAAGGGACTTACATGTGAAACAAGCTTGTTCCCTAACTAGAACTATTAAATAAATAAATAAAATAAATTTCTAATTATGTTCTACAACACAAAATTAAAATAAATAAATAAATAAATAAATAAATAAATAGGCACAGGCGAGCAGAATGGATATGAAGACAGAATCCATGCTTCTGCTGCATACAAGAAATATAAATCAACTTCAAAGACCAACAGGACCTCAGAGTTAAGTTTGCAAAAAGATTTTCCAATTAAATGGACCCAGCAAAGAAGCAGGGGTAGGAATCCTGGTATCTAACAAATTAAACTTTAAATTAAAATCAATCAAAAGAGATGAAGGAGGTCATTTCCTACTCTTCACAGGAGAAATCCATCAAGATGAAGTCTCAATTCTGAACATGTATTCCCCAAATACACAGGCAACCACATTTGTAAATGAAACATTACTAAAACTCAAACCACACATAAAACCACACACACTGATACTGGGAGAATTCAACACCACACGCTCACCACTAGACAGGACCACCAGACAGAAACTTAACAAAGAAACAAAGGAACTAATAGAAGTGATGACCCAATTGGGTTTAACAGACACTTATAAAACATTCCATCCAAACACAAAAGAATATAACGTCTTTTCAGGGCCACATGGGTCCTTCCCTAAAATTGACCACATACTTGACAACATAGCAAATATCTGTTACGATAAATCTTTCCGCCACCCACTTGAGTACTGCCTGCCATGTGGGTGGCCAAAATAATACACAGAGATGTATATTAGGTACAAATGCTGCTTGGCCAATGACTACAATTTCTCATCTGCTATCTCAGTCTTAATTATCATAAATCTATATATTCTATAAGATTTATTTTATTGGACGCCAGTCACAAGTGTCCTGTCTTCCCAGGCTCACATGATGACTCTGGGGGAAGAGAGAAGAGGCCACTTTCTTCTTGCCCTTGTTTATATATGAGTCTCCCTGCTATGTCACTTCCTTCCTGGATCACTACTTCTTTACTACATTTCCCAGAATCCTCCTTGACTCCTAGTCTTGCCTAACTTGCTGCCTCATTGGCCCAACAGTACTTTATTTATCATCCAATAAGACAAACACATGCACAGGAACACTTTCCCCAACAAACATCAACAGGTACAAAAAAATAAAAATAACCCCCTGTATCTCACCAGACAGACATACTTTAAAGTTAGAATGCAACAACAACACAAATTGCAGAAAATCTACAAGCTCATAGGAATTGAATAATGCCCAATTGCACCATTCCTGGGTCGAGGAAGAAATAAAAAAAAAGAAATTAAAGACTTCCTAGAATTCAATGAGAATGATGACACAACATACCCAAACTTATGGGATATTTTGAAAGCAGTACTAACAGGAAAGTTTATGACACATACAGACCACATTAAGAAACTAGAGAATAGTCACAGTAGAGAATTAACAGCACAACTGAAAGCACTAGAACAGAAAGAAGCAAACTCATCCTGGAGGAGTAGATGCCAGGAAATAATCAAATTGAGGGCTGATATCAATAAAGTAGAAAAACTAGGAAAACAACACAAAGAATCAATGTAACAAAGAGTTGTTTCCTAAGAAAATCTACAAGATAGACAAGCCATTATCTCAACTTACCAAATAGCAGAGAGTGAACATACTAATTAATAAAATCAGAAATGAAAGGAGGGGTATAACAATGGACACTAAGGGAATCCAGAGAATCCTCAGGTGATACTTTGAAAACCTGTATTTCTTAAATTTGGAAAATCTAAAGGAAATAAACAATTTTTTGGTTATATATTACTTACCAAAATTAAATCAAGAACAGATAAGCAATTTTAATAGACCTATAATCCCTAATGAAATAGAAGCAGTCATCAACCAAAAAAAAAAAAAAAAAGCCCAAGGCCAGATGTCTTCAGTGCAGAATTATACCAGAAATTCAAGGAACAACTAATACCTATTCTCCTCACAGTATTCCACACAGTAGAAGCAGAAGGGTCATTGACAAACTATTTTTATGAGGCTTGAAAAACCTTGGTATGCAAGCCGCACAAAGACACAACCAAGAAAGAGAACTACAGACCAATATCCCTCATGAACATTGATGCAAAAATATCCAATAAAATACTGACAAATTGCATCCAAGAACACATCAGAGAAATCATACACCATGATCAAGTAGGCTTCATCCCAGGGGCACAAAAATGTTTCACACATAAGAAAATCCATCAGTGTAATCCACCATACAAATGAACTGAGAAAGAAAACCCACATGATCATCTCACTAGATTCTGAAAAAGTGTTTGACAACATCCAACACCCATTCATGATAAAGGTCTTAGAGAGATCAGGGATAACAGTAACGTACTTAAACATACTAAAAGCAATATACAGAAAACAAACAGCCAACAACAAACTAAATGAAGAGAAACTCATGGCGATTCCTCTAAAATGAGGAACAAGATAAGGCTTTCCACTCTCTCCATATCTCTTCATACCTTGACATTCTACCTCAAAAAATAAGACAACAAAAGGAGATTAAGGGGACACAAATTGGAAAGGAAGAAGTCAAACTTTCACTATTTGCAGATGATATGATAGTTCATATAAGTGACCCAAAAAAGTCTACCAAGGAACTCCTATAGCTGAAAAACACCTTCAGCAAAGTGGCCAGATACAAGATTAACTCAAATAAATTGGTATCCCTACAATATACAGATTATAAACATGCTGATAAAGAAAGCAGAGAGACATCACCTTTACAATTGCCACAAACAACATAAAATACCTTGGGGTAATGCTAACCAAAAAAGTGAAAGACCTGAATCATAAGAATTTTGAGTCTTTAAAGAAATTAAAGGAGATACCAGAAATGGTAGGATCTCCAATGTTCTTGGACAGGTAAGATCAACATAGTAAAATTGGCAATCTACAGATTCAATGCAATCCCCATCAAAATCCCAGCACAATTCTTCACAAACCTTAAAAGAACAGGTCTTGGCTTTATATGGAAAAATGAAAGACCCAGGATAGCCAAACCAACCCAGTACAATAATGGAACTTCGAGAGGCATCACCATCCCTGACGTCAAGCTCTATTATAGAGCTATAGTCCTGAAAACAGCTTGGAATTGGCACAAAAATAGACAAGTGGACCAATGGAATAGACCTGAAAACCCCGATATTAACCCACACACCTACGAGTACTAGATCTTTGACAAAGAATTTAAATTTATACAATGAAATAAAGAAAACATCTTCAACAAATGGTGCTGGCATAACTGGATGCTGACATGTAGAAGACTACAGACAGATCCATGTCTATCGCCATGCACAAAACTTAAGTCCAAACGAATCAAAGACCTCAACATAAATCCAGCCACACTGAACTTATTAGAAGAGAATGTGGGAAATACCCTGGAACAAATTGATACAGGAGATTGCTTCCTGAACACTACACCAGTAGCACAGATACTGAGATCTACAATAAATAAATGGGACCTTCTGAAACTGAGAAGCTTTTGTAAGGCAAAAGACACAGTCAACAAGTTAAAACGGCAGCCCACAGAATGGGAAAAGAAGTTCACAAAGCCCACATCTGACAGAAGTCTGATACAATGAACTCAAGAAACTAGTCTCCAAATCAACAAATAATGCAATTAATAAGTTGAGTGCAGAACTAAATAGAGAATTCTCAACAGAGGAATCTAAAATGCCTGAAAGACACATAAGAAAGTGTTCAACATCCTTAGCCATCAGCAATTAGAAACAACTCGAGATACCATCTTACTCCTGTCAGAATGTCTAAAATAAAAAACACCAATGACAATTTATGCTGGCGAGGATGTGCAGAAAGGGGATCACTCCTCCACTGCTGGTGGGGGTGCCAAAATGTACAGCCACTTTGGAAATCAGTATGGCTATTCCCCAGGAAACTGGGAATCAGTCTACCACAAGATCCAGCAATTCCACTCTTAGGCATATACCCACAAGAAGCACATTCATACAACAAGAACATCTGTTTAACCATCTTCATGGTTTCATTTTTCGTAATAGCCAGAACATGGATAGATGCCCCTCAACTGAAGACTGGATGGAGAAAATGTAGTATATTTACACAATGGCATACTACTCAGCAGAAAAAAACAATGGAATCTTGAAATTTGCAGGCAAATGAATGGAACTAGAAGAAACCATACTGAGTGAGGTAACCCAGCCACAAAAAGACAAACATGATATTTACTCACTCATATATGGATTTTAGACCTAGAGTAAAGAAGTAGCAACCTACAATCCATACCACCAGAGAAGCTAGGAAACAAGGACGACCAGAAGAGAGACATACATGTTCCCCCATAGAAGGAGAAAGGGACCAGATCTCCTAAGATAATTGGGAGCATGGGGGAAGGGAGAGGGATTTAGAAGGAAGAGAAGGGGAGAAGAGGAGGGGAGAGGAGGACATGAGGGAACAGGAAGATCTATTCAGTGGAAGAATAGAGGACAGCCAGAAAAGAGATACCATAGATGGAGCCATTATAGATTTAAAGAGAATTCTGGCACTAGGGAAATGTCCAGAGATCCACAAGGTTGACCCCACCTAACAATTTAAGCAATAGTCAATAGGCTACCTTAAATGCCCTTCTCCAATAATGAGAATAATGACTACCTTATATGCCACCCTAGGGCCTTCATCCAGCATCTAATGCAAGCAGAAGCAGACACCCACAGCTAAACACTTATCTGAACTCTGGAATCCAGTTGCATATAAAGAGGAGTGGTGAGCAAAGGGGTCAAGACCAGGCTGGAGAAACCAACAGAAACAGCTGACCTGAACAAGGGGTTGTCTATGGACCCCAGACTGATAGCTGGGAAACCAGCATAGGACTGTTCCAGACCCCCTGAAAGAGGAGATCAGTTTGAATGTCTGGACAATCTATAGGGCCACTGGTAGTGCGTCAGTGTTTACCCCTCGTACACAAATGGACTTTGGGAGCTCTCTCCACATAGAGGGACACTCTCTCAGCCTATACACACAGGTCTCAGCCCTGCTTCAGGTGATATGCCTGACTTTGAAGATCCCCTATGGAAGGTCTCACCCTCCCTGAGGAGCAGAAAGGGGTTGGTGTAAGGGGTCAGTGGGGGGGGAGGGAAGGGAGAGGGAACTGGGATTGACATGTAAAAGAGGCTTTTCAAATTTAAATAAAAAGAAGAAAAAGTTCCCATATCCCTATCCCCACAACCCCACAAGCAGACTACCCAGGAAATTTCTTCTATTTCCTCTTCACTGGGAATGCTATGCATCCCTCTTGGGGCTCCCCTTGTTATCTAGCCTTTCTGGGGCTGTGGATTTACAAAGCATTTGTAAACAGCATTGTATACAATGACTTTCATCACTCTTGAACATGATAAACCACTCTTTGTAATGAAATTTAAACAAAAGGTGGTATCGTATATCACTAAATGTTAATAATATTTATCGATGTTATTCCCTTAGAGTGGCACAAAAAATAAATCTTTCATATTGAAAAATATCACGTGAAATGTAAATTTTATTTTCTGAGATTCTTACAAATATTATTTCCCCAAATAAACAGCTCAATTCAATTTTTCTTTCAACATTCTATTTATTTGCATTTACTTAGGTGAAAAGAACATATTTGCATTTTATAAGACAACCAACCTCTGGAATACAAAAGAGTACCTTGAGATATGTGATGGAAAAATTAAAATTGGATTCTGAAGTATAATTTTTATGCAGCCTGTCCTCTAACTATGAAAGTATATCTAAATATATATTTATTTAAGCATTTCACATTTGTATGCCATGCTGTTGTGATTATCCCTCAAGATGAGAACATTCTAATATAGAAGCATAAATATTATTTTATATTTCCCCACAGGAGCAGTGGATCACACTTATTATGTTATATTGATGCAATAAAATTAGAGTAGGGGCATAGCAGTCATTCTTAGTAAATGGATATAGGGTTACAAAACCATGATTTTTCTAGTCCCAGTATACTAGAACAAATTCTAAACATTCACAAAACCTGTGAAAAATAACAACTGTGTGGAATAACCAAAACCCAATTTCAGTGTGAACAAAAATATAACATAAAACTAAGGGCTTGTAAACCTCAAAATCCATACAGTAAAACCTAAATCCCTGATATTATGATATTTAGAGAAGGTTTCTTTGGAAGAAAATGGGATAAATACTCTTATAAGAAGACACAGGTGTGACTGGAGAGATGGTTCACCAGTTAAGAGCACTTGCCATTCTTGTGGAAGACTTAGATTCACTTCTCGGTACCTCCATGGTAGCTCACAACCATGTGAAAATCCTGCTCCATGGTGTCCAATGCACTCTTCCAGCTTCTATGAACATACACAAACTCAGGTACATAGACACAAACACACAGATACACACCAAAACACAGACATACACACACACACACACACACACACACACACACACACACACACTACATTATTTTTTAAATGAAGACAAATGAGTACTTATTTTTTTTCTCTTGACTCAAAAGAGGTTATAAAAAGTCAGAGTTTTTAAAATATAGAGGACAGGACAGCTTGCACCTGAACCCAACTGTACTGCTATCCTAATCTGTAACTTTCTAGCCTCTAGATCAGTAAGAGTAAACAAAAGCATACTTTGAACATAACAGTTCTATTCTTGAGTATAGAAAACACTTCAATATGTGCCCTAACACAACTCAAGACCACTCTTAGCAGCACTGTTCTTTTTATTTTAAATGCTTTATTCATCTTATATACCAAACAAATTTCCCCTTCCCTCCCATTCCATCCCTTTCTCCCCATCCTCCCCACCTTTACCCCATCCCCATCCACGTCTCAGAGAGGGCAAAGCCTTCCATGGGGAGTCAACAAAGCTTAGCATATCAAGTTGAGGCAGGACCAAGGCCCTCCCCACAGCATCAAGGTTGAGCAAGGCATCCAACCATAGGGAATGGGCTCCAAAAAACCAGTTTATGCACCAGGGACAAAACTTTGTCCCATTGATAGGGGCCCTGAAAACAGACCAAGCCACAGAACTTTCACCCACATTGAGAGGGCCTAGTTTGGTACCATGCAGGGTCCCCAGCTGTCAGTCCAGAGTACGTGAGCTCCCACTAGCTATGGTCAGCTAGTCTCTGTGGGTTCCCTGTCATGACCTAGACATCCCTCTGCTCATATAATCCTTCCTCCCTTTCTTCAGCAGAACTCCCAGGGATCAGCCAAGTTCTTGGCTATGGATCCCTGCATCTACTTCCATCAACATTCCTACATGATGAAGGTTCTATAATGACAATTAGGGAAATAGTAAATCTTATTACAGGAGAAAGTCAGTTCAGGGACCCTCTCTACTATTGCTAGGGGTCTTAGCTAGGGTCATTGTTGGGGATTCCTGGGGATTTCCCTAGTACCTTCTATCAAGATATCTCTTTCACTGGTCTCCCACTCTGTCTCTCCCTCAACTCATCCATCCAATTCCCTCGTGCTTTCATCCCAGATCCACTCACCTCTACCCACCTGCCCCCAGTTTACTCAGGAGATCTTATCTATTTTTCCCTTCCTATGGCCAACTATGCATACCTCTTAGGGTCCTCCTTGTTACCTAGAGTCTCTGGGATTGCGGGTTGTTATCCTTTGCTTTATATCTAATATCCACTTGTGAGTGAGTACATACCATGTTTGTCTTTCTGGGTCTGGGTTACCTTACTAGGGATGATTTTTTCTAGTTCCATCCATTTGCCTGCAGATTTCATGATGTCATTGTTACTTACAGCTGAGTAGTACTCTATTGTGCAAATATACCACATTTTCTTTATCCATTCTTCAGTTGAGGTGCATCTAGGTTCTTTCCAGGTTCTGGCTACTACAACTAATTCTGTTATGAACATAGATAAAGAAGTGCCCTTGTGGTATGATTGAGCATCTTTTGGGTATATTCCCAAGAGTGGTATTGCTGAATCTTGAGGTATACTGATTCACAAGTTTCTGAGAAACCACCATACTGATTTATAAAGTGCCTTACAAATTTGCACTCCCACCAGAAGTAGAGGAATATTCCCCTCAATCCAAACCCTCTCCAACATAACCTGTCAGGTATTTTTAATCTTAGCCATTCTGACAGATGTAAGATGGTATCTCAGAATCATTTTGATTTGCATTTCTCTGATGATTAAAGATGATGAGTAACTCCTGGCCTGGGGACTGAGTTCAGGTGGACCCTCCCTGGCAGGCCAAGCAATCCAGAGTCTGCTGACATCAAAGTGCTACTCCCACCTCCAACTACGGGGAGAGGTGAGTGTGGGCACATCTCTGGCCTGCCTTCCACTTGCCATGCTTGGGGTCACCAGTGTCTAGGGACTGCACACATGTACCCCCTAACTCTGTAGAGCAAGCCATCCAGAGTATCAAAACATTGCAGTACTAGTCCTACCTTCACCCACCAGGAGAGAAAGTGTCTCAGACTCACATGCACACACTGGGAGAGTCATCAGAATATTAGATCAGCTTGCACTCACCAGAAGGGATCCTTGGACCCATGCACACCAGGAGAGGGAGAGACTCTACCTGCACTCACTGCAAGAATGGAAGGGAAGATGACAGTATAAGAACACATTCAACAACAGAAAGACCAAATGACACCACCAGTGTCTAGGGACTCTACACCAGCAAGACCTGAAAAGCCCAACTCAGAAGTAGAAGAAGAGAATGACATTAAAAACAACTTTATGAAGATGACAGAGACCCTAAAAAAGGAAATGAGAAAATCCCTTAAAGAAATGGAAGAGAAAACAAGCAAAATATTCAAGAAATGGGGGGAAAGACGAGCCAAAAGAAATAAAAGAAATAAGAAAATATCTTAAAGAAAGTAAGGAAAGCCAAAAAACAAACAAGTGAAGGAAACAATTCAAACAGGTCAATGATTGAAGGCTGAAATTGAGACAATAAAAAACACAGATTGAGAGAATAGTAGATATAGAAAAGTTGGGTAAACAATAAACTATAATTGCAAGCATAACTAACAGAATACAAGAGATGGAAGAGAGAATCTCAGATGTTGAAAATACACAAGGAGAAATAGATTCATCTACCAAAGAAAATCTTAAGTCCAACAAATCCCTAACACAAAATATCCAGGAAATATGGGAAACTGAGAAAAGGCCAAACCTAAAAATAATAGGTATAGAAGAAGGTGAAGAAACCCACCTAAAAGGTGCAGAAAACATATTCAACAAAATCATAGAAGAAAACTTCCCTAATGTAACAAAAAGACATGCCAATGAAAGTACAAGAAGCTTACAGAACACCAAATAGAGTGAACCAAAAAATTCCCCTCCACACATAATAATCAAAGCCCCAAACATACAGAATAAAGAAAGAATATTAAGAGAAGCAAAGGAAAAAGGCCTAGTAACATATAAAGGCAGACCTATCCGAATTACACCTGCCTTCTCAATGGAAACTCTGAAAGCCCTAATGTCGTGGATAGATATTCTACCAACACTAAGAAACCACGGATGCCAGCCAAGACTACTATACTAAGAAATGCTTTCAATCACTATAAACGGAGAAAACAAGATATTCTATTACAAAACCAGATTTAAACAATACATATCTACTAATCCAGCCCTACAGAAAGTACTGGAAGGAAAATTCTAAACCAAGGAAGTTATCTAAACTCACAAATACATAGGCAATAGATAATCCCACTTCACCAACAGCCAAAAGAAAAAAGGGGAATCCATACACAATAACATCACCAACAACAAATCCAAAATAAAAAAGAATTAACAATCAATGGTCATTAATATCTCTCAATATCAATGGTCTTAATTCACCTATCAAAAGCCACAGGATAAAATAATGGATACAAAGACAGAACCCATACTTCTGCTGCATACAAGAAACATACCTCAACTCCAAAGACAGACATTTCCTCAGAGTGAAGAGTTGGAAAATGATTTTCCAATCAAATGGACACAAAAAACAAGTTGGTACAGTGATCCTAGTAACTAAAAATTAGACTTCAAACTAAAATCAATCAAAAGAGATGAAAAAGGTTATTTCATATCCACTACAGGAAAACTCCATCATGAAGAAGTCTCAGTTCTGAACAACTATGCCCCAAATACAAAGGCATCCACATTCATAAAAGGAACATTACTAAAACTCAAATCACACATAAAACCTCACACACTGATACTGGGAGACTTCAACACCCTACACTCCCCACTAGACAAAGAAACAAAGGAACTAATAGAAGTTATGACCCAATTGGGTTTAGCAGATATCTGTAGAACATTCCATCTAAACACAAAAGAATATACCTTCTTGTCAGTGCCACATGGAACCTTCTCTAAAATCAACCCCACACTCAGCAACATAGCAAACCTCAATAGGCACAAAAATTGGAATAAATCCCTGTATCTTATCAGACCATCATGCTTTTAAAGTTAGAATTCAAAAACACGAATTACAGAAACCATTCAAACTCATGGAAATTGAACAATGTGCAATTACACCATTCCTGGGTCAAGACAGAAATTAAAGACTCACTAGAATTCAATGGGAATGAAGACACAACATACCCAAACTTATGGGACACTTTGAAAGAATTGCTAAGATGAAAGTTCATAGCACTAATTGCACACATGAAGTGGAGTATAGTCACACTACAGAATTAACAGCACACCTGAAAGCTGTGGAACAAAAAGGAGAAAACTTACTTCAGAGAGGCAGATGCCAGAAATAATCAAATTGAGGGCTGAAATCAATAAAGTAGAAACAAAGAAAACAATACAAAGAATCAATGAAACAAACAGTAGGTTCTTCGAGAAAATCAACAAGATAGACAAACCTTTTTCCAAACTAACCAAAAGGCAGAGAGGGAATATGCAAACTAACAAAATAAAGAAGGAAAAGGGGGCATAACAATGAACACTGAAGAAATCAAGAGAACCATTAGGTCATACATTGACAAACTGTACTCCACAAAATTTGAAAATTTGAAGGAAATGAACAATTTTCTGGGTAGATATCACTTAACAAAATTAAATAAAGAACAGATAAGCAATTTAAACAGACCTGTAATTCCAAATGAAATACAAACAGTCATCAAAAGTCTCCCAACTAAAAAGAGCCCAGGGTCAGATGGCTTCAGTACAGAATTCTACCAGAAATTCAAAGAAGAGCTAATACCAGTATTCCTCAAATTGTTCCAAACAATAGCAGCAGAAGTGACTTTGCCAAACACTTTTTACGAGAATAAAATTATATTGGAAGCCAAGCCACCTAAAGACAAAACTAAAAAAGAGAATTACAGACCAATATCCACCATGAACATCAATACAAAAATATTCAAGAAAATACTGGCAAATCGAATTAAAGAAAACATCAGAAAAATCATCCACCATGATGAAGGCTTCATCCCAGGAATGCAGGGATGGTTCAAAGCATGAAAATCCGACAATGTATTATACCATATAAAGAAAGTGAAAAAGAAAAACCACATGATCATCCCACTACATGCTGAAAAAGCCTTTGACAAAATCCAACATGCCTTCATGGTAAAGGTCTTGGAGTGATGAGCAACAACAGGAACATACCTAAACATGATAAAAGCAATATACACCAAACCAACAACCAACATTAAACTAAATGGAGAGAAACACAAGGCAATTCCTCTAAAATCAGAAACAAGACAAGGCTGTCCACTCTCTCCATATCTCTTCAATGTTGTACTTGAAGTTCTAACTAGAGCAGTAAGACAACAAAAGAAGATCAAGGGGATAAAATTTAGAAAGGAAGAAGTCAAACACTCACTATTTGTAGATGATATGATAGGTTACATAAGTAACCCAGAAAAACTACCAGGGAACTACTACAGCTGATAAACACCTTCAGCAAAGTGGCAGGATACAAGAGTAACTAAAAAAAAATCAGTAGCCCTAGTATATACAGATGACAAATGCACTGAGAAAGAAGTCATAGAAACATCACCCTTTGCAATAGCAACAAACAACATAAAATTTCTTGGGTTAAAGTTAACCAAACACGTGAAAGATGTATATAGTAAGAACTTTGAGTCTTTAAAGAAAGAAATTAAACATGATATCAGAAAATGGAAAGGTCTTCCATGCTCTTGGATAGGTAGGATCAACATAGTAAAAATGGCAATCTTGCCAAAAGCAATCCACAGATTCAGTGCATTCGCCATCAAAATCCAAACACAATTCTTCACAGACCTTGAAAGAACAGTACCTGACTTCATATGGAAAAACAGAAAACTGAGGATAGACAAAACAACCCTGTACAATAAATGATTCTGGAGGCATCACCGTCTCTGATTTCAAGCTCTATTATAGATCCATAGTTCTGAAAACAGCTTGGTATTGGCACAAAAATAGACAGGTAGACAAATGGAATAGAGTTGAAAACCCTGATATTAGCCCACATACATATGAACACCTAATTTTTTACAAAGAAGATAAAGCTATACAATGGAATAAAGAAAGCATCTTAAACAAACAAGCTAGTATAATTGGATTAGAACATGTAGAAGATTGCAGATAGATCCATATCCACGGCCATGCACAAAACTTAAGTCCAAATGGATCAAAGACCTCAACATAAATTCAGCCACACTGAACCTCCTAGAAGAGAAGGTTGGTGGTACTCTTGAGCAAATTGGTACAGGAGACTGCTTCCTGAACATAACACCAGTAGCACAGACATTAAGATTGACAGTTAATAAATGGGACATCCTGAAACTGAGAAGCTTCTGTAAGGCAAAGGATACAGTCAGCAAGACAAAATGGCAGCCCATACAATGGGAAAGATCTTCACCAATCCCACATCTGATAGAGGGCTGATTACCAAAATATACAATGAACTCAAGAAGCTAGCCACCAAAATACCAAACAATGCAATTAAAGCATGGAGTGCAGAACTAAATAGAGAATTCTCAACAGAGGAATCTAAAATGCCTGAAAGACACTTAAGAAAGTGCTTAACATCCTTAGCCATCAGGGAAATGCAATTCAAAACAACTCTGAGATACCATCTTACTCCTGTCTGAACGGATAAACTCAAAAATACCAATGACTGTCTATGCTGGAGAGCATGTGTAGAAAGAGGAACTCTCCTCCATTGCTAGTGGGAGAGAAAACTTGTACAACCACTTTGGAAATCAGTATGGTGATTTCTCAGGAAAATGGGAATCAGTCTACCTCAAGATCCAGCAATTCCTCTCTTGGGCAAAGGAATATACTCATAGAATGCACACTCATCCAATAAGGACATATTCTCATTTATGTTCATAGTAGCATTATTTGTAATAGCCAGAATCCAGACGCAACCCAGATGCCCCTCAACTGAAGAATGGATAGACAAAATGTGGTATATTTACACAATGGAGGAAGGAGATAGGAAGGGAAGAAGGGGCGGGAGGAGAACAAAAGGACTGTGATAGGGGAAGAATAGAGGAGGGCATGAAAGGAGATGCCTTGATAGAGGGAAACAGTACAGGTATGGAGAGAGGTCTGGATAGAGGGAAAATGTTAGGGGATTCGCAGGGATGACCCCAACTAAGAAGCCAGGCAGTGGTGGAGAGGATGCCATTGATGCCCTTCTCCTACAATGAGATTGATGTCTACCTTGTTTACCATTCCTAGAGCCTTCATCCAGTTGTTGTTTGAAGCAGAAACAGGCACCCACAGCTAAGCACTGAAACATACTACTGAAATTCAGTTGTGGAGAGGGAGAAGGGATCATCAAAGGAGCCAAGACAGAGCTGGAGAGACCTGAAGTATAAGTGGACCTGACCTAGTGAGAGCATGGAGACCCTAGTCATAAAGCTGGGGAAACAGCATTGGAACAAACCAAACCCTCTGAATGTGGATGCCCGCTAGGAGGCCAAGATAGTCTATGGGACCTCTAACGGTAGAGCCAGACTTTATCCCTAGAGCACAAATAGACTTTGGGAGCCCATTCCCTATGAAGGGATACTATTGCAGCCCAGATACAGCCAGGAGGGCCAAGGACCTCCTTCAAACGATATGACAGACTTTGAAGTTTCCTGGTGGAGGGCCTCACTATCCCTGGGGAGGAGTTGGGGGGTGGCTTGGGGGTCTGGTGGGGAACATGGGAGGATGGGAGGGCGAGGGAATGGGAGATGGGTATGTAAATATGAGTGGTAATTAAAAATTTAAATTAAAAACCCATTTAAAAAAACACAAGTGACAGCTCATGCTGGAGAGGATGTGGAGCAAAAGGAACATTTCTCCACTATTGGTTGGAGTGCATACTTATACAGCCACTTTGGAAATTAATATGGCAGTTTCACAGAAAATTGGAAATAGATCTACCTCAAGATCCAACTATACCACTCCTGGGTATATACCCAAAGCATACGCAATCATATCACAAGGACAGATGCTCAACTATGTTTATAGCATCATTATTTGTAATAGCCAGAACCTGGGAACAACCTAGATGTCCCTCAACTGAAGAATGGATAAAGAAAATGGGGTATATTTACACAGTGGGGTATGGCTCAGCTGTTAAAAACAAAGGCATCAGAAATTTGAAGGCAAATAGATGGAACTAGGGAAAAAAACATCCTGAGTGAGATAACCCAGACCCAAAAAGGCAAATGTGATATGTACTCAGTCATAATTGGATATTAACTCTAAAGTAGAGGATAACCATGCTACAATCCACAGTCCCAGAGAGGCTAGGTAACAAGTAGGACTCAAAGGAGGGACTTGGACCTTCTTAGGAAGAGAAAATAGAGGTCTCCTGGGTGGACTTGGAGTGGGTGGGCATATGAACTTAAGGGATAGGTTTTGGAAGGGTAGGTGGAGGAGGACAGTGCTGAGAGAGATGACTGGAAAGGGGGCCTTTAAGGAATTGGGTAGAAGCCTGATGCAAGGGAAATTTACAAAACTATACAAGGGTGGTCGCAACTAAGATACCTGGTAGCAGTTGATACATAGCCTGAATTGGCCATCCCGGTTGTCAATGGACAGCCTTCATCCATTGACTGACTGATGGAGGGATATTCAGAACCCATAGCCAAACATTGGGATGAGTTCTGGAATCCTGCTGAGGAGAGGGAGGAGGGATTGTAGGAAACAAGAGATCCAGGTACATCACAGGAAAACCCTTAGAAACACTAGCCTGTCTCATGGGAACTCACAGTCTGAAACAACAATCAGGGAGCCTGCATGAGACCAACCTAGTAGGCCTTCTGCATGTATGTGATAGTTGTGTAGCTTGGTCTACGTGTGGGACTCCTGGCAATGGGAGCAGGGACTGTCCCCAGTCTTTAGACTGGGCCTTGGAGAGCCAATTCCTCATGCTGGAGTGCCTTGCCCAGCCTGAATACAGGGGGAGGTAGTTGGTCTTATGTCAAAGGGGTCAAGACCAGAGTGGGAAAACCCACAGAAACAGCTGACCTGAACAAGTGGGAGCTCATGATCCCCAGACTGGCAGCTGGGAAACCAGCATAGGACTGAACCAGGCCCCCCAAACATGGGTGTCAGTTAAGAGGCCTGGGCAGTCTATGGGGCCTCTGGTAGTGGAACAGTGTTTATTCTTAGTGCATGAATGGACTTTGGGAGACCATTTCCCATAGAGGGATATTCTCTCAGCCTAGACACATAGGGGAGGGTCTAGTTCCTATCCTAAATGATATGACAGACTTTGATGATCCCCCATGGAAGGCCTCACTCTCACTTGGGAGAAGAAGAGGAATAGGATAGGGGGTCAATGGTGGCATGGTAGGATGGGAATTAGAGGGAACTGGAATTGATAGGTAAAATAAGATTATTTCTAATTTAAATAAAAAATAAAAAGATGTTGAGTAATTATTTAAATATTTTTTGACCATCTGAGATTCTTCTGTTGAGAATTCTCTATTTAGATCTGGACCCTATATTTTAATTGGATTATTAGATGTTTTGATGTTTAGTTCCTTGAGTTCTTTATGTATTTTGGAGATCAGCCCTCTGTACATGTGGGGTTGGTGAAGATATTTTCATATTCTGTAGGCTGTCATTTTGTCTTATTGTCAGTGTCCTTTGCCTTACTGAAGCTCCTCAGTTTCAGGAGGTCCCATTTATTCATTGATGCTCTCAGTACCTGTGCTAATGGTGTTATATTTAGGAAGTGGTCTCCCATGCCAATGTGCTCAAGGCTACTTCCCACTTTCTTTTCTAAGAGGTACAATTTAACTGAGTATGTGTTAAGGTCTTTCATCCACTTGGACTTGAGGTTTGTGCATTATGACAGATATGGATCTATTAGTAATCTTTCCTTGTTGGCATCCAGTTATGCCAACACTACTTGTTAAAGATGCTTTCCTTTTACCTTTGTACCACTTTGGCTTATTTGTCAAAGATCAGGTGTTGATAGGTGTGTGGATTAATGTCAAAGGCTTTCTTTCAGCTTGTTTATATGGTGGATTATGTTGACAGATTTTCTATGGTATGTTAAACCATCCCTACATCTCTAGGACTCTCCCCCCCTCTCTATCTGTGTGTGTGTGTGTGTGTGTGTGTGTGTGTGAGAGAGAGAGAGAGAGAGAGAGAGAGAGAGAGAGACAGACAGACAGACAGACAGACAGACAGACAGAAAGGGAGAGAGAGGTTTCACATTCACATTAGCAGGAAGTAGAATGAGACCCTCTCATTTTAACAATCTGAATAGATATCTATTCTGTTTACTATGAATAGATATTCATTCTCAAATCTTGAGACATAAGCTAAAGATAATTTCATTGATAGAGGATTTACTGCTTTAAGTTCGCTAATATCCTTCAAGAAGAAATTATAATCTATCACAAAGTATGTATCAATCCCAGTATTGATTTCACACAAAATAATTCTCAATGTTTGGTTCTAGCAAAATTGAATGTCCCCACATATTCATGACTTTCCTCATTATCAATGTCCTTCAACAAAGAGGACCATATCATAATGACAATTGATAAACCTGTACAGATTATGTCACTATTGCTGAAGCCCAGAGTCACATGAGGCACACTCTAGGTGCTATAAATGTTAGGATTTTGACAAATATATAATGGTCTGTATCCATTGTTAAGGTATCATACAGAAGTTTCAATGCCTCAAAAAATGGTCTGTTCTATTCATCTGTGTCTTTTCCTAACAACCTTAAAAACCACTAAACATTTTAATATCTCAGTACTTTTTTTTACTGAATGCTATAAAATGGGACTCATTCAGTTGATTGATTTCACAATGCAGAATCTTATATAAGAGCTGCATGTAATAAAGTAATAGATATATGAATGTGTATCCATATGTGTGTATGCATATTTTTCAGAAAAAATGAGTAACTGCTTTTTTATTTCAAAAATACAATGTGGCCATATGAGACACAAAATATGAAAAAACAGAAAAGGCAAGAAAAAGTGAGTAATGATTTAAATGAGAATAAGTAAATCATGTAAACCTTAGATAGAGATGTCACTCATTTACAGTTCTTTCAACCTTCTCCTTCTATTTTTTAATGTAGTGTATGAGGATAAGTAGTGCCCTGCTCTTAAGTTACTTATGAGTGATAAATACTGACTTTCAGGCTGTGCTTTGCCATGAATGTCATCTAGAAAGCAGCAGGTAACTTCATTTTGAATGCAGAATCAGAGGCAAAATGACCACATTTTCCTTGTGCACATGGACACAATCATGAACTTAACATGAACCATGAAACACACCCTGACAATTTATTCATCAGCATAAAGATACCACAAATGAACTTATCAAAATTAGAACACATGGACACATAAGTATATAAAAACCATCTCAAGAAAATTAATCCCATAGGCTTATCAACTGCATGGGACCAAGAAATGATTCGGTATCCTCACCTGGAACCCATGTGATGGTTTGAAAGATAATGGCCCCCAAAGAGAGTGGCACTAATGGGGGAAGTAGCCTTATGGAATAGTTGTGTTCTTGATGGATGAAGTGTGTCACTGTGAAGGTGGGCTTTGAGGTCTTATGTATGTTGAAGCCATTCCCAGTGTCACAGTTCTACTCCCTGTTGCTTTCTGATGTAGCCAGCACAATGTCTGCCAGCACCCCACCATGCTCCCAGCCATGATAATAAACTGAACCTCTAAACTGTAAGCTACCATCTCAATTAAATGCTTTCCTTTATAAGAGTTGTCTTGGTCATGGTGTCTCTTCATGGCATTAAAAACTGTAACTAAGGTATCCCATAAACATTAATACTATGATGGCAACAGACTTATGTATGTATCATCTGGTCACCCAGTATGCACTTCAAAGTACTAGCTGTCAGAGAAGATATGACTTTCTGTAGGGTGTCATGCTCCTTTTGATATGGTCCCCTTCTGTTTGGTGAAATCCATTCAAACTGTCAAACTATCATAGCTCCATCCATCCATTTTTTCTTCTATCACCAATATTCAGTCTAATACCTCTCCTCAACAGTTCTACACCTCAGCATCTCCACCGTATTTGCTGCCAGGGGCTCCCCAATGGGCTATTTAACATTGGTGACTATATTTATATCAGCTTCCTGCTTCTGCCTTCAATTAAGCTTCTGAACTCTGTGGCTTCTGTAACACTCTTGTAGTCATTCTGTTTATATACGTATTATATGTGCAAATGTATACATATATAATACATATATACTATGTGTGTCTTAAATTGTGATTGGAATTACTTGATAAATCCAACAAACTGACACAAAAAAAACTGGCATAGCTTCTAGATGTTTTTTTTTATTTCCAAAAATTATGGCATTGTGTGTTTTTATTCAATCAATTATGACACTGTGTGAAAATTCAAAGGTGTTTATATTTTGACATAGCATATTCACAAAAGATATGTTAAGGGAAAACATACTGTTCTGACATTTTTCCATCTACATTTATTTGGACCCAGAGGAACTGACGTTTTGAAATTTAACAAAATGCAGACTACCACTCAGCCTGGAGCCTGGATAACTTTACAGAATAACCTGAAAAGGTGAAATCTAGAGGTGAGAGGTTCACTGAAATAAAATTCCTAAGATGCCTTTTCCCCACCAGCCACAGCTCCCCAGCACTTCTGAGATTTCAAACTTCCCTTTAGAAACCTCAGAGAGTAATTGCTTAGTTGCATTACTATACTTGGAACTGTGACAATAAATTATACTTTTCTACTTAATGATTTTTACCTTCTGCCTTTCTGTCAATTATTCTGAAGCATCACTCTTGAGATGTAAAATTCAGGGTCCATATTTCACCTTTGTGCATGTAAGTCCATCAGGCCACAAATGAGAAAAAGGACCCTCACTTTCTAATAAAAGATGATATTTAACATAACACTAGAGAAGTGCACTCAGCTACAACTGTTTGGAGATTATTTATATTATAAAAGCACACAGGAGAAACTTAACAATCCTGATCATCACAGACAAACCAGTTGTTGAGTTGGTAAATTGACACTGTAATGGGGTAGCCTTGAAATCAGGAGTTTACATTCAAGGCCTTATTTTGTTTCTTCTAGCTTACCTTTAATATATTTCCCTATCTCACGCTAAGAACAGAAGCAGAAATTAAGCTCCAACCCCAATCATTGCCCTCAGGCCCCAGGAAAATGTTACAGGGAAGCAATATTAAAGATGAAAAACTTGACTTGTGACATATTTCTAGTTTCACCTTAAGGGTTAGCCAAATATACATGTGTACATTTCCTGACCTTTGTTCTGTCCCTACCTATAAATGGACACAATGTTATAAGGAAGTCAGAGAACCTAAGATTTGTTATCCCTCCAGTCCTGAGAAGTCTATGAATACATTTTTCCATTTTATATATTTGATGTCATTTCACTGTACTCCTCACATATTAGTTACTTTTTTCTTGTTGATGTGACAAAATATCAGACAACATGCAACTTAAGGTACGAAGGGTTTGTTTTGGATTGCAATGTGAGGGATACATTCCATCATGACAGAAATGGAATGTCACCAGGAAGCCACTGTTCACTTTGCATACAGTCAAAAAACAAACAATGAAGTGGAGCCAGGCTATCAAACTTCAAAGCCTATCCCTAACCACCCATTTCTTCTAGTTCAGTGGTTTTCAGCATTCCTAATGCTGCAACTCTTTAATACTGTGTTGTGGTGACCTAAAACCACAAAATTATTTCATTGCTACATCACACAACTATAATTTTGATACTGTTATAAATCATAATATAAATATCTGAATGCAAGATATCTGATATGGGACCACCATAGGAAGAGAACCACTCTTCTAGTGAGAGTCTATAGCCTAAAGATTATACAACTTTCCTGTGCTGGCCAGTTTTATGTCAACTTGACACAAGCACCAGTCATCTGAGAGAAGCCTCAACTGAGAAAATGCCTCCATGAGATCTGGCTGTAGGCAGGCCTGTAGGACATCTTCTTAATTAACGAACAATGCAGGAGGTCCCATCCCATTGTGGGTGGTGCCATTCCTGGGCTGGTGGTCCTGGGTTATAAAAGAAATAGGCTGAGCAAGCCACGGATAGCAATCCAGTAAGCAACACCCCTCCATGGCCTGTGTAAATCAGCTCCAGGTTCTTGCCCTGTTTGAGTTCCCGTCCTAACTTCTTTAATGATGAGTAGTGATGTGGCAATATAAGGCAAATAAATCTTTCTTCCCCTAGTTGCTTTGGCCATGGTGTGTCAACACAGCAATGTTAACCCTAGTTAAGATACTTTCCAAACAGTGTCACCTTCAAACACATGAGCCAATGGAGGGACATTTCTTATTCAAACCACAACACTCTGGTAACACAGCCCTTTCAAGCAGGTATTTCTTTAGTTACTTCCTCTTTTGTTTAGTTGTGATTTTTTGTTGTTGTTCTTTTATAATTTCTCTGCAAGTGTCTCTGTTCAAACGTTTTGGGATACAAAGTCAGTATGAAAACATTCCATGAAAACTTACCAGAAATATGTCAAGATGATTTTAGAATAAATTGAGAGTCACAGGAGAAATACGGCTAACGTGGTGGTTTTGAATGAGAATGGCCAACAGGCTCATATGTTTGAATGCTTGGTCTCCAATTGGTGGAATGCTTTGATAAGAATAAAGATGTGTTCCTTTGTTGTAGGTGCTGTGCCACTGAGTGCTTTGAAGTTAAAAGGACTCGCACCATTCCCAGCTCCCCCATTCTCTCTCTGCTCCACTTTCAGATAAAGATGTACCTTCTCAATTTCCCTGCTTCTATGCCTTTGCTCCACCATCATGGACTATAACTCTTGGAAAGCATAATCCCCAAATTAAATGCTCTCTTTTATAGGTTTCTTTGGTCATGGTGTTTTTACCATGATGATAGAAACGTAATTAACACAGCTAACCATCTCCAAGGAGAGCAGGAGAAAAGGGTAACTAGATTACTCAGGAAATCTTCTGGTGATCCTTTCCTTATCTACTCTAAATTCATTGGTGTGGCTATAGGTCAACATCTATGTCAGGGATCAATAATTAGGTCCTTCTGATTACACCAAGCAGAAGTTACAACTTTCCATACTATCTAAGTTTCAACTATCAGCATAACAATTTCCAAGGTGTTCAGTCTTCCATTTCCAATTTAGTTTCTCAGCACAGGTTACTCATGGCAGATACCAAAATGATCAATCACTCAGCTATTATTTATAGATACCCAAACTCCATCAGTATAGAGTACATGTTGGTACTTAGGCAGTGCCTTCCAAATTATCAAAAGTTTGAATTCTTGGTTGTGAAAATATTGAAACAAAGAAAAGTATTAGAAATTTAGAAATGCAGACATGTAGTTCTTTAAAGTCCATCCACTTAGGCAATTCTCCACATATTATATATATATATAATATATATATATATATATATATGTGTGTGTGTGTGTGTGTGTGTGTGTGTGTGTGTGTGTGTGTGTGTGTATTATTAACATGTATATAAAGTTAAATGAAAATAAGGGGGGTTCTGCCCATAGGTTATTTTATTGGCAAAACAAGCACTTGGGAGAGGTGTATAATATTAGACTCACTAGGAATATTCTCTTTCATATGCATATATATGCACACAAATAGAACCTGTTCAGTCTATTTAATGTTAATTATTTGTATATGATTTCAGGACTGACCATTTGTTATTTGATAAACAATTGTGGGGTTCATCTCTGACAAAGACTAATTTTCCCTCTCCTGATTGCTTAGTCACCTGTTGTTCTTTGTCTAGGATTGGGACCTCATGAGAATCCCCACTTCCATATTAGCATGTCGGTTAGTGTTGTACTTCTTCAGGTCTTTTTTAGGCAGCCATAATGTTGAGGTATCATGTTGGAAGCTTCCCTATCATTTCTCAGAAGCAGTCTCACAGCAAACTCCCTGTTCCTCTAGTTTTTACAATTTTTCTGCTTCCTGTCTAGATGTTTGCTAAACTTCAGGTGCAGAGTTGTGTTATAAATGCATCTATCAGTCTGGGCATCCATGGTCAGTGCTCTCTGTATTTTAACGGCTTTGGTTTTCTGTAATGTTATCTATCTGTTACGAATGAAAGTTTCTTTGATGAGGTGTAAGAACTAAACTGCCATTGTGCTTCATTATAGTTCAATTTTAATTCATTAGTTGAGTAACGCCTTCCAGAGAAGCAAAACTCTTGAGCCACAGGAAAAGTTGCTTAACTCACCATTTTGTAACCATCACAGCAACTGTCTTTAAGTGGATAATTGGAAGTATCTACCTGCCTTTCTTAATGAAGCCCACAATCTGTAAAGAGTGATATATGTGCTTTCCATCAGGCGTAGACCCATTTAATGATTCCCCCCTAATTTGGACTTTTCAAAAATATTAGAAATGAGTATCAGAACTCTGATTATTCCAGGGTGCATTAGTTATGTCTTTGTGTTCCAAGAGAAGAAAAAGTCAAATGAAGAGTGTTAATATTTTGATAATATCTCCCCAAGAACTGTGTGTTAAAGCAGTGGTTCTATACCTGGGGGGGGGTCAAACAACCCTTTTTCAAGGGTTGCCTAAGGCCATTGGAAAACACAAATATTTATATTATGATTCATAACAGTAGCAAAATTAACAGTTATGAAGGGTCACTACTGCTGAAAGAAAGCACACCAATCTGGACTTCTGCACTGAAATTCCATGCTCTGAAGCAATTGGCCCCCTCGGAGTGCCCCTTGCTCCTGCTCTGCTGCCCAGGGTTCCTCTGCTGCCACTATCTCTCCTAGTCCAACCTTTCCCTCCTTTCCCTTCCCCTCCTTTCCCCACTCTGGGAGGCCCCAGGAAGCCCCTGCATATTCCCCTCTCTGTAATTGTCTGGATCACCAAGGCACCGGAGACATGCCAGGCCCTCTCCATCTCCCTTGGCCATCTCTTCCACTCTGCAGGAACATATATGCTATTTTGAACAATTGTTATTATTGAAGGTGAAAACCACGTGGATGTGTAAAAGATGCAACACTTCCACATCCCCGCTAAAGAGAGAAACAAACTGAATACCCCAAATCCAAGATGTGTGGGTTCTCTGCTCTGTCCCTCCTTTTCTAGCCCTCTATCTAAGAGCAATTTGTCCAAGTCTTCCTCTCAGCCCACATTTATTCCTGTACTGTTCCACTTAACCTGGGTTTTCCAGAATGATTTTTCACTTTGTTTTATTTTGAGGAGATATAAAGAGCTAGAAGCATGAAAGGCCTGCTTTGCTCTGTGGTCGCTGCTTACCAGTTTGCTCTCATTATCCTAACCCTATATGCCTGTCTTTTTAAGCCATACCTTTCTGTTTCTTTCTTTTTCATGCTTTCTTTTTTCTTTTCTTTTCCTTTCCTTTCTTTTTCTTTTCTTTACTTTATTTCCCCCAGAGGCAATCATAGAAGCCTGGAACTTACTCAGCTTGCACTAAAAGCTTAGAAATGATTTCCCATTGCCAGACATTCCAGGACAAAATTGATGCCTCAAAGGGATCTGTGAGTGGGACCAAAATGCTTTAAAGGTCATTATTGAATGCTTGTACAATTGAATTGAGAGCAAATAATATTTGATGATTAAATAACATTATAGTATTATTAAATTATGTAATTTGCTACAGCAAATATTGATTGTGATGAAATATTTTTAACCAGTATTCCTTGAAGTATTTAAGGACAAAAGTCATGGCCTACAAATTACTCCTAAATGATAAGTGTAAAAAGTGTGTGTGTGTGTGTGTGTGTGTGTGTTATGTTTTTGTTTAAATTAGATATAAAGAAAAAGAGGAGATGCAAGATGAGACATATTAACCAGTTTATTATAAGCCCAGCAGAGTAGGGAAACTAAAGGAGAAGAGAAACAGGGTAAATGGCTGACCGCCATGGTCAGTGGCCATAGAGAGGCAGAGAAAGCGCATAGATGGGAGAAGAGAGAGTGAAGCAGAAGCAGAGAGAGCAAAGCAGGGAAATTGGAACTTTTAAAGGGAAGACTGTGCATGCGCACTGAGGTTCCATGCATGCCGAGAGTCCTCACGAAGGCTGTAATTGTGTGGTGGATGATGTAGTGATGGCACGTCCCTGTGCGCCACCGAGACTGTTGTCAGGGGGCAGGGTCTGTCTATTAAAGAGGTAGAGCCGACCAGCATTAAAGCCGGAACCTTTCATTCCCACCTCTACTTATTATTTTAAAAGGTGGGGTGTTAGACATGGCAGGTTAAGGAATAAGGGTGTCGAATTCTCAAGACTGCTTCCTGATGACATGGGGGGCATTGACCATCTTTGGGAGAACTGAGAAGGTTGGTGTGCTGCCACGTCCTGGGGTAGCTGGTTGTTTCATTGCAGAACGTGCTGTACGGAACTCCCTGGCACCTCTTAGACCTGGCAAGATGTTGGCAGCAGAGGACAAAGTTAAGTTTAGAAAAAAATTTTTTTCTTAGGTCCTGTCACTTGAGGGGAAGATTATACTATGAGGGGGGGTTCCCGAGGAGTCCCAACATGAGGGAAGGGAGTCCTGAGACGAGGGAAAGGTTGAATAACTGGAGTGAATCTGACCTGTATGTTTGGATCCAATTCAGCTCCCTGGAACTTACAAGAATCCTTAGAGTTTGTGGAAACGTAAGTATTAGACACATTAGCAGCATATTCTTGTTAGAAGCAACTTGGCTGAAAGCATTAACATTTTAAAATTGACAGATTTTTTTTTGGACAATGAAAAGCATCTTAGTCTTGACCTTGTAGCTATGATCCTATAGTGGTATTGTAAACTTTACTATGAACAGTAGCATGAGAAATAGAGAAATCAGGAACATATTTCATTCTTTTTAATGTCTCAACTCACTTTATCATCACTTAAGCCTTTTTATCCTCAGACCTTCATAACTTTAATTCATACACCTTACATTACCATCTTAGACCTTCCATTCTCAGACCTTTATACCTTCCATTCTCAGACCTTCATAACTTGCATTTATCCCACATGTTACACCTTTCCATCCTCAGACCTTCATAACTACATTTCCAGACCTTCATACGCCTTACATTTTCCTATCTTCACATAGATAAACCCTAAAATACCTGTTCCTGAAACTGTTTTGCTTTAAGCTGGCAAGACTACCAGTCGTCAAAAGCATCAGATTTCTTGAGAAGGATAAGATTTTACCTGAATTCATGATTAAAGAATAACAGAGACTTGTCAGCAGGCTACATGGAGAGCCATCCCCAAGGTCCTCCATCCATAGTAGCGGGCTGCAGGACACCTGCCTTCTTGCTGATAGCATGTGACCTATGGATTACAGACTACAAGAAGATTCGCCTACCTTGGCCCAAGCAACTTGGGGAAAGTCCATTCCACTGTCCTCTTGTCCATGGTCTGAAAAGTTGAGGTCCATGGTAGCAGTTGAGGTGAAGGGCAGGGTTGCTCAGTGACCACTGTTGTCACTGACTTGAGATGAAGTTTCTTCAGCGCACATCAGTCTTCTTGGTGGAAATGGGGTGGAGCCAGCAGCTGGCCTATCTCTCTGTTATAAAAAGCTTTTTAACAAAACATTTTAAATGCCATGTTCTCTAGATCTCTGAGCACTTCAGGACTGTCTGTCTGTTTAGTATCTCAGCAGTTAAAGATTTGCCTTTAGTTAGAGAAAAATCCCTTTCTGTAATAAAAAGCTGTACCTTTGTAAATGGCTTACAGGATGAACTGAGTGGCGTAAATATTTTGTTAATTTGAAATAGACCTTTATGATTTTAAACTTTGATCATCATTTAAAGATGCATGAGATAAATTTAAGTTGTATAGAGTTAGCTTATATTTTAAGTATAGTTAAATTAGACCTTTATGACTTTAAATGTTTACCATCATTTAAAGATACATAGCAATTTAGAAATATGAGACTTAGAACAGTTAAAGTTGCATATGGAGTTAGATAAGTATAAAGTTAAATTTAAATTACATGTACAGAAACAAACAGGACTGGATAACAGTAAAAGGGGGAACCACAATGTAATCTCTGATCCGTATATTGTGGCAAACAGACAGGAGATTTAAAGGGACAGAGTAGACTTAAACAGAGGGCCCTGGAAAGACACAGTATTTTGTCAACAAGCCATGAACAACAGAGCCAGCAAAAGAAGAAATCACAGACAAAAAATAAAACAAAATAAAATAAAAAGCAAAAAGATCTGACAGAAATCAAAAATCCGGCAGACAGGTTTGCTGGTACAGGCCTCTGGAGTGGGCATACCTACAGGTTGGTCACATGACCAAGATGGCGGCCCCCAGGTTAGACCATATGGCCAAGATGGCAGCGACCATAAACCACTTGTCTGTTTATCTACCTGTTGGCTGCAACCAGAAAGGTTCTGCATGCATTTCCCATGGGTGAGGCAAACAAAAGTGGCAAAGTCTACTCTCCGGAAGTGCCAGGGCCATGCCTGAAAGACACATGAGTCTGATGGGGAGCTCAGCAGCCCCGATACCAAGGAGGACCCAGCAGTTGGAAACAAAACACACTGCTCCTGGAGCAGGGTGCTAGACCTGACCTGTGGGAGATGCACCCAACAAGTGAAAGAAGAAATCAGATAGAAAAAATAAAAAGCAATATGTCTGGTAGCAGTGCTTGCCTGTGCAAGTCACTGAACTGAGTGGGCAGGCCTAAGCTAGGTCACGTGGTCAGGATGGCAGCCCCCAAGTCAGACTACATGGCCAAGATGGCTGCCCCCGTCAGCACATGAAAACAAACAAACAAAAACTCAAGAGAGCAAACAGAAGATGAGGGACATTCCCAGGTGAAAGAAAGTTCCCACTGGGAGACAGATGAGCTCCCCTCATTTACCTACTCTCTGGCAGTAACCGAAAGGTCCGGTAAAATGTATTTCCCATGGGCAAGGCAAAATATGGCACAGATTGCTCTATCCGAGAGCACCCAGAAGAAAGCCCAAAAGAGGTTCAGCAGTCCGAAAACGAAAAATAGACCCAATAGACCAAAAGGCAATGAACTCCAAAATGGAGTGCTGGGTCAGCCCCATGGGATAAGTAAGGGGGTATCTTACCAGATTGCAGCAAACAGGCAGATGAGTGAGTTCCAGAGATCCTTAGTTTGAAAAATGGCGAGTTGGAGTGTACAGAGTCCCGGCATCTCAGGTGGCTGCAGGTAGGAGGAAATGCCAGGAAAAGCCAAGATGGAAAGTGGGTTATGAGTTCAGATTTTAGGATCCCTGAAATTTCCCTGGCCCCTGGCAGGAGAGGTTACAGAGAAAGCCTATCCGGCAAGTAAGCTGCGAGAGAGCTTACGGAGAGAGCCTAAATCACGTGGGCACCAAATGATATGTTTTTGTTTAAATTAGATATAAAGAAAAAGAGGAGGGGGCACAAGATGAGACATATTAGACATATTATTATAAGCCCAGCAGAGTAGGGAGACTAAAGGAGAAGAGAAACAGGGTAAATGGCTGACCGCCATGGCCAGTGGCCATAAAGAGGCAGAGAAAGCGCATAGATGGGAGAAGAGAGTGAAGCAGAAACAGAGAGAGCAAAGCAGGGAACTTGGAACTTTTAAAGGGAAGACTGTGCATGCGCACTGAGGTTCCATGCATGCCCAGAGTCCTCACGCAGGTTGTAAATGTGTGGTGGGTGATGTGGTGATGTCACATCCCTGTGCGTGCCCTGACTGTTGTCAGGGGGCAGGGTCTGATAATTAAAGAGGTAGAGCCGATCAGCATTAAAGCCTGAACCTTTATGCCTGAAGTTATGACTGCTTGTTACTCTTGCAAAAGACCAGGTTCAATTCCTAACACACACACACACACACACACACACACACACACACACACACACACACGGATTTATAACTGTCAGTAAACCCAGTTATAAGAGATCTGAAGCCCTCTTCTGAAATTTGTGGGTTCATCAGTTCCTGCATGCATATGGCACACGTACATAATACTCTTAAGCTCACATACATGCACAACAAATAAATAAATATTTACAAAGGAAGATTATGGAATGAATATGCTATGTTACAAATGGATAAATTTGGGGAAAGGACTTTTTGCCACTTTTTCTTTTTTGCCTATTTATTTACTATTATTCCATCAACTGCTATGGAAGTTGTAAATTATTGAAGGATCTTAATTTAAAACACTGTGTACCTGCCAGGCATGGTGGTGCATGCCTTTGATAGCAGCACTTGAAAGGCAGAGGCAGGTGGGTCTCTGTGAGTTCAACGCCAGCCTGGTCTACAGAGCAAGTTCCAGGACAACCAGGGCCATACATGCAGAGAGATCCTGCCTCAAAAAAATATGCCCATAGACATTTTTCTCATGCATTGTATTAAAAATGCATTTCCTTTTAAAGAATGGTAAAGTAGGATGAAAAGTCATTTGTAGTGTGCCTTCTTTTGGGCCACCAATGAGCTCCCAAATCATAACACACACAGAGACTTGTTATTAGTTTTGAATGCTCAGTTTTAGTTTAGACTCATCCCACTAGCTTTCATAACTTATTATAACCTGTTTCTCTTCATCTGTGTTTTGCCTTAGAGCTTTTTACCTTTCTTTCATTCTGTATGACTTACTCCGTGTCTGGCTAGCTGTTCCTGGCTGGCTGAACCTGGGAATATCCCTCTTTCTCTCCCTCACTTTCCTCTTCCCTTGAGCCTAGATTCTTCCTTCTATTTATTCTTTCTGCCTGACAGCCCTGTCTATCCCACTACTACCTAGCTATTGGGCATTCAGTTTTATTAGACTGGTTTTGATGGACTCCCACAGACTGGCTGATAGCTAAGCACATTCCATCCATTCTGGTGTGGTAGGGGACTTGCTTCTTTCACTCTTGGTGGTTGTACTGCCAGAATCTAATGTCCCTTTCCTCCTCAAAATAAAAAGCAAAAAATGGTCCACACAGGTCCCTGATTTATCCTTGGAATCACTGGCGTCCCTCTCTTGGTTAACAGACCTCGATGATGACCCACTCTCTCCCAGAGACTGACTTCTGGATATTCACAGGGATGCCTTTGGACCACTAGCATTAAAGGGTGATGGGTTCTGCCTCTCCATTACAACTGACTTGCCCTTGGGTTGTCTCCTCCAGCATCTCAAAGGGCTACAAGACTCAGACATGAAATCTACTGAGCTCATTCATTATAGTACCCAGGCTTGATCATAAGGGCTTCAACCCCTGACCCTGACTTCTCTGCTCCTGAAACTGAAACTCAAGCCTTTGAACTTGCCAATGAACTGCCCCCCTGAATCCTCTGACTCTTGGTGGTCAGTTGTCTTCCCAACAATCTCCTCCTCTGCCACACCCCACACACATCTCCCCTATCTACCTGGATTTCACCAAAGTCAGACAGGCCATCCTCTATGTCCTTGACTCCTACTTCCCCCCTCCCCTACCTCCCATGCTCAATCCTGCCCACAGTACCTGATGGAAGCCTGTAGCTTCATAGGTCACACCCCTCAGGCACAAACTTCTTAGGGTGATACAATCCCTCTCCTTTCCCCTAGCTACCTTTCTAGGCTTTTCTGTCACACCTAACAATAAACAACTCACTCTAGAACACCTTACCCATCTCTGTTCCGTTCTTTGCCCTCATTGCCAATTGCCTCTTCTCATAGATCCCTAACTCCAGACACTTCCCTATTGCAAGCCACTCCTAGATCGCTTTGTTCCTCCCATCCACAAATAATACCTTAAAGTCAAAATACTCTCCTTTCAGCTCCAGCCCTCTGTCTCCCAGATCTATACAAAGATTTCCATCTTTACACTTCTAAGATATATAAACACTTTCTAGGATCAACCTTTACCCTTGTCTATCTCTCCAAGTCCTTCTTCCCATCCCTATCACACACAAGAGGGTCTTGTAGCTCCTCTGCCTACACTTTTTATACAGATGGCAATTCCTTCCTGTCAGACAGCCACAACAGACTGACCCATTCATTATCAATATTCATCCTCGCCCTCCAGTTCCTGTTCCCTTATTATATATAACCTGTTCTCCACAAATCTCATCTCTCTTCTGATGCTTCTACTTTTCTTCTGCCTGAATGATTGTGAAACATCCATTGCCAGCTGACTCTGCTAAATTCATTAGCTGTCTCAATGTCTCAGACTTCAAACACTCTGAACAAATCCTATACTCCCAAATACAAGACATAACTGACATCAAGCCATATCCTCTCCTCTGACACATACACACTCTCAGGGCCAAACTCTCACTTAGGTCAAGGTCATGCAAAAACTCTTTTTTCAACTCCATTGATACCTCCTTCAATGTCTCACACTGCTTTCTCTGTGACTCCCTTCAGCACCCTCCCCTGGCCAGAGTTCCTCTTGCCTGTGATGCTCCAGTCACTAAGGCCCAAACCCCCACAATCTCTGCTAGGTCTCCAATATTTATTTCTTTAAAATTTTCATTTAGCTGAAGCTATGGAAGTTATATCTTATTTTATATGAATGATTGCAATGTCTTAAGATTTATCTTGTGTTGTAATTGATGCCACTGAATCTAAAGAATATTCTGCTTTGCTTTTATTTCTGTCTTATGTATTCTTATAAGTAACTGACATAAGAATGCCATATTCTCAATAGTAAGTAAATTTGAGAACGGAATGTTGATCTTGTAGTTGATACAATGTTGCTTCAGCACAGCAGTTCATTTGAGTTCATTGAGAAATGTTTAAAAATGTTAAGTCTAACATTTATATTGTCCAAAACAGATGTTCACATATGGGGATATCTTCATCAAGCATATTCAATATTTGAAATGAGAACAAAATAGAGTCAAGTAGGTAAAATGGAAAACCACCTAGTCGTTTTCATCATCGTAGTCTTCATCCCTTTTCTGCATGATCAATTCATGTGCTTTTAGTACTCTTGGTATTGGAGTGTTGACAGTATCATAATCCCATCCTTTTCTCATGAACAACTTCTCAAGGATGCCTGGCATATTGTAGCCTTTGCTTATGATGAAATCCTTAAAGGCAATTGTTCCATAAAGGTCTTCAATGATGTCTGGTTTACCAGGCGTTTCACCTTGAAGTTCAAGTACGTCTTCAGGCTCCATCAAAGGCTCATCATTTACTAGCTTTTTCCACAGATCTGGCTTCAGGTACCATGCCCCATATCTAATCTTATCCTTGGTGGACTTGTAAGGATCATTCGGTCTTCGGAGTTTCCTTTCAAAGTTTGACTCCTGTATGGAGAATCTGATCTCCTTCACTTTGCTCAGCCTCCTGCAGAACCTGAGTTCAGAAGGAAGCAGGCTGATTTTTTTGATGGCAGAGTCTTCATAGCTCGGTTTGCACTCATAACCAATGTCAAATTGCTTCATCATGAAGTCTTCATCAATGCCCAAATCTCCAAATGATTCAACCCATTCACAGAAGTCATAAACTCCTTTGGGTATGTACCGGTAATAAAGAGATTCACCAGAGTCTTGTTTTTTGGGCTTCTTTTCTTGAATCACACCATATCTACGTGACCCAGGAAACTTGGGAGGATCCAGGTCGACTTTTTTGTGAGGGTATTTCTCATGCAGGGTAGGCAGACTCATCGATTTTCCATGGCCCTCACAATAACCCCACTTCTCCTCCAACTCCCGGTCAGGGTCAATAGATTCCAGCACTTTTAATAAGACATCTTCAGGAATCCCTTTTTCCAGGGGCCAGAAAGCCAAGGGATGCTGGCTCATGCTTGCTTCAGTTCTCTCCACAAAGGACTTGCGCGCTTGCTGGGCCAGCGACAGTGGGGAAAACAGCCTTAAGTACTGGCATTGACTTTTCTGACTCTTTCTGGAGCCAGGGTGGACTTCGTGAGAAATTGTGGGTAGAAAGCCCTCTTTGGGGCCACGGAGGATCATACCTTCACAAGGCGGACAGCCCTTCCTGAAATCGTCCAGCCCTTCCTTCACGAACACCCAGCGTCGGCCATCCAGAGAGGTAGGGAACTTCAGTTGTTCCTGTTTGTGCTTCGATAAACACTTAGAAGGCAGCCTGTCCTTGAACCAGGGTTTGCAGGTCATGCCTAGAGGCATTGGCTGAAGTACCTTCCGAGGGCGATTCCATGGCAGCCAATGCTCCCCCATGGTACCCGTGGACCTCAGGCCACTGCCCCAGTCTCAACGGATTGTTTCTTTGGGGCTACTCAGGTTGCTAAGAGACAAGGCCCATGTGACTGAAATTCTACTAGAATGGGAAAAACCAAGTACTCCCCTATCACCCCCCACCCACGGCCTGCAATGGATCCTTCTATTGTTGGCCAATGACTCAATACACTTCCTAACTCCACTGTATTAGGGGTGGACTTACCAACTGTTTCCTTCTTGGACTATCTCAGAGAATGCTTCTATGAATATTGTATTCACATCTTTGCGTGTACATATACGTTCAACAACAGTGGATTTTCTACATATACGTTCAACAACAGTGGATTTTCTGACCTATGAAAAGGTATTTCTCCATTTGTTTATGTGTTCTTTTATTTGTCTTGGAATTATTTTGTTGTTTTTAGTGTATGTCTGTCACAATGTTTTCTGCCCTCTGGATTTTTCCCCAGAAATTACATAATTTTGGTACTGTTATGAGCTGCATTGAAAATAAAATTTGAGAAAATTTATTGAGAATAAATTTTGAGAAAGCATGTACTCTACTACTTGCTTCCTGATGATGAATCTGTCCTTTTCTGAAGAGTAAAGCAATGCCTCATTATGTTAACCAGCCTGACTCACATTCTATCCTTCTGTTACCTTTTGGCTTGATTTTTGTTTGTTTTGTATTGTTTTGTGTGAGCTTTTGTTGTAGTGGCTGTTTATTTTGAGACAGAATTTTGCTCTGTAGTTAGTGTTGGTTGGCCTGTGTGGCAGTTTGAAAGAAAATGGCCCTCAAATGGAGTGGCACTATTAAGAGGTGTGGCCTTCTTGGGGCATGCGTGGCCTTGTTGGAGAAAGTGTGTCACTGTGGGGGTAGACTTTGAGGTCTCTTTTGCTCAAGCTTCCCTCAGTGTTACACACAATTCACTTCCTGCTGCCTTCTGATCAAGATGTAGCCACCACCATGTCTGTCTGTACACTGCCATACTCCCTGCCATGATGATAATAGACTGAATGTCTGAATCTGTAACTGAGCCACATCCCCCAATTAAATGTTTCCTTATAAGAGTTGCCATGTTCATGTCTCTTCACAACAATAGAAAACTTAAGACAGCATGAAACTTACTCTGCAGAACAGGTCTGCATCAAACTCTTTCTCAAGATGACTGGAATTACAGGTGTGTACCACCACACCTGGGCTTGTCTTGTTTTTACAGTTATTTTCTCTTTACATATAATTTTATGGCAATAGTTTGGTTTTTTCTACCACTGCCTTGAAGAAGCAGATGTACTCTTTTCTCACTTGCTATATTTTATTTTTCAATTGTTATGGTTTTGTTTTGATGTATGGATATTTTGCCTCCATGTATGTGTGCCTGGAGTCCAGAAGAGGGTATCAGATCTCCTAGGACTGGAGTTACGATTGTTTGTGTATTGTTGTATGGGTGCTGGAAAAATCCAGGAACAGGAGCCACTGTTCTGAACCAATCCCTGACCCATCTCCTCAGGCCCTTACTAGCAGTATTTTAGACGAAAAGTTCAAAGCTCTGGCTTGTGTTCTTTGTATAGAAACTGTCTCACATCCCCTTTATCATAACAGATACGCTTAGAGGACTTTTGTGGTTGCAAAGCACTGCAGCCTGTTATCTTTTTGGGTGGTGCTTTTCCTACCAAGTTGCATATCTTAATCTCTTAAATTTAGAGAGTGCAGGATTTCTGCTTGGGTTCCTCCTTTCTGAGCTATGGTCTAAAGTCATTAAACAATGGAGGACAACCACAGACCTTATTTCACACATTTCCCATTTTAATAAGGCATCATTCTGCTGCCTCATAGCCAGGGCCTTGCAAATTATTGATCTATGCATTTTTCTCTATTTTTCTTAATCTCAAGGTTAAGAGATCTCAATCTTTTGGTATATATTGATGAGAAAAGAGACCACAAATTTAACTGATCCATATGCTGATTTCTTTCAGGTCACAAAGACATTTTAAGCATCAAATCCCTCATCATATACTGAATTTGAAAGTGTGTATCATACCTATGTAATTGAAACCAATTTAGTCCCTAATCTATACCGCTGTCATATCATTCCTTTGCCAAATAAAATTCTTTTTCACATAAATAGGCAGAACAAATTAGAATCAGTGGTGTATTTAGAAGAAAGAAAAAAAGAACATAGGTAGGTTGAGAATGGGATGGATCTAGGAAGGGTTGAGGGCAGTGGGGTCAATATGATCAAAACATTATATGAAATTCTTAAATAAGTAAAATATTAAAGAAAAGCTAAGATACTTTGTACATGTTTGACACTTCAATTGAGTGATAAGATTCCCAGGCTGGCCTTGAACTTAATCTGCAGGCTAGGCTAGATTTAATATCCTCATCCTCAAGCCTTTAATTCATAAATAATAAGATTGCAGGCCTACTTTGAGGATTCCAGTTTTCCAGTACTCTCATAAACATGTATATTTACACATTTGTACATTTTCCATTTTCATGTACATGGTGTATAGGTGTATACGAGAAAAAAAAAAGGTATGGCATTAGATGGGTGCAGAGGTAGGGAGACCTGAGAGGAAGTGAGGTAGGAAAATTGTGACAGGAATATATTGTATGAAAAAAATGTATTTTTAATAAAATAATAAAATTAAATTTAAAAAAGAGAAATTCAGGAGAGTTGATTTTGGGAAGGCATCTTATCTTTCACTGGATATTATCATTTTTTCTAGATTCTTATATGCAGAGTCCAGAGTAAATTGGTTGTCTATGCTCTACCATTTGTGTTACATGGAGCTATGCTGGGTTACTTCTCCATTTGTTCCAAAGTTCGTGATTGAGGAGTCCATGGCAAAAGGAAGATTTAAAAGAAAAGAATATCAATGTATTTAATGTCCATGTTATGTGACCTGGTGTGCTTCAAACACAAACACACAAAAGATCAAGGAAACTTATATATTTTGCACAAAGATCTGATGTCATGACAGTGATAGAGAAGTGTGATTGGACAATGAGAGTGTAATCTCTTTTTAAGAAACTGGTAGGAACTTAGCAAACCTTTTTTTTCAGATTCTTCTTTGTATCCCTGTGTATTCATACATGGTACACACACACACACACACACACACACACACACACACACACATATATATATATATATATATATATATATATATATATATATATGCAAAACACTCAGACACATAAAATAAATAAAAACAAATCTTTAGTAAAGTAGTTTTAAAGTGTAATACTTTTACGTAGTGTATACTGAATCTATCACCATCTACAAATACCAGAAAATATAAGTGGTGTTTCTTTTTTTTTAATTACATGATCCTTTATAGCTATTTCATGTCAATCGAAATCACAGAACTAGGCAGAAAGTCCCAGGCTACAAGTACAAACAGTGCAGCACTTCCCTGGGAGGCTGGGGACAGACATGGCACCATGGTCATGGTAGCTGGATCTTGGTAGACTCTGATGCCAAGCATATACCCTTTCATGCTCCTGATGCTTACTCCCAGGCCTGGCGGGGTTGGAGCTGTCCTGAGGGTCATGCTGCTCTTCCAAGGAGCCCCCACACCCCACCCCCGCCATGGGCCCTCCTGCAAATCCTGCCTATCTTCTGCTCTCTATCTTCTCTGCTCTCCCCCTTCTGGAATGCGGCCTTACTGTTCACAGGTACTGAGAGATCAATGCTGGGCTCATCCTCACCAACTCTCTCTGCTCCCCAGGCTGCTCCTCCACCTTCTAGACATCAACCACATCCTTCTCCGCTCCAGCCTCAACCTTTGGCCCCAAGACCTGAGACTTGAGCCAGGTGTAGACATCTGCTGCCTTCGCCATCAAATCCTTGTTGGCTTTGTACAGGCGAATCTTCTTCAGTGTGGCTACCACATCTATGTTCTTCTGAAGGATCTGAGAGGTTACCTGCAGAGTCCCCAGCTCTTCCAGCGCATTCAGACACCTCCCCACATCTGGGTTGTCGACCTTCAGTGCAAATTTGATCTCACTGTGCAGCTTCTGCAGTCTTTCCTCTAGGGAAGGTTCTTTCTTCTTCTCCCCTTTCCTGTTCAGTGAGAGGCCTTCTGACTGCTTCCGCGTCTGCTCTACCTTCACAGGCCTGGCTAATGGCTTCTTGTCTGGCCCTCTGCTCTTCTGCCCAGACTTCCTTGCAGACTCTGAGCCTGGCAGTTGGGACTTCTTGGCCAACTTCTTCCCCTCTTTCCTAATCTCCCCCTCGGGTTCTGAGTCAGAGGAAGACTGCACCGGGCTTGCAGCTGCGCTTCTTCACAGGCTCATTGTCTTCCAGTTCTTCCCCACTACTGCCCCTCACACTCTGCCCGCTGCTTGCATAGCGCCTTCTCCTCCCCCTCTTGTTCTCAAAGTCACCTCCTGGCCTCTAGCTCACTCCTCTGTTCTTCATTGCGCCTCTTCTACTCACTGATGTGGTCCACCTCACCACCTCACCCCTGGCTGTCACTGTCACTGTCACTGTCACTGTCACTGCTACTGCTGGGGATGGAAGGTAGCCATTCTGGCTTTGGTCTCTGCCCTTGGAGCTTGGGGGTGGCTTCTCAGCTGGCTTTCTGCCTTGAGTTTTTTTTTTTTTAACAGACACATCCGAGTCAGAGGAGGAGGATGAAGAGTACAAGGAGGATGGGGACGGCCGTTCTGAAGCCAAAGGCTCCTCCTTGGCCCCATCTGAGTCAGCTTTGGAATCTGAATCCTAGCCTGAAGGCACCTTCTTCTCTTGTCCACCTGGAGGACCCTGCTGTGGTGCCTGGGTCACTGTTTTCTTCTCCAGGGTAAAGTCTTGGTGGCTGCTGACTCATGGGCTCTTGGAATCCTCTTACGATGAGGACATAGTTGCCTGATCCTTGCACTTATCATAGGCGAACAGGCCCTTGGGTCCCGGGAAGGCCGTTGCATGTGTTCCAAAGAAAAAGATGAGGCATTTGTTGGGTGGGGGCTTCACGGCACCATCAACGATGTCTGAGAGTGTAGGTAGCCCTTCATCTTGGCGAACACCAAGTCTCCAGGCTTGAAGGCATCTTGCATGCTGTTGGCAGAGGCCCAGGCCATGAAAAGCAGCAAAGGTCAGTCATCAAAACTTATATTAATATTATGCAAATCTCTTGGCTACAAACAGACACGAACATGAATTTTCCCCTGTATACATTTTGGGGGAGGGTCGTTGAGACAGGGTTTCTCTGAGTAGCTTTGGAGCTTGTCCTGGAACTTGATCTGTGGGCCAGGCTGGCCACAAACTCACAAAAATACAGCTGCCTCTGCCTCTCTAGTGCTCAGATTAAAGTTGTCACTTGTGTACTTTTTAGATGGCAATGTGCACCAAGTGGTGGTCATTGAGAGGCTGTACCATCTTCACATGATCTTTGAAGCTGACCTTGAGCTAGAACTCAGTGGTCCCTTTTACACAAACTTAGGCACTCTAGTGGAAACAGTATAGAAGAGCTACAAAATAGTCATTGCCAAAAGGGAGCACTCATAGCTACAGAAGCAACTGGGGATTCAATGCAATACCTTTTGAGGGAAGTAAATGGGTTTGTGAACCATTACCCAGTAGAAAATATCAACAATCTAGGGATCTAAGAGTACACACCAAGGTTGTCTGTGGTGATACATTATGTATGATTTATTAAAGCTTGCCTGAGGATTCAGAAAGCAAAGTCAGCCACAAGCTATAGAAGTCAGGAGGTGGTGGCATATACCTTTAATCCTAGGTCTCAGGATGAGAAGTAAACAGATCTCTGTGAGTTCAAGGCCTCACAAAATATATCCAGCCCTAAAAGAAACAGCTCATACAAAGATGATCTCAGAACTTGGGATCACATGCCTTTAATCCCAAGACTCATGAGAGGTATTTAAGACAGAAACAGAGTCTCAGAGAGACATTCATTCTCTAGCCACATTGAGTACAGGAAGACATTGAAGTCTCAGGATTCGCCAGCCACGCAGAGGAGAGGCAGCA
Organism: Cricetulus griseus; assembly: GCF_003668045.3. Taxonomy (NCBI): domain Eukaryota; kingdom Metazoa; phylum Chordata; class Mammalia; order Rodentia; family Cricetidae; genus Cricetulus; species Cricetulus griseus. The sequence continues at coordinate 88,561,205 of NC_048604.1, forward strand.
TTCTTAGGTCTGGTGGAGCCAGGATCGCCTTTCAGTATGAGGTAGAGTGAGAGCTAGTGACCAGCTGCTTTGCTTTTCTGATCTTCAGCTTGAAGCTTGAACCCCAATTTCAGTCTCTGGTTCTTTTATTTATCATGTTACAGTGATCACTGCAGTGGTGTGTGGGGAGAGGTTTTGGTAGTCCATGCTTGTCTTTTGTCCCTTATAGTCATATAAACATGTTGAATAGATGCATAGTCACACCACCAGCTCTTGAGAGAACAAGTTGATATGACCAAAGCATGTTATCAACATTTGAGAATAAAATGAACTTTTACTTTTTTCTTCAGTTTTGTCCTTAATATGTCATCCTCTGCATGAGGGCAAAAGCCTTATCTCTCTGAGTCAGACAGATTAGGCACTTAACTCCACATGTCAATGAAAAAGATCACCATGAGGGGCATAGAAAGAAGGTTAATAAACATGACAAAATTGGTAAGAACAAATAAAGAGGTTTGATGACAAATCTATCCTAAAGGTGCTAACAGGAACTCTGAGGTTTTATAGAAAAGGAAAATATAGAGAAGGACCTGAAGTATGTTACCTGGCAGGGCAGGTAATCTTGATGAGGCTAATGGTCTAATTGGTCAATAATCTCAGTTCTCGTTCCAAGGGTACTCTCTCGGGAATATTACCTCTATGATCACTCCAGGGGAGGAATCTCATTTTATTCCATGAGAATATTATTTGTGCTCTAGGTTATAGCACCATGGTATGAATAATTGCATTTATTTGGGAAGTTATCTGCCCTCAAAGGTTTGATGTTGCTTAAAGGTAGTTTCAGTTCTTTGTCATCAAGATGTTCATTACTCATTCATATAATTATGGAGTCCAGAGTAACTGTAGATGGAAGTGGTCTGGAAGGAAGGGATTTAAAAGGTAAAAGTAGAATTAGAGAAGAAAAAATGGAGTGGGTTAAGTCAATGACTAGTACCTTCCTTCACCATCTGTCCAACACCTCATGTATGATACAGACTCTAATAGTAGGGAAGTTGTACAATGCCATTTTCCACAGATGAAAAGAGGAAAGAAATGGATAAGAGATGTGAGTATTCATTTATCAGTATTTTGGGTCATTCACTTTTATCTTCATGTGGCTCGCAGGAGGTCAATGTTGAAGAATTTGTATGTGTAAATTGCTTTGCATAGGGTTTGTTTATGCAAATATCAGCATTTTTATTATTCTCAAGTTAGATATTCAAGATATTTCTGAGGTTTGGAGAGATTGCTTAGCAGTTTATAGTACGCAATGTTCTTGAAGAAGACTTGGATGAAGTTTCCAGCATGCATATTAGGAACATTGAAACTGCTTGTAACTCAACCTCCAGGAAATCAAAACTGCACTTGTGAGCACACATAAGCACACACAAAAGCACATATACATACGCCTAAATAAATAATAAAAATAACTTTATTTTATATATGTGCAAGTGTATGCCTGGTTATAAGTATGCACTTGTACCTTGTGTGTGCAGAAGTCTGTGGAAGTCAGAAGAGGGTGTCAGATCCCCTCTGGAATTGGAGTCAAAGGCAATTGTAAATCACCATGTGGCTGCTGAGAATTGAATTTAGTTCTTCTGTATGCTCTTAACTGCTGAGCCATCTCCAGTCCATGATATAATAGCACTAATATTTTTTTAAGGTGCTGGAGTGGTTGCTTAGTGACCAAGAGTGTATATAGCTCTTGTGAAGGACCCAAGTTCACTTCCCAGCACCTATGTCAGGCATCTTACAACCACCTATTTCTCAGGATCCAAGGGATCCAGTGTCTCTGCCCTCTGTTTGTACTGTTCATACATGGCATTCACTCATATGCACACATAACTAAAAGTAATAAAAATAAAATCTTAAAAATTATTTCTGAGGTCAGAATTTATGTTTATAAGAAATTATTGTGTACACTTTTACAAATAAATGATGCAACCTTGACCCATTTCTCACTTTTTTGCTTTCTTTTTCTTTCTTTTTTTTTGAATAGATTCTCACCCTGTTGTGTATACCAAGCTGCCTTGAGATTGTGGTCTTCCTGTATCTGTTTCCCCACAGCCAGGAATGTATACTTGCACCTGCATTCCTATAGTTCTTGAGTTTTTCTTAATCTCTTTGGATATTGTCACACATTAAAAAAAGAATAAAGTATATTTTATAGCTGGGTGGATCAAAATAATATGAATCATGGTGATTCTTTCATAAATATTTGAAAATCTGTATGGACAGGAATAAGAAAATATCATCCTAATGATGTGTAAATCAGAAACAAAGAGCTTTAACCATACAACAAGAACAGAATGAAATATTACTTATTCCTTGGAAGTAAGCATATATTTCAGGAAATGAGGAAAATATTTAGATTTTTTCCAGGTAGTGTGTTTTATTGCTAAGAAAACACAAAAGCTGCCTTTCCCAGCATTAAGATTTTCGTTCATTTATTCAAGGCCAAGGCTCCATAAAGGTACATAACAGAGCTCTCTTGAAAGTCAGGATTATTTTTATTATATATCTTTTCAGTACCAAGCCCTCAGGAACTATTATGCTTGAGGCAGAGACTGTCCCCACAGAAGCTTTGGCCTGTGGCAACAAAAGGGTAAAAGAACTTCAAAGAGCCCCCCTCCCCACCCTCCCCAGTCCCTGGATTAGCTTCCCAGCTCAACTGACTGGAATCCACACCTAAATTCTCATACACTTATGTAACAATAATTCTTTCTGCCAGCTGCTTGGGTTCTGATGCCACTTTAGGACCCCCAAATAACACACAGAGTCTTAAATTAGTTACAATGCTGCTGACCAATTACTAGGATATATTATTTGCTAGCTCAGTCTTAATTGTCAACCATAATTACTAATCTATATATTTTTATAAGGACGTATCTTACCAAGGACGCCAGCCTTATGCATCATCTCTTCCTGGGATCACATGGTGACTCTCCCCTTTCCTACATTTCCCAGATTCCTCCTTCTTTCCTAGTCCTGCCTAACTTGCTTCCCTATTGGCCAACAGTGCTTTATTTATCAATCAATAAGACAAACATATACACAGAAGGACCTCCCCATCACACCTAGGTCCTGACTTTTGCTCTATTGTCTCTGCAAATTGTACACTTTTATGGGGCAGGGGGAAGCCGACTGACAATGGAAGTGTTTCTAGAAAGAACTGACATGTCTGCCAGTAACTAGAGTGGAAATTTCCGGTTCTAATGTGGATAGCATCTTCCAATGGCTAGTCTCCCAGATGTAAGAATTCAGAGGAAGAGTATAAATGCTTATAAGTGTCCTTGCTTTCTGAATGTGTTTTTTCCTGCTGCTACCAGACTTCAAACTGGCAACTCTTTATCTAGGACTTCAACAATGGATTGGGGCTACTAAGGCATGCAGCTACTTAGTAGGCTGCCTAGCTGTGTGTCCAGAGGTGACAAATTGTTGGATGAACTACCCCTTGTCACACAGCAATCCAACAAGTCCATTTTGATGAAATTTACATATGTTCTGTTAGTTTGTTTCTTTGAGAGAACCATGGCTAATTCATATGCAGATAAAACATTTTTACCCAGTTTATTGAAGATGATTATTAGCTCATTAGTATACATAATAGGCTAACACATTGCATGCTATCATTTTTTCAATGATTTATTTATTTATATTAATTATGAATACAGTGTTCTGCCTGCATGTATGCCTGAAGGCCAGAAGAGTGCACCAAATCTCATTAAGGATGGTTGTGAGCCACCATGTGGTTGCTGAGAACCACTGAGCCATCTTTCCATCCCCCATTGCATGGTTTCTTTCTTTCTTTCTTTCTTTTGCTTCTGACTTCATTTTTATATTTATTTTTATTAGTTCAAATTAGGAACAAGCTTGTTTCACATGTCAATCCCTTCTCCCTCACCTTCCTCTTCCCCCCTAACCCCCACTCAACCTCCACCCCATCCCCCTCCACTCCCCAGGGAGGGTAGGGCCCTCCACGGGACTCCCCAAAGTCCACCACATCATCCTAATCCAGGCCTGGGTCCTCCCCCATGTGTCTGGGCTGAGAGCACATCCCTTCATGTGGAATGGGCTCTCAAAGTCGCTTCTTACACCAGGGAAAAATACTGATCCACTACCAGGGTCCCCATAGAGTACCTAGGCCTCCTCATTGACATCCACGTTCAGGGGTCTGGATCATTCCAGTGCTGGCCTCACAGACAGCAGTCTGGGGTCCATGTGCTCCCTGTTGTTCAGGTGAGCTGTTTCTGTGGGTTTCACTTGCCTGGTCCTGACACTTTGATCTTCATTCCTCCCTTTCTGCAACTCGGTTCCAGAATTCAATTCAGTGTATATCTGTGGGTATCTGTCTATGCTTCCATCAGCCACTGGATGAGGGCTCCTCATGCTCCCATTTAGCTCAGGAGATCCTTCCCCTTTCCATTCTCTGGGGTCCATGCATTTTTCTCTTAGAGTCCTTCTTGTTTCCTAGTTCCTTTGATGATGAGGATTGTAGGCTGGTAATCCTTTGCTCTGTCTAAAATTCATATATGAATGAGTACATACCATGTTTGTCTTGTTTTGTCTAGGTTACCTCACTCAGGTGAAGATCTTTTCCCGTTCTGTGGGCTGTCGGTTTGTCTTACTGACTGTATCCTTAGCCTTACAGAAGCTTCTCAGTTTCCAGAGGTTCCATTTATTAATTGTAGATCTCAATGTCTGTGCTACACATAATATAGGTGTTATGTTCAGGAAGCAGTCTCCTGTACCAATTTGCTCAAGGGTATCTCTCACTTCCTCTTCTAGAAGGTTCAATGTGTTTGGATTTATGTTGAGATCTTTGATCCATTTGGACTTAAGTTTTGTGCCTGGTGATAGATGTGGATCTATCTGCAGTCATCTGCATGTCTGAATCTAGTTGTGCAAGCACCATTTATTGAAGATGCTTTCTTTTTTCCATTGTATAGATTTAGCATCTTTGTCAAAAATAAGGTGTTCGTAGTTGTGTGGGTTAATATCAGGGTTTTCAATTCGATTCCATTGGTCTATCTATCTGTCTAATTTTGTGCCAATACCAAGCTGGTTTCAGGAGTATAGCTCTATAACAGAGCTTTAAGTCAGGGATGGTGATGCCTCCAGAAGTTCCTTTATTTTACAGGGTTGGTTTGGCTATCCTGGGTTTTTTGTTTTTCCATATAAAGTTGAGTATTGTTCGACTGAGTTCTGTGAAGAATTGTGTTGGGATTTTAATAGGGATTGCATTAAATATGTAGATTACTTTTGGTAAGATTGCCTTCTTACTATGTTGATCCTACCTATCCAAAAGCATAGGAGATCTTTTCATTTTCTGATATCTTCTTCAATTTCTTTCTTTGAAGACTTAACGTTCTTGTACAGGTCTTTCATATGCTTGGTAACAGTTAGCCCAAAATATTTTATGTCATTTGTGGCTATTTTCAAAGGTGATGTTTCCCTGAATTCTTTCTCAGCAAGTTTATCATTTGTATATAGGAGAGCTACTGACTCTTTTGAGTTAATCTTGTATCCTGCCACTTTACTGAAGGTGTTTATCAGCTGTAGGAGTTTCTCAGTAGAATTTTTCAGGTCACTTATGTAGACTATCATATTGTCTGCAAATAGTGAAATTTTGACTTCTTCCTTTCCAGTTTGTATTCTTTGATCTCCTTCTGTTGTCTTATTGATCTAGCTAGGACTTCTAGTACTATATTAAGTAGATATGGAGAGAGCAAATAGCCTTGTCTTGTTCCTGATTTTAGTGGGATCACCCTAAGTTTCTCTCCATTTAGTTTGATGTTAGCTGTTGGCTTGTTGTATATTGCCTTTATTATGTTTAGGAATGTTCCTTGTATCCCTCATGTATCCAAGACTTTTATCATGAAGGGGTGTTGCATTGTTAATGACTTTTTCAGCATCTGATGAGATGATCAAGTGGGTTTTTTTTTCTTTCAGTTTTTTCTTTCAGTTTTTTTTTCTTCCATTTTTATGGAAGACTGCAATGACAAATTTTTGTATGTTGAACCATCCCTGAATCTATTTGATTATGGTAGATGATTGTTTTGATGTGTTCCCAGATCCAGTTTGCCAGTATTTTATTGATTATTTTTGCACCAATGTTTATGAGGGGGAGTGGATGTATTACTACTCTTTAGTTGCATCTTTGTGTGGTTTGGGTATGAGGGTAACTGTAATCTCATAAAAAGAGTTTGGCAATGCTCCTTCTGTTTCTATTGTGTGGAACAACTTAAGGAGTATTGATATTAGCTGTTCTTCGAAATTCTGGTAGAATTCTCCACTGAAACTCTCTAACTGGGGCTTTTTTTGGTTGGGAGACTTTTGATTTCCTTGGTGGTTATAGGTCTATTTAAATTGTTTATTTGGTCTTGATTTAATTTTGGTATGTTTCACCTATCCAGAAAATTGTCCATTTCTTTTTCACTTTCCCAATTTTGTGGAGTGCAGGTTTTCAAAGTATGACCTGATGATTCTCTAGACTTCTTCACTGTCTGAGGTTATGTCCCTGTTTTCATTTTTGACTTTGTTAATTTGGATAATCTCTCTCTGATTTTTGGTTAGTTTGGCTAAGGCTTGTCTATCTTGTTGATTTTCTAAAAAAAAAATGAACTATTTGTTTCATTCATTCTTTGTATTGTTATCTTTGTTTGTTATTTTATTGATTTCAGCCTTCAGTTTAATTATTTCCTGGTGTCTACTCTTCCTGGGTGAGTTTGTGTTTTTGTTTTTTTTTTTTTTTTCTAGCGCTTTCAGGTATGCTGTTAAGTGGCTAGTGTGTTTTCTCCAGCTTCCTTATGTAGGCACTTAGTGCTGTGAACTTTCCTCTTAGCACCGTTTTCATAGTGTATCATGAGTTTGGATATATTGTGCTTTTCAATGAACTCTAGGAAGTTTTTAATTTCTTTATTTCTTCCTTGACCCTATGATGATTCAGTTGAACATTGTTCAATATCCATGACTTTGTAGGCTTTCTGCAATTAGTGTTGTTGTTGAAGTCTAACTTTAAGCTATGGTGATTTGATAAGGTACAGGGAGATATTCCAATTTTTTTTTTTTTTTGTATCTGTTGAGGTTTGCTTTGTTACCTGGTATCTGGTCAGTTTCAGAGAAGGTTCCATGAGGTGCTGAGAAGAAGGTATATTCTTCTGAGTTTGGGGAGAATGTTCTATATATGTATGCTAAGCTCATTTGAGTTATGGCATTGGTAACTTCCCTTATTTCTCTGTTAAGTTTCTGTCTGACACCTGCCCAGTGGTGAGAGTGGGGTGTTGAAGTCTCACAACATTAATGTGTGGAGTTTGATGTGTGATTTAAGCTCTAGTAATATTTCTTGTACAAATGTGGGTTTCCTTGTGTTTTGGGCATAGATGTTTATAATTGAGACTTCATCTTGGTGGATTTTCCCTGGGATGAATTTGAAATTACCTTCTCTGTTTTGATTAATTTCCGTTTGAAGTCTATTTTGTTAGATATTAGGATAGCTATAACTGTTTGTTTCTTAGGGGTGGAGTTGTATTTCTTATATACAGCAGAAGGAAGGATGTTGTTTTCACATCCATTCTGATAGCCTGTGTCTTTTTATAGGTGAACTGAGATCATTGATATTAAGAGATATTAATGAGCAGTGATTATTAATTCCTGCTATATTTGGTTTTCTTGTTGGTGGTAGTATTTGTGTATTTCCATTCTTTGGGGTTTGCTGGTGTGAGGTTATCTGTTGCCTGTGTTTTTTGGGTGCAGCTAAATTCCATGGTTTGGAATTGTCCTTCTAGTAATTTCTGTATGGCTGGATTTGTGGATAGGTAGTATTTAAATCTGATTTGTCATGCAATAGCTTGTTTTCTCCATCTATGGTGACTGAAATATTTGCTGGATATAGTAGTCTGGGCTGGCATCCATGGTTCCTTAGAATATCTGTCCAGGACTTTCTGGCTATCAGCTTTTCAATTGAAAATTAGGGCATAAATCTGGTAAGTCTGCCTTTATATTTTATTTGGCTCTTTCCTTTACAGCTCCTAGTATTCTTTCTTTATTCTGTATGTTTAGTGTTTTGATTATTATATGGTGAATGTACTTTTTTTGAAATACTCTATTTGGTATTGTATGAGCTTCTTGTACATTCATAGACATATCCTTCTCTAGATTGGGAAAATTTTCTTCTATGATTTTCTATGAATATATTGTCTTGCCTTTCAGCTGGACTTCTATCCCTGTTATCATTAGGTTTGGTCTTTTCATGGTGTCCTAGATTTCTTTGGTGTTTTGTGTTAAGAATTTGTTGGATTTAACCTTTTCTTTGACAGATGAATCTATTTTCTCTATTGTATTTCAATGCCTGAGATTCTTTATTCCATCTCTTGCATTCTGTTGGTTATTCTTACAACTGTAGTTCCTGTTCATTTCCCCAGCTTTTCCATTTCCAGAATTCCTTTGGTTTGTGTTTTTTTCATTGCCTCTATTTCAATTTTATTGTCTTGCTTGATTGGTTTTTTCTTGGTTTTCTTGCCTTTCTTTAAGTTATTTATTTATTTCTTCCATTTTATGTTTTTATGTTTTCCATTTTGTGTTTTCCTCCATTTCTTTAAGAGAATTTCTCATTTTCTTTTTAAGGGATTCTCTCATCTTCATCAAGGTGTTTATAATATCATTTCATTCTGCTTTATCTGCATTGAGCTGGTCATGTGCCATACTGCTCTTCATGTTGTTGAATGTATTCTTTTTTTAATGTTTCTTTATATATATATATATATATATATATATATATATATATATATATTAGTTCTAGTAGGGAACAAGCTTGTTTCACATGTAAGTCCCTTCTCCCTCTCCCTCCCCTCACCCCCACCACCCCCCACCCCATCCACCCACCACTCCCCAGGCAGGGTAGGGCCCTCAACAGGGGCTCTGCAAAGTCCACCAAATCTTCCTGTGCTGGTCCTGGGCCCTTCCCCATGTGTCCAGGGCCATAGTGTAACCCTTCATGTGGGATGGGCTCTCAAAGTCCCTTCTTACACCAGGGAAAAATACGAATCCACCACCAGAGGCTCCCTGGAGTGCAGAGGCCTCCTTATTGACATCCATGTTCAGGGGCCCGGATCATACTTGTAATGGCCTCCCCGACAGCATCTGGGGTCTATGTGCTCTCCCTTGTTCAGGCCAACTGTTCCTGTGGGTTTCTCCAACCTGGTATACAGACCCCTTTGTTCCACATTCCTCCCTCTCTTCAACTAAATTCCCGATTTCAGCTCAGTGTATATCTGTGGATGTCTGTCTCTGCTTCCATCAGCCACTGGGTGAGGGCTCTAGGACAGCATAAAGAGAAGTCATCAATCTCATTTTAGGGGAAGGGATTTTAGGTTATCCTCTCTACCATTGCCTGGATTGTCAGATCGTGTCATCCTTATAGGTCTCTGGAGATCTCCCTGGTTCCAGATCTCTTCTGGTACCTATAATGGCTCCCTCTAATATTGTATCTCTCATCCTGTTCTCTTTCCTCTATTCTTCCCCCAACTCAATATTTCTGCCCCTCCATTTCTTCTCCTATACTCCTCTTCTCATGCTCTTATTATAGTATCTCCTTCCCCCCTACCCTCATGCTCCCAATTAGTTCAGGAGTTCATGCCACTTCCATTCCTGCGGACCATTTATCCCTTAGAGTCCTTCATGTTTCCTAGTTTCTTTGGTGAAGAGGACTGTAGGCTGGTAATCCTTTGCTCTATGTCTAAAATTCATATATGAGTGAGTACATTCCATGATTGTCTTTTTGTGACTGGATTACCTCACTCAGGATGGTTTCTTCTAGCTCCACCCATTTGGCTGTGAATTTCAAGATTCCATTGCTTTTCTCTGCTGAGTAGTACTCCATTGTATAAATGTACCACATTTTCTCAATCCATTCTTCAGTTGAGGGGCATCTATGTAGCTTCCAGGTTCTGGCTATTACAAACAATGCTGCTATGAACATGGTTGAGCATATGTTGTATGACATGCATTATTTGGGTATAACCCAAGAGAGGAATGGCTGGATCTTGAGATAGACTCATTCACATTTTTCTGAGCAACCGCCATACTGATTTCCAGAGTGGTCTTACAAGTTCGCACTCCACCAGCAATGGAGGAGTATTCCTTTTTCTCCACATCCTCTCCAGCATAGATTGTCATTGGTATTTTTGATTTTAGCCATTCTGACAGGTGTGAGGTGGTATCTCAGTTGTTTTGAGTTGCATTTCTCTGATAGCCAATGATTTTGAGCACTTAAGTGTCTTTCAGCCATTTCAGATTCCTCTGTTGAAAATCTCTATTTAGTTCTGCACCCCACTTTTTAATTTCATTGTTTGGTGTTTTGGTGGCTAGCTTCTTGAGCTCTTTTATATTTTGGAAATCAGTCCTCTGTCAGATGTGGGATCGGTGAAGATCTTTTCCCATTCTGTGGGTGGTCGTTTGGTCCTACTGACTGTTTCTTTTGCCTTGCAGAAGCTTATCAGTTTCAGGAGGTCCCATTTATTAATTGCAGACCTCAATGTCTGTGCTACTGGTGTTATGTTCAGGAAGCTGTCTCCTGTGCCAATTTGTTCAAGGGTAATTCCCACTTTCTCTTCTAGAAGATTCAGTGTGGCTGGATTTATGCTGAGATCTTTGATCCATTTGCACTTAAGTTTTGTGCATGGTGACAGGTATGGATCTAACTGCAATTTTCTGCATGTCTGAATCCAATTGTACCAGCACCATTTGTTGAAGATGCTATCTTTTTTCCATTGTATAGATTTAGCACCTTTGTCAAAAATAAGGTATTCCTAGGTGCATGGATCAATATCAGGGTTTTCAATTCGATACGATTGGTCTATCTGTCTATTTGTGTGCAAATACCAAGCTGTTTTCAAAACTATGGCTTTATAGTAGAGCTTGAAGTCGGGGATGGTGATGCCTCCAGAAGATCCTTTATTGTAAAGAGTTGTTTTGGCTATCCTGGGTTTTTTATTTTTCCATATAAAGTTGAGTATTGTTCTTTCAATGTCTGTGAAAAACTGTGTTGGGATTTTGATGGGGATTGCATTGAATCTGTAGATTGCTTTTGGCAGGATTGCCATTTTTACTATGTTAATTCTACCTATCCAAGAGCATGGGAGATCTTTCCATTTTCTGGTATCTTCTTTAATTTCTTTCTTTAAGTCTCAAAGTTCTTATTGTACAGGTCTTTCACTTTTTTGGTTAGTGTTATCCCAAGATATTTTATGTTGCTTGTGGATATTGTGAAAGGTGATGTTTCCCTGATTTCTTTCTCATTGGATTTATCATCTGTATATAGTAGGGCTACTGATTTTTTTGAATTAATTTTGTATCCTGCTACCTTGCTGAAGGTGTTTATCAGCCGTCGGAGTTCCCTGGTAGAGTTTTTCGCGTCACTAATGTAGACTATCATGTCTTCTGCAAATAGTGAATGTTTGACTTCATCCTTTCCAATTTGTATCCCTTTGATCCCCATTTCTTGTCTTATTGCTATAGCCAGAACATCAAGTACAACATTGAAGAGATATGGAGAGAGTGGACAGCCTTGTCTTGTTCCTGATTTTAGAGTAAATTCTTTGAGTTTTTCTCCATTTAGTTTGATGTTGGCTATTGGTTTGGTGTATAATGCGTTTATCATGTTTAGATATGTTCCTGCTATTCCTGTTCTCTCCAAGATCTTAATCATGAAGGGATGTTGGATTTTGTCAAAGGATTTTTCAGCATTTAGTGAGATGATCATGTGGTTTTTCTTTTTCAGTTTGTTTATATGGTGGATTACATTGATGGATTTTCGTATGTTGAACCATCCTTGCATCCCTGGGATGAAGCCTACTTGATAATGGTGGATGAATTTTCTATGTTCTTGGATTCGGTTCGACAATATTTTATTGAGTATTTTAGCATCGATATTCATGAGGGATATCGGTTGGTAGTTTTCTTTCTTAGTCATATCTTTGTGTGACTTGGGTATCAAAGTGATTGTAGCCTCATAGAAAGAGTTTGGCAATATTCCATCTGCTTCTATTGTGCGGAACAGTTTAGGAGTACTGTAATTAGCTCTTGTTTGAATTTCTGGTAGAATTCTGCAGTGAAGCCATCTGGCCCTGGGCTTTTTTTTTGGTTGGGAGGCTTTTGATGACTGCTTCTATTTCATTGGGGGTTATAGGTCTATTTAAACTGTTTATCTGATCTTGATTTAATTTTGGTAACTGCTATTTATCCAGAAAGCTGTCCATTTCCTTTAGATTTTCTAATTTTGTGGAGTACAGGTTTTCAAAGTATGACCTGAAGATTCTCTGGATTTCCTCAGTGTCCGTTGTCATATCCCCCTTTTCATTTCTGATTTTGTTAATTAGCATGCTCTTTCTCTGCCTTTTGGTTAGTTGGCTAGAGGTTTGTCTATCTTGTTGATCTTCTCAAAGAACAAACTCTTTGTTTCATTGATTCTTTGTAATGTTTTCCTAGTTTCTACTTTGTTGATTTCGTCTCTCAGGTTGATTATTTCCTGGCGTCTACTCCTCCTTGGTGAGTTTGCTTCTTTTTGCTCTAAAGCTTTCCGTTGTTTTGTAAATTCTCTAATGTGACATTCCTCCAGTTTCTTCATGTGGGCACTTAGTAGTATGAACTTCCCTCTTTGCACTGCTTTCAGAGTGTCCAATAAGTTTGGGTATGTTGTGTCTACATTCTCATTAAATTCTAGGAAGCCTTTAATTTCTTTTTTTATTTCTTCCTCAACCCAGGATTGGTGCAATTGGGTGTTACTTATTTTCCACTCGAATGTAGGTTTTCTGCAATGCGTATTGCTGTTGAATCCTAGCTTTAATGCATGGGGGTCTCATAAGATACAGGGGGTTATTTCAATTCTTTTGTAACTGTGGAGGTTTGCTTTGCTGCCAACTATGTTGTCAATTTTTGAGAAGGTTCCATGTGGAGCTGAGAAGAAGATATATTCTTTTGTGTTTGGATGGAATGTTCTATAGATATCTGTTAAACCCAGTTGGGTCTTAACTTCTGTCCGTTCCTTTGTTTCTTTTTTAAGTTTCTGTCTGGTGGTCCTGTCTAGTGGTGTAAGGGGGGTGTTGAAGTCTCCTACTATAAGTGTTTGTGGTTTTATGTGTGGTTTGAGTTTTAGTAATGTTTCTTTTACAAATGTGGGTGCTTTCGTTTTAGGGGCATAGATGTTCAGGATTGAGAATTCATCTTGTTGGACTTTTCCTGTGATGAGTATGAAATGCCCTTCTTCATCTCTTTTGATTGCTTTTAGTTTAAAGTCTAATTTGTTAGATATTAGGATTGCTACACCAGCTTGTTTCTTGAGCCCATTTGATTGGAAATTTTTTTCCCATCCTTTTACTCTGAGGTATCGCCTGTCTTTGAAATTGAGGTGTGTTTCTTGTAAACAGCAGAAGGATGGATTCTGTCTTTGTATCCATTCTGTTAGCCTATATCTTTTTATGGGTAAGTTAAGACCATTGACATTTAGGGATATTAATGTCCATTGTTCATTGGTTCTTGTTTGTTTTGGATTTATTGTTGATGGTGTCATTGCATGTGGATTTTGCCATCCTGTTTCTTTTTGCGTTTGGTAAAATTAGATTAACTATTGCCAGTGTTTTTGTGAGTGTAGTTATGTTCGTTGGGTTGGAGTTTTCCTTCCAGAACCTTCTGTAGTGCTGGATTTGTGGATATGTATTGTTTAAATCTGTTTTTGTCATGGAATATCTTGTTTTCGCCATCAATAGTGATTGAAAGTTTTGCTGGGTACAGTAGTCTGGGTTGACATCCATGTTCCATTAGTGCTTGTAGTGTATCTATCCAAGACCTTCTGGCTTTCAGTGTTTCCATTGAGAAGTCAGGTGTGATTCTGATTGGTTTGCCCTTATATGTTACTTGACCTTTTTCCTTTGTTGTTCTTAATATTTTCTCTTTATTCTGTAGATCTGGTGTTTTGTTTATTATGTGTCAGGGGGACTTCTTTTTGTGGTCCAGTCTGTTTGGTGTCCTGTAAGCTTCTTGTACTTTCATAGGCATATCCTTCTGTAGGTTGGGGAAGTTTTCTTCTATGATTTTGTTGAATATGTTTTCTGTACCTTTGAGCAGTGTTTCTTCACCTTCTTCTACACCTATTATTCTTGGTGTTTTTATGGTGTCCCATATTTCCTGGATATTTTGTGTTAGGGATTTGTTGGAATTGAGGTTTTCTTTGGTTGATGAATGTCTTCAGTAGCTAAGATTCTCTCTTCCATCTCTTGAATTCTATTGGTTACACTCACATCTTTATTTCCTGATCGTTTATCCAGCTTTTCCATTTCCAGCATGGCCTCATTCTGTGTTTTCTTTATTGTGTCTATTTCAGCTTTCATGCTTTGAACTGTTTCAAGAGCTTCCTTCACTTGTTTGGATGTTTTTTCTTGGCTTTCTTTAGATTCTTTAAGAGATTTGTTTATTTCTTGAATTTTTTGGTTTGTCTTTTCCTCCATTTCGTTTAATTTTTTGTTTGCTTTTTCTTCTATTTCTTAACGGATTTTCTTGTTTCCTCTTTAAAGGTCTCTATCATCTTGCTGAGAAAATTTTTGAGGTCCATCTCATCTTCATGCTCTGTGTTGGGCTTTTCAGATCTTGCTGGAGTGGAGTCCCTACATTCTGGTGGTGTCATATTGGTCTTTCTGTTGTTGAGTGAAATCTTATTCTGTCTTCTTCCCATATCTTCTTTTAGTGGGTGCAGGTGGGATCTCTGTATCTCCTCTTGTGACCCAGTGGTGTGTGGAGGCCAGGATTTCAATGTCCAGAACTCTTGATGGTCTTTCCTCTCCTGGTAGTCTCCTTACTAGTTCCTAGTTCCTGGGTCGGTTGCAGAAAGGATTTTAGAGTGGGGTGCTATCAGATTCAGGGAGCAGGGAGCTCCTCCCTGCCTGGGTGTGTCTACTCCAAGCAGGCAGGCGCAGGCGGGCGTAGGGGGGGTGGTCTGGATGAGTAATGTTTTGGGCGGGAGTTGAGAAAGGGCAGAGACTGACTCACCTAGTTCCTGGGTAGGTCGGCGAATCTGTTGAATGTATTCTTACACTGCTGTCTGTCCTTCTCTTTTTCCATTCAGTACAGGTAGTGCCTGTAGCACTAGGTGCAGTTGAGGCCTATAAGTTTCATGATCACTGACCCTCCAGGTGTAGTTGGAGGTCTGGTGGTTACTGGTGAGATTGTTTGGGATGGTTAGTGGAGCAAGTACTGCTGCCTGGTCACTGAGGGTGCAGTGGATGGAGGAGGGGCAGGGGCTAGGGCCTAGAGAGTAGGGTTCTCCATTAGGGATCTCAGACACTCATCTGTCCTTTCAGGTATAGATGGAGGTCTGGTAGTCACTGGTGAGGCAGCATGGGATGGTTGGGGGAGGTGCCTAGTCATTGAAGGTGCTATGGGTGGGGGAGGGGCAGGGCTGTCTTCCTCTTTCATAATCTTTTGTCATTTGTACTCTAGCTGATTATTTAGAATGCATTAAGGCATTGAAATTATTCTGGGAGACTTGCTAGACCGAAAAATCTCAAATTATCTGTATCCAGTCACTCATTAACCTCCTTGATGGATTTGGTAAAGATGAGTTTTGATTTATTTATTTTTTGTTTATTAGTGTTTGGTATGCTTGTATATATGTGCAACATGTGCTTGCTTGGTGACTGAACTTCCATAAGATGGTGTTTTATCCCCTAGGAATGGAGCCCTCTGGAAGAAAAGCCAGTGCTCTTAAATGCTGAGCAATGTCTCTAGCCACTTGATAGTGTTTTTGTCATTTATTTTTATTAGTATACTTAACTATAAAGAAACTTATTTATTTCTATAAGCAATTGAACCTTGGATTATATACATTCTGGTTCAGAGGTCTACCACTGAGTTACATGGCCCAGCAGTGAAATGAACTCCCTTTAAATAAAACAATTTTGGTGAGTTTTAATGCATGTAGTGGAATTGGAAAAAAAATCTTATTTATTTCAGACTAAAACCACATAATAAATTCTGGAGTTAAAGTAAGTGTAGTCTTCGCCATTCATCAAAGAAACTTTTCTTTGCAACAGAGACCAGTACCAAAAAACACAACCAATCAAAATGCAGAGGCCAGTCCCAATGGATATTGTTATAAAACACTCCTGAATGCAAGGCTTGGAGAACATTGCAGAAGAGTAGACAGAAAGATTGTAAGAGCCAGAGGAACAGGGAATTTGCTGTCAGATATTTTGATTTCTTCCTTTCCAATTTGTGTCTCCTTGATTTCCCTTGGTTGTCTTATATTCCAGCTAGAACTTCAATTAGTATATTGAATAGGTATGGAGAGAGTGGACAACCTTGTCTTGTTCCTGATTTTATTGGAATTGTTTGAATTTCTCTTCATTTAGTTTGATGTTGGCAATCAGCTTGCTGTATATGCCTTCTACTATGTTTAGGAATGTTCCTTGTATTCCTCATACCTCCAAGATTTTTATCCTGAAGAGGTGTTGGATTTTGTCAAATCCTTTTTCAGCATCTATTGAGATGATAAAGTGGGTTTTTTTCTTTCAGTTTGTTTATACTGTGGATTACATTGACAGATTTTCATATGTTGAACAATCTCTGCATCTCTGGGATGAAGCCTGATTGATCATGTTGGACGATCTTTTTGAGGTGTTCTTAGATTCAGTTTGCCAGTACTTAATGAATATTTTTGAGTTAATATTTATGAGGAAAATTGGTCTAATTCTTTCTTTGTTGAATCTTTGTGTGGTTTGGGTATCATGGTGACTGTGGCCTCATACAATGAATTTGGCAATGTTCCTTCTGATTCTATTTTTTTTTGAATAATTTGAGCAGTATTGGTATTAGCTCTTTTTGAATGTCTGGTAGAATTCTGCTTTGAAAACCATCTGACACTTGGCTTTTTGTTTTGGTAGGAGATTTAATGACTGTTT